>NC_140085.1:176187525-176625273 GCF_964237585.1 Gallinula chloropus | reverse complement strand
TGATAGAGGGCACATCCTGACACATTATTTCTTGATCTTGAATTAGGAACCCTGACTCAGTTTCTTGCAAATCCAAAATTTTTCCTAAAGGATATTCAGGACAGAAGAGATGGGAGTGTTCTGTAAGTAACACAAGGACACCTATCAGTTGCCTCCTACCTGCACACAGGTAGCCTTCTCATGTTTTATGGATGACAGTGCACTGATGTACAATGCATAAACTCCTGGTACTGTTTCTGATAGCATTATGTTCAAGAAAGATGGACCAGCGAGGCCAGTCTGCAGATCTTAGAAATGGGGGCATTCCTCTTGAATACTCTAGAAGTGACCTGTCTTATTGATCCTATAAAGTAGGATTTTTACACTTTATAGGGACAAAAATGTATTTGGGTCAGTGCTTAGGGACTCTTTAGTTTTGGGCTAAATGCTGGCTTTGCTAACAACTCTGCTTTTGAAGAAGGGCAGAAGGACTGATAAAGTGCATGCTTTGATAAAAAGTATCCTTGAAGAAGAGATGAAAGGCTGATAAAGAGGAAACATCCATCCCCAGCAGGTGCCAGAGAGGCCTGGAGTCAACAAAAACTGAGGGAAAGGTAAAGCTGGCAGGGGGACATTGTGACCACCCACCCAATTCAAGGACTATGCAAATAACACCCCTCCCAATCCACCTTCAAGGAGCATGCATACTAATTTGAATATGTTTGACCAATAGTAGATGATACAGTAATTACTAACCAATTAGTGTAAATTTAAGTGGGTTTTTCTAGTCCTATAACAAGATAAAAATGTTATAGATTATGTGTGCTGGTGTGCTAGCTTTGTGGAACTACCTCCTAGCACCCATCTCTGTTCAGACAGGGAACACATCAAACATCTCTGCTATGGGTGCATACTGGCGTCCTGCATACTGGATAATGATCCCACTTCTGGGACATTATGAAATACACCCCGTTAACCAATGGTAACTGCAACACAACTGTCAAAACAAGCTGTCTCCATGCTGAAATTCACAGATAGGTAATGTACTACTATAAAAAGAGGTTTGGTTGGGTTTTTTTTTGTCTTACCCAAAAAATACAATTAGATTTACTGACATCTTGATCAGAATGAAATGCAGAGACAGCTTTTGTTTCCCCCAGTTGAATTCAGAAAATGGTATTCTACTAAAAAGGAATCATCCAAGAGTGGGAGTGACAATTACCCAAATTATTTTACTTTTAGCAGACATAACAAAAGTCAGAAAAGCTATTTTCATTGAAAGGTAGATATGGAGCCCAGGCCGCTATACTGAGAAGCTTTCCTCATGGGAAAGCAAGTCAAGAGTTTAATACAGTAAAACTCCTCTACAAAACCTCTAATTCGGCCAGATAGAAAAAAAAAAAAGTTATATATATATATATACACAACACAAGTAAAGGGAAAAGTCACTGAGGAATTTAAAATAGAACAATATAGTATCAAACCTAATGGTGAGAAGTTTCTAAAAGTAAAACAGAACCAGCTGTATTCCAGAGGGAAAAATCAGTTTAGCTCTAAAGTCAATGCCTCATCTTCTGCCTGGCTACTACCAGGAACTCATCTCCTAATGGAAAGTAAGTCTACACTATTGCATTGAGCCTGACAGCATACAAGCCATGAAGATACAGCCAGATGATTAAGGTCTGGATGGAAATGTCTGAAAACCACGACAGCACCCTTAGTACTTTCATTCAGGTTGAACTATCATAACAACTCCAACATAAAAGGGGAGTTTGATGCTATGTAATTATTTAAGCAATACACAGTGGTAAAACCCCACAACAGCAGCTGATTCTGATGTCTTTCATGTGACAGACATGACCCATTTCAAAAAGAGCTCAGATCTCTAGCACATTCATATTTAGTGCAATCTTCTCTACTGACGCAACAAGGTGTCCATGTTAATTTCCTAAGCAGGAAGGAACCTGTCTATGATGATGACAGTACTGGTAAGGAAAAAAACATGCCACTACAGATGTTCTGAAGTCCTGTCAATAGATGATTCAGTAATGACTGTGTAATTTTTATCCGTACAGTTATTGAGTGTGTTTGGAACCACAGATGGTCTGTGGCAAAACAGTCTGAGATGAAGTGTCTGCTGTGGAAGACAGTTTACCTACCTTGTAGAAAGCTCCTCAGTTCTACATGATGATCACAAGGAAAGTAAATCCTATAGCACCCTGGCTCCATAGGAGCTCCACTGAGCTCTAAAGTCTGAAGCTGGAACACGTGAAGTATCTGTAGCTATTTCAAGCCTCAGGTACCTAAGAGGTATTGGCTAGCCTCAAGATCTTTCTAGCACAGCTGAACACTAGCCAGTCACTTAGGTACCTCACTTAATTTAGATGGCTAAATTCTAAGAAAAACATGAAGCTGCTGAGAGTCAAGATGGCAGGATCATGTACGATAATGGTCCTTACTCAGAATGGGAGAGTTTTTCTTAAGATTTTCAAATCACCACATGAGTTTTGGAGGACTGTTTACATTTCTAGAGGAGTAAAAGCATCAAATCATATTCAGGACAGTTCCAGGACAGATTCCCAGGACCTGGGAGTCCTGGTGGACACGTTAACTAAACCTGGGCCAGCAGTGTGTCCTTGAGGCTGAGACGGCCAATGGTATTCTTGGGTCCATTAAGAAGAGCATGGCCAGCAGGTCGAGGGAGGTTATCCTCTCTGTCTAGTCTGCCCTAGTGAGACCATATCTGGAGCACTGTGTCCAGTTCTGGGCTTCCCAGTTCAGAAAAACAAGAAAGTACTAGACAGAGTCCAGTGGAGGTCTACAGAGATGATCTGGGGACTGGAACATCTCTAATGAGGAAAGGCTGAGAGAGAGCTGGGTCTGTTTAGCCTGGAGAAGACAAGACAGAGGGGATCTCATCGTCACTTATAAATATCAAATATCAAGAGGATGGGGCTATCTTGAATCACCAGTTCTCATCTGCCAAGGTTCTGGTGGAGAACAGGGGGCTGCAGGGGTGGCTTCTGGAAGAAGCAGGTAGAAGCTTCCCCTAGGCTTGACAGAGTAGACACCAGCTGGGCTCAAGGATGCACTCGCTGCTGACCGAGGCCGAGCCCACCAACGACAGTCATAGCATCTCTGAGAGAGAAATAAAAATGCAAGCAGACGCTTTTTGCCACCAGAAAAGGGAATGAGAAGGTATAAAAAACTGCAGACACCAAGGCTAGTGAGGGGAGAAGGGAGAAGGTGCCCCAGATGCCGGAGAGAAAGATTCCTCTGCAGCCCATGGAGAAGACCATGGTGGATCAGGTCTTTCCTCTGCAGCCTGTGAAGATGATGGGGAGTTAGAGACCCCACCTGAAGCCTGGGGAGAGACCCCACACTGGAGTGGGTGGAGACATGGAAGATGCTGTAACCCATGTTGGAGCAAGCTCCTAGCAGGACCTGCATCCCGTGGAGAGAGAGAGAGAAGCCCATGCCAGAGGAGGTTTGCTGGGGAGGAGTTGTGACTCCATGGGGGACCAGGCTGGAGCAGTCTGGGCCTGTAGACTGGCACCCCAGGGAAGGGATCCATGCTGGGGCAGCTGGTTAAGAGTTGAAGCCGCTTGGGAAAGAACTCACACTGCAGAAGTTTGTGGAGGACTGTCTCCCATGGGTGAGACCCCACGCTGGAACAGTGGAAGAGTGTGAGGAACCCCGCTTGTCCCCCTTCCTGCTAAGAAGGAAAACAACTCATGAGGATCTTATTGAAACTCACATCCTCATCACCCCCTCTGTCACCTCAGGGGGGAAGAAAGGAAAGAAATCATGAATAAAGTTAAGTCTGCTAAGAAGGGAAGGGTGAGGGAGAGGTGATTTAAGATCTGGTTGTACATCTCATTCTCTGGTTTCGGTCTACGTTTGTGTGTGTACTGTAATAAATTAGATGCTTTGGGGTTTTTTCTTTCTAGTCTGTGCTGAGCCTGTTTTGCCCATGACACTAATTGTGGAATGATCTCTCCCTGTCCTTATTTCAATTCCTAAGCCTCTCAATATATATTTTCTCCTCTGTCCAGCTGAAAAGGGGAGTGATAGAGTGGCTTTGGTGGGCATCTGGCTTCCAGCTACAGTCAAACCACCACAGGGCCAGACTCTTTTCAGTGGTGCCCAGTGACAGGACAAAGGGCAATGGACACAAACTAGAACACAGGAGGTTCTGTCTAAACACAAGAAAAAAAAAATCTTTGCTCTGACGGTGACAGAGCACTGGAACAAGCTGTCCAGAGAGGATGCAGAGTCTCCTCCTCTAGAGATATTCAAAACCTGCCTGGACACAACCTGCTCTAGGTGAATCTGCTTTAGCAGGAGGCTTGGCCTAGATGATCTCCAGTGATCCCTTCTGCCCCCTACACCGTTCTGTGATTCTTGAGATTTTTAGAGGAATCTGCAAAGTGACTGGCTGGAAGTAAAAGATGAGGACTCTTCACAGCAGCAACCTTATTGATCTGAAGTTGTAGGTATCTGCAAAGAAGAAAACTGACAGATGTACCTTGTGTGTGTGTGTGTGTGTGTGTGTGTGTGTGTATTAAGAGAAACATTAACCACTTCCAGACATCAGAATTAATATTAGACAACAATAAGACACATTCTTTTAACCTATTCTTTAGATCACCTATCCAAAAAGTTTTACTGGAACTGAACAGGTGTAAGACTGAGACCTGAATCTTTTATGGGAACATGCCTCCATGATCCATTATCACAACCTTTCACTGATACAGACGAAATAAGACAATCCAATGCAATCCAATGCAATCCAATGCAATCCAATGGCAACTGCAAACACTCAGAGATCAGTGCAGATTACAATGGCCACTTTCAGAGATGTTTCTGGAGCCTCGTTCTCTGCCCTATCCAGGTAAAAGGTTTGAAAAACACCAACATTATAGGAGTTAAGGATGTTCTCCCTCTAAAGAACATAAGTAACTTGATTGCATTTTGCTATACAGATTTTTTAACTGACACAGATGGCATATAGTAGATAGTCAATCTTTGGCAACACTCCTGGAAAGGCTGGAATTGCTAATAGAGAAGACTAACAAGACAGAGAAGCAGATACATATGACTGCTAGAAGACAACAGAAGAAGGTAAGATTTACAGACAGAAATTAACACAATCAAAATGCCTCCTACCTCACAGCACAGGCCCACCCCATCACCTCAGGACTTTAAAAACCCTGAAATGTCCTTGGCTATGGCTACGGCTGTGCACCTCTGTACACCTCTGCAGATATAGTGATAGTATGACATTGTATAGACAATGGTGAAAAATACTAATATGTTCTGAGTTTTCCTCAGTGAGGACATACAGGTGAAACCATCAGCTGAATATGGAATTGATCATTTTAAGTGTCTGCTGAATTATTTAAGACAAACTAGCCTTCATCAGGCCTCACTCTAATCTTCAATTTACTCTAGTGAAATCTTTTCCTTTGGTACGAACTCATTAAAAACACATCCATCAACGAAGAAGCTGTGAAGCCACGTGAGGATTGCTTGCCAAATTCTATTTGGGTTAGCTATCAGTGTATTTCACAAGGTCTGGGCATTAATTACTTCTGAAACAATATTTCATAATTCTCTCAACTTTGAGTAAATAGAAGTGATCAAGGAAAAATCTGTTTCTTTGTTTTCACTCCTGGACAACATGAGAACATATTTCCAAATATCTCAGGGTTTAAGAAAAGAAATTAATCAGGAGCTATCACATAAGGCTCTTGAAACACTATTCTCAGGTATGAGACTGCAGGTACAGTTGCTTACATCTGAGGTCAAATGCCAAAAGATATTGCTTAAAATGTAAATTATGCCTACATATCTGAAATACTTAAAATGTGTATTTATCATTCCTGTTTTCTTAAAACATATTTACTCTACAAATAAAAAGGAGGGATGTCTGCCAACAAGTTCTTTTTTAAGTGCATGTTTCTTGCTGACCAGATTTGTAGAAGCGAGTAATGAGAGTTGAACATCATGTTTCTCAGTGGCACGTCCTGTCTGCAGGACAGGCATTCACAAAACCCCTTTTCACGCTGACTACACCATCAGGTCAGTGTCATCTCTTCCTCCTGTACCACTGTTTAGTAGAAATATTAACGCTGGTACAAATAGAAACGCATGCATGAAAGCAACAGAAGACAGAGCTGCACAAATGTCAACAGAATGAGCTGTATTTCTTCCCAGTACACCATTCCCAGCAGGCTGCAATGTCGAATTAAACACGAGTCAACAGTGTGCCCTGGCAGTCAAAAGGGCTACCCTGTCCTGGGGTGCATCAAGCACAGCACAGCTAGCCACTCAAGGGAGGTGACTGTCTCACTCTACACTGCACTAGTGCAGCCTCACCTTGACCACTGTGTGGAGGTCTGGGTAGCTCGATAGAACGAGGACATCAAAATACTGGAGTGTGTCCAGAGCAGGGTGAACAAGACAGTAAAAGGTCTCAAGGGAAAGAGGAGCTGCGAAGGTCACTTGTCCTGTTCAGTTTTGGAGAAGGCTGAGGGAGGACTTCATCACAGTCTACCACTTCCTCAAGTGGAGCAGTGGAGGGAAAGGTGCTGATCTGGTAACAAGCAACAGGATGTGAGGAAATGAAATGAAGCTTCATCAGGGGAAGTTCAGATTGGACAGTAGGTAAAGGTTCTTCACTGAGAGGGTGATGAGTCACTGGAACTGACTCCCCAGGGAAATGGTCATGGCATGAAGCCTGTCAGAGTTCAAAGAATGTCTGGACACTGGTCTTAAGTCAAAAGGTTTAGTTCAGGGTAGACCTGTGAGGAACAGGAAGTTGGACTCAATCAACTTTATGGATCCATTCCAAATCAAGATATTCTGTGATCATTCCTTATTTCAGCAACCCACTAGGAAACTGAAGCATTTATTTTAAACATAGATTCCACACAAGGGACAAGAAACCCAAACAAAACAGTGGGCAACAACCTGCCCAAGATTTACAAGAAGCTGAATGTAAAGATATCCTCAAGGCAACTGATGACTTCTAATCATCTAAAAGATCTGTACAAAAAGCTTGGTACCACCAATCAAGAACCACCACATAAGGTGTTCAAAGATTCCCTTATCCTCTGTGCTGCTCATCAGCACTCCTGGCCAGACTGCTTGGACATGCACATGTTGGTGTTCAGAAGAACGTGGGTACGCCAGTACAAGTCATACACAAGAATTCAATTTATAACAGACTGAGCAGGTAAAACTTTATATCAAGGTTTTCAGTAAAAATCACTTTTCCTCCTCCATAAAATTCCACACCAATAGGGTTTTTTTACTCTTTTTTCCACGCAAGTCTGAAATTTAAAAGCTTTTGGTTACTGTAAACTCCTCTTTTGCATTTATTCTTCAACTTAGAAGAAAGTTCTGAAAGTTTGATTTCAACAAGCAAGCAATAAGATGCCCTTATAAGTTGCTTCATGACCCTTACAATTTTAATATCTCAGGGAAAAAAAACCTCAGATTCAGATCTAATTAATACAAATGAACAGTAATAGAAGATAATCTTTAGTACTTGAATATTTTACATTCAAAAAACACTGAACAAATGTTGACTCACACAGATCTATTATGGCTTTATTAAAAGCAATTATATTGAACACTTTCCAACAGCCTCTCAAATATGAATGTATTATTTCTTTTCTCACACTATATTTCTTAAAAGGCTCTAACCTTGCTTGCCTAAAATTAATATCACTATATTATCAGATCACATTCTTAATTATGCTATATTTCAGCAAGCCACCTCCATTACTTCTTTTTCCTCTTATTTTCAAAAAGTCCTACACAACCATAACTCATAATAGCATTTAACTTGGATTTCCTATTTATGTACAACATGATCTGTCATTAAAAAGTGTTCATAAGAGTTCTTGTTGAAAAACTACTCAACAAGCCATGTTCCCCAATAAACCAAGTAATTTAGAACCTTTCAGCTTCTGCTTTCTTAACGTACCTACAGTTTTATTTTATTTTGTCATCCTGAAGTTATTTTGCTGTACAGTTGACTTGCACCTCCATGGTCCAAATCCCTTGCTTTTCCCTGTTCTTTATACTTAAGATTACCTATGGTGGATCTCATTCTCTTGAGAGAAACTTAGAAGATCAAAACAAATATTACTTTTCCAACATTATAATCATTTTCACTTGTCAGCCAAATGGGGACTTTAAATGGCCTAAACAAGATATATGAAAAGCAGGGCTGTTCCCAGGTGAGTTAACAGTGGACTTATGCCAGAACACTGTCAATGCCTACAGTACAAAGGAAGAACATACTCTAACAGAGTGGAATGGAAGCAATGTCTGATGTCAGCTTAGCTCACCTAGCCAGAGGAAGGCCTTACTGTTCCTGGAATGCTGCACAACATAAGAGAATTATACTAATAGGGAAAAAAAAAACCAACACCAAAAAACCCCACAACAAACCAACCAAACACATTGCTTAAACAACTACGCATGGTCATGTTGCACGGTCATCGATATTCAAGATGGACATCATGCCATGTCAACCTAGACAAAACCATTCAAGTCAAAAGGAAGCTGTTATTTCAGGAAAGGACCAAAAAAAGAAAAAAGAAATCAAAAAAACAAACTCACCACGACTCCAAACTGCTCTGGTTCAGATAAATTATTGTACTCACTCTTGAATTTCGACAACGCATTTAATTGTTCTTGTTCAGGAAGATGTTTTATTAAATTCTGTCAAGAAAAACAAAATAGGTTTTAAAAACCTCATGTTCTGTGTTGGTTGTATTATTGTAGGCAAATGGTATCACCCATGCATAATTACCACACACTCCAAAGACAAAACTCCTCCCTGAAGACAGCAGAATGCAAACAGGCAGCACACAATATAACTGAGGGTGTAAAAAGCAAGTGACTCAATACTGCTAGCTAACATATTTTGCTGATTCTACAAACATTCCTGTAGTCTGTTTTAAACATTACTTTTAAAGGAAGGACGTGCTTGATCGGCACTATGCAAGTAGAAAACTAAGGAGCAAATAGAACATGATTTTTAAGGTTAGTATGTCCAACTAAAGGATGGCCAGAGTTATTAATGCTAGGCAAAAAGTAGTTTGAAAATGGATAATTTGTTTTTTAGTATTTCAAAGCAAAAGCTTAAACTTGTTACACACTGCTTAGACTGCTTCAGCTGAATGCAGGGGTTCATATAGGGAGCTTGGAAACTTACACAACTGAATGCCTTGTGAACACTGGTAAGGGAATCTAACTATGCCCCCCTTCATCTGACCATCAGAAGAATTCCAGCTTCACAGAGCTTACTGAACAATGAGACACTTTCATTTATGTGTAGAAACCTACATTTAGGCACCTGAATCCCACTGTAATTACCATTAGCTAGGTTGACTAAAACTGGCCATTCTGAGATTCCGCAGGCAGACAGCTTCTAAAATATTTAATTATGGTATCTAATTTGAGTCAGTAGCTCAGTTCTGTCCCTTCCCAAGAAAACAGCTATAACTACTAGACTTTATTTCTTAGCTTATGACTTGTGTTCCCAGTTACACAGGGGCTAAGCTTCCATCATAGTAAGAAAACGAGAGCGATTGTGTTCTTTCTCAAAACACTCCCTGGTCTATTGGTAAGATCACTCTTCTGAACTGAAATAAGGATTCAATCCTTCTAACACTAAATCAGGCCAAGCAAACACAGCTGTCCCACTACCTACTACCATGTTTACAGAAAGGATCAGAAAGACTAACTAGCATTTCCATTTTTGACACAAAAGGCAGACATTCAGTAAAGTCAAAATTGCTTTTATTACTCAGCAAGTAAGTAGCTTTGGTGATATACAATAAAAAAAAATATTTTATTTAAGTTAGCGAACAGGATCTCCATTTGAAAGTCTTAAGAAAAAAAAAACCAACCTAATTTTATCAAGAAAAGATCCTAATTTCTTCTTTTAAAGGAAGTTCAGCCAGTGAGGATATAAAGATTATCTTTCTGAGGCCAGAGAGATAAAAAGTCATAGCTATGCTTTGCTGTACATACTTCCCTAATTTAAGAGGAAAGAATTCAACTCTTTAACAAGAACCCCCAAAATATCTCTAAACTGAAAAGTCAACTCAATAGCCCTACACTGTCTTCAGAACCTGTATGGACTAGTTCAAAGGTATTTATACAAGTTACAATAGCACACTTGGGCTGCAGTATAGACATTCCTCTTGTTAAAGAGCCAAATTCTAAATTTGTAACTAAAGTGTTAGAAGTTTTTTAAAGCAGCTTGGATATTTTGTGTAATACTACTTTTAACTTTTTATAATTCTACCTCTTAGCTTTTGTAACAACTGTCGTTTTATAGCAGTTTAGCATTTATCAAACCTAAAAAAAACTAGACAGTACTGTATCACTGTTGTGGGTTTTGGTTGGGTGTTTTAAATGTAAAAATAGTTAGTATTTTAAGATTTGATTCTAAGGACTACAGTATTTTTTTTTTCACAATATTTTATCGTATCCAAAGTAAGGACTCAAGTAGTTTATCAAGAAATTAAATCAGCAAGAAAAACTAGATTATCAAGCAACGGTCTACATAAACCAAAGGAAGAGTAAATGAGATTTAAAGAGTAGACTGCTTCAATAGAGTGGCCATGCTCAAGTAAGTATTTTGGTTAAAAAAAGGAAACTATTAAAAATGCATGAATGTTCATGCTTAAAATAATAATGTGAACATAAATGGAGCTTGATTGGGACATGGTCAGACATTGTCAGCATGAAGAATTTATGTCAGCAGTCAAATATATCCTTACCATTATTACATTTGGAAAAAAAGGGCAAAGGGTGTAAAGACACATTTTAAACTACAAATTCATAAAGCACTCATTATTGTCTTCATATACAACATCTATATAACTACTTCTAAATATAATTCTTTAATCCTTGCTGACACAAGAATGTTATTTTTGATGCTAAAATAATTTTTGCAGAAAAAACTGACCACAAAACTTCTAAAAAAGAGAAGCAGTCAAGTGCTGTATGAATGTTTTCAATATTGAGCATCAGGGGGAAAAAAAAGGAGCAGCTGATATCAAAGCTGCTTTATGGTGTTCAGATAAAGCTTTTGAACTTGTAGAGATGAAACATGTTTTGAATATCAAACAAAGAATAAGCAGGACAAAGAATTTTGACTAAGTCACAAGAAACAGTCCAATAATTAGTCATTGACTATTTGGATAAAAACATGACTTTTGGAGATTTTACTTCTTTCAGGACTAAATTTCTAACTGGAGAAAGTGAGAGAAGATGAGAGAAAAAGAGGAAGAGGGATGATGGGAGAGAGAGAAGGGAAGGACACATTTTAGTTCTTTAAGCATAACAAGAGCGGTACTAAGGACAAATCATAGAATCATAGAATCATAGAATGGTCTGGGTTGGAAGGGACCCCAAGGATCATAGAGCTCCAACCCCCCTGCCACAGGCAAGGACACCAACCTCCAGGCCTGGAGGTTTTCAGGCCTGAAATTTCCAACTTCACAAACTGTGATATTAGGATACACAGAACAATACTTAAAGCTAGACAGAAAAAAAATAAGGCAAGAAATTTCTAGAAAGCAGTAGTACTATAATATCTAGGGGTTTTGACATTGTTTTATTTCTCATCGCTCTACTCTGTTTTACTTGGGTAATTAACTAGATTGATTTTCATGAGTTGAGTGTGTTTTGTCCATGATGATTATTGCTGAATGACCCCTCCCTGTCTTTATCTTGACCGGCAAGTCTTTCATTATATCTTCTCTGTCCAGCTGAGGAGGGGAGTGAGTGATAGTGATTTTTGTGGGACAGAGTTAATTTTCTTTCTAGTAGCTGGTGTAGTGGTGTATTTGGAATTTAGGATGAGAATCATGTTGGTAACACACTGATGGCTTTATTGGTTACAAGTAGTCAGGGACTTTACAGCTTCTCACACCGGTCTGCTAACAAGACACAGCCAGGACAGCTGATCCAAACAGGTCAGATATTTCATACCATAAAACATCATGTTCCATTTCTAACTGGGGGTGGGCTGAGGGGCAGGGCTAAGGGCCTGCTGTGGGTCTGGTACAGCCTTGACTTTTGGGCAATGGCTGAATATCTGCCTACCTATAGGAAGGGGTGAATTAATTCCTTGGTTTGCTTTGCTTGCACATGTGGGCTGAGAGGCTGGGCAGTTTGCAGGGGTCTTGTGTAGCAACAACTTCAGGTGGAAAGAAATTGGGCTGTTCATCACTTGTGTATATTATTTATTATTATTCCTTTTTTCGGTGTGTCCTATTAAACTGGTTTTATCTCAACCTAAGAGTTCTCTCACTTTCACTCTTCTGATTCTTTCCCCCATCCTGCCAGGGGAGAGTGAGCAAGTGGCTGCATGATGCTTAATTGCTGTCCAGGACTAAACCACGACAGGGGGTGCCTGGCTTCCAGCCAGGGCGATCCCAACACGCAATGGAATAAATAGAATATCATATTCTGTTAGAATACATACCAAAGAAAAATCCCAGTTTAGGTGTTGCCAACATAAATGTCAAAACCAGAGAGCATAAATTCAACTGTCTCAATAAAAATCAACCAGCTTCACTGTTGTGGATTTTGGCTGGGGTAGAGTTTTTTCTTCGCAGTAGCTAGTACAGAGCTATGTTTTGGATTTGTAGTGAAAACAGTGCAGATAACACAGGGAAGTTTTAGCTGTTGCTGAGCAGTACTTACACAGAGCCAAGGCCTTTTCTTTTCTCACACTGCCCCTTCCAGAGAATAGTCTGGGGGTGCACAAGAAGGTGTGAGGGGACACAGCCAGGACAGCTGACCTCAACTGACCAAAGGGATATTGCATACCATATGATCTCATGCTCAGAAATATAAAGCCGGGGAAAGAAGGAAGAAAGGGGACATTCAGAGTGATGGCATTTGTCTTCCCAAATAACACACATGATGGAGCCCTGCTTTCCTTGAGATGGCTGAACACCTACCTGCCCATGGGAAGTGGTGAATGAATTTCTTGGTTTGCTTTTCTTGCATGTGCAGCTTTTGCTTTACCTGTTAAACTGTATCTACCTCAATCCATGACTTTTCTCACATTTACTCTTCTAATTCTACCCCCCTACCGCCCTGGAGGCGAGTGAGTAAGTCTCTGTATGTGCTTAGTTGTGCAGTTGCTGGCTGGGGTTAAACCATGACATTTACGAATCTAGAAGTACAGCTCACAGAAAAGAAAAAAAAAATAGAAAAAAAAAGAAATTACAAAAGATTACTGTTGTGATTTACTAGCCAAAAGTTTACATTAAGAGGCTTTTTAGCTAAAGGTTTCTATTTAATGAGAAGCTTACCCTGAAATATTGGAATTTAAAGTGTCAATTTCCTTACCTGAACCATGGACTCTGACAGCTGTGTTTCATCTACTTCCAATATCATCATTCTGATTTCCTCGTAAGGCACTCGGAAAGAGCCAAGGAAAATTGCTAAAACAGGGATTCAACACATAATGAAGAAAGAAAGTCAACAACAATCTTTTCTCCATTTACAAAACACCAATTAAACAGGCTATAACATCTACAGGTTAACAAACACTATGCAAGGTAATACAGAAAAGACATAACAATTTAAAATGTATTTTTAATTCCTCTTCTCCTACAGTTCCAGCCTTCTCCATCCATTTGTCATGCACAACACCCAGCATCACAGAAGACCTCTATAAGCAGCCAGCAAATAGTCTACTCTGCAGGATAATCATTGCTTTTAGAAGTATTTTGTGCTGAGGAGACAATTACATTTTTTTCTTCAATGGTCTTGTCAGAGCTTCCTCATTAAAAAGCACCATAAGAAACCAAAACCATATAAACAGTTAAAACCCAAAACACTCTTATAGAAACTGTTTATTTGTTCACATAATCCAATCATTTTCTATTTTATCTCAGGCAGCATTTAGGAACCTAATTTTTATAGCATTCCTCTCTGCCAAAACTTTATCATCTTTATTTGCATACTACTGCATAATACTAAATATTGCCTTAATATTATCATCTTTTGTTGCTAGGGAATGGTGATGGGGGGAGACAGTATTCATTGACAAATATGTTGAAAATATCAATAGATAACTGTATGTATCACTACATGCTTGTATTTCAATATAAATAGAAGAGTATAATTTCAGCCTTAAACAAGGGATAACCTTTAACTGTTTTCTGGGTCTTTTTAAAGGTGTTTCAGTTGTATCAATTCACATTTGGGCACCTACTTCTGCACATATTCTCACACACACTTTAAACAAAAATGGTTCTAAGGCAGTCACACAGGACAGACTTTTACACTACATAACCTTGTCATAAAATCACAATCTACTTACACAGGTTCTGTGCAATCTTTGGATCCAAAACTTTTAATTCTTTGATTCGTTTCTTAATGGATTTCTTTTCTTCAAAATCCTCCTCCTCTTTTTTTACTACCAAAGTAAACACAAATGCACTCACTGTTAACTCTTAATATTTAGAGAAAATACAGAATAATTCAGAAAACATATCTGCTATTATGCATAATAATTTCATAAAGAGTATAATAAATTGTAGAACACACAAACAGAATACAGAGGTTTTACATTTATTTTTGTATTCTCAAAACTTGCACTCTTTGAATTTGTCAGCATGCTAGCCTTCTAAAACACTTATTTTTTTCTTATATGCATACATACTTTAAAAACCTGAATAAAGGCAGTAATGTTAATTTGTTAATTATATGAACAGTCTGAGGTCATGAAAATCATGCTTAAAATAACATGCAACATACTTCAGTCAGCCTGCCCAGGTTAACACTCTGACTTAGATTTAACAATAACAAATCTTATAGAATATATGGCAATATGTATCAACGTTGAGCACAAAAGAAACAACCCAAAATTTAAGGGGTTTTATGACTGCTTTTGGCTAAATATATGCACCAAAATTATCAAAGACCACTGACTTGTGAAAAAATTAACATTACCTTAGAACATAAACAAGCATATATCTATTTGCCTTATCTTCTCAAAAAAGATGTATTTTTAAATACATGATGCAAACAAGGAATTATAAAACACCACAAGGACAAAATTATTCTATAAACAAACATTAACATTGCTGGAAATTTTGCCTTATTCTTTCTTTTCAGAAAATAATTCATACAAACATGATCTCCCAAATGCATCTTGTAAGCTGCATGTATTTCTTATTATTCACACATTGTCATATGAATTTTAGTTATAAAACAGCATAGGCTTGATAATGTATTAGTAGGAATCATTCCAATTATTATGCAAAACAAATTTAAAAGGACCAAAACCACACAAATCTTTCCTTAAATCCAATCTGGCTGTCCTTTTTTTATTTTCTGCCTTCTGTCCATCCATGCCCTCCCTCCTCGCCCAAATTTTCACCGTCAAATATTGTTACTGGATTTTATCTAATATTCTATTTCAGAAATTAAGTTAGTTTTCAAGCTTTTACACCATGATTGCTCAAATTAAGCTGTATATGCTTCAAATATCTGAGACTTGAAAATATGTTTTTAATAAAAGTATATACTATTGGCTTCAGGAGAAGGCAGATATAGATGAGAAGTCTTGTCAAGAAAATATAGGATTTAAATTTTTAGGTCAGTGATGATTCTTGGCAAAATGAGATATAACGTGAATTATCAGAAGGATTTCCCTAAACTGAAATTACTTTTCTAAATTTTAAGATAAACCTTTCAGAGCTCTGTCATTCATAAAAAAAAAAAAGGAGGGGGCACAATACATTTTTGCCTAGGATTGGGATACAGACTGAATCACCTCTTCAGCTCTTTAAGCTTTGCTGTCTAGGTTAACTACCAAGGAGTCTGAACTTAAAGACCTCACCTAGGGATTAAAGGAACTAGATTCTAGTCCTTTTCGAGTTTGTGCAGACACAAATTTGAATCATCTCCAAATCACTTCTAATACTCTACACCTGCCTGGTAGCATGATGCTCCTCTTGAGAATATGACAGGGTGCAGAAAAGAATATGACAAATGAAATTACTGAGCTAAAGGATAAAGCAGACCTTTGAAGAAGGACTGATATCCAGCATCCCAACAAATGGGTTACAAAGCCACAGTCTTCCTCTTTTATCTTTCTTTTCACAAAGATTTAACAGTAAGGTTAGTTAGCATTCTTCTATTCCACGAAAAATGACACACACAGCTTACTACCCATGTGAAAGCAAAAGAAGCAGGTTTTAACTACCAATGTGAGAAGTCAATACCCCATGTCCAAAAGGAACAGAACAACATTTGAACTACTGGATAAAAAGGAGGTTATCACTAAAGCTTCACTTTTTTCTGGTGATGCTTTAAGAAGATCCCTTACTGAACCGAAAAGTGCATGTCAAGGGCTAGAGATCTCAGGATCATGCAACTGTTGTCTCCTGCAGTTACAGACATCTCAGGTATCAGCTACATGCTGAAGAGTCATTCTTAAAAGCATCATTTTGAATTGCCTTTCTTATCAATGTTAGATCCATAAATTTCATTAGAAGACCTGGACCTGTAATACAGGATCCATGCCTTACTCATCTATAATCATAAGGAAAATACGGTTATCTCAGAACTTTGCAAATCAACATTATTTCCTCAACAGTCACAATAAAACAAGTGAAATTATCTGAATTTATTAATTTACTCAAACTTGGCCTGACAGTCTTGAACTAGTTACTAATAGAAGCTGAAATAGAAAAAAAATGCAAATGTTTGCATTCTTCAGCACTAAAACACAATATTTATGCATTAAAAGTCTTAAAAACCAGAAAAAACACAGATACTCAAGCATAAAAAAAAATCAGCAGTTCAACATGCACTATTTTAATTCCAACTTTCAAATCAAGAAACAGTACTGCAAATGAACTGGCTAATTTCCTCTGGAATTTTCACCCAGGGCAGGGTTCCTCACATTGTTACAGCAATACTTAAGGCATCTCAGCCCTAAGGAAAGGTCTAAGCATACAACTTGCTTTAGGAATTGTTGCAGTTGCACAGTTATGCAACAAACTACATTACTGCAAACTTACGTGATAATTCTTCAGGAGAATTCAGTTCACATCCTTATGTAGTTGGCAGCAATAAAAAGCAGAGGATACATATTACTTGTCTTCCCTATTAGAAATGTTGCACTTTGCAGTGAAAACTTTGATACTGCTTCCATACATTTTTACCTCATTTGCTTATTGAATTACAAGAGAGCAACAGAAAATGAAAGACAAAATTATTACATACTCCCAACAAGAAAAAAATTGAAAAAGCCCACTGTGGGATGAAAAAGAAACGCTCAATAGACAGATCTGAATAGGTGAAGTAAATACCTCGACTAGCAGGATACAAAAGGAAATAAGAAATCAGCTATTTATTTGAGGAGGGCACTGGAACAGAGAGAAATGTATACAGAAGACAGAAAATGGGAAACAACTGCACAATACTGGAAAAAGAGACCACAACCCTGTGAGAGTGAGCAGCTGCTGGAGAAAGGAAGTGACTATCAAGGAAAACAGATGTAAGATCTCAAAATACACAGACAGCTCTCTCAGCTCCAGAAGTTGGATTATCATATTAAACCATTAACTTCTGCAAAATCCCATGGCTTATTTCAGGTATTGTACACCTAAACAGGAATCATAGAATCACTTGGATTGGAAGAGATCTTCCAGATCGAGTCTAACCACAGCCTAACCCTGCCTAGTCCACCTCCAGACCATGCCCTCAAGCACAAATGTAACATACGAAGATCCGTATGTCCTTTCTTGCTGTCGATACATTGTATTACATCTATCACACTGGAGGGGCATGCACTACCCCTGAATCTGAACTGACTAATTTTTAGTCAGCAGTACCTCATTGGATGCTCCAGCTGCTCTGCCATCTCAGGCTGGGAAACACAGTGCTACAGCACTTTGAACCACACAAAATTCATCTCACATGTTCCACAGTTCCTCCTATCTCCACAATCCCACATCATTATTACCATGACTCCAAAATTAATGGATGTGGTTGTCAGTGTGTACAGATGGACAAATACCTCTAAAAACTTTTAGGTACTGGCAAGACTGCTGTCACCACCTCCTTCAAACATGAGTCCATATAGAAATTCAACTGTACTTCCACCTGTGGCAATGATCTGCCCGAAATCAGAGTCCTGAAAGGAGTGGTGACAGGACTGTTTTACAAATATAGCATCACAGTTGGAAGCCTACAGAATACCATTTCATAAAAATGTGGACTGAATGCTACATAGCTACTCTGCAGATCTCTCAAGCAATAACATTCTTGGTAGGTGCCACTGAAATCATTTTTACATTCAGGAATTGCTATCTGCATTTCCATTTCTGCTGCTGGTCTTCATATATTCTGCTACCCACAATTTTTGTGCCAGAAAAACCATGTCTGTGCATCCGTATGCTAAATAAAAAACAACAAAAAAACAACAAAACCAAAAAAAACCCCGAACAAAAAACCCATCTCTCTTCTAAAATACATCATCCTACTGAATAAAAACAAAATACCCTTGAAATGCAGGCTTCAAAAGGAACATGCAGATCTGAACATTTATTTTAAAAAGTCTGAATTCCTAGTTCAGATGAAGCTTGAAAACTACCTTACACAGAAATCTACAGAACACTCAACAGAGTTATTTTGTCACTAAGTAACACAAAGTACAGAAAATTATACAAGACCTTGCACCTCTTCTACCCTCTTAGCTAAGACAACAGTCATCTTGTAGTCTGTCTTCACTGAAAAATGAAAGAACAAGCCTGGGGTCACAGGCTCAAAGGATGTACCCATATCAAGTCTCACTATGAAAATAGATGCCAACCTCATCTGTTTAGAAGTCTAACTCTTAAAATAAAATGACAGCTTGTGCCCCATATAGTAGCGTATTTTACTGAAAGACCTGCATTCTTTATCTCAAAAAAAGTTATCTGGAATGAAAGGGATAGATACTTGATAGAAGATGAGATTGTGGCTAAATATCAAATGCTACAAACCTTCTTAGTTATGCAAAGCAAAATTGTGGAATCACTTGCAGAACTGATGTTGGGAGGGATCTCTGGAGGTCATCTGGTTCAACCCCTCTACTCAGGCATGACCACCTACAGGCAGGTGCACAGGACCGTATTCAGACAGCTTTTGAATATCTTCAAGGATGGAGGAAGGGTCCATAACCTCTGTGGGCAAGCTGTGCCAGCGCTCAGTCACCCAAATAGAGCAACCAACTTGAAGGTTGTATCAACACAACTGTTAGCCCTTGGGACTCTTCATCACTCCCAATAACCTAATCCAAACCTTCTGTGGAGTACAGGCTATATTTCAAGTACTACAAAAAAGCTCTCACAACACTCCAGCTTACATTATATGCACATAAATAGCCAACTTGATAAATCAGGATGAAGCTATTAACTATGGTAGAAATATAAATGATGTTTCACAGTTTTATCTGTCAGCATTGAAACTGAAACCATTACTTTAAGTTGGATTGCAGACTCCTAGGAAGTATGGATACTTCTATTCTTCCTATTCACTACAACAGGTATGTGGAAAATACAATGCAAAGGTGTTAATACATTCCAAGTTCCTGTTTATTCAGGCATCTGGCCTTTTTCACAATTTCTATTCATCAGCAATTCATACTTTTGAAATGGTAGTTGCTGCAGCATTTCCTAAGTTTTAACAACTGTTTTCTGACCAGCATTAAAAAGATTGTCACTTCTTACCTCCCCTCCTCATGCACATATGCACTGCTGTCCTTATACCGACAATGCTGCTGTTGAATTGGCTCAATTTATGCACACACTGTGATAGATCCATTATGCATCACCATAACTCATTCAATATACAGGATTTTATCACAAATAATTACTCAATGGTACATAAGGATTGGCATCATTGATAACACAAAGGTACCAATGTAATCAGGCATTTTATCTCTGACAGGCTATTGCATACTACAGAAAAAGTAACTTATGCCTCTATAATCAGCTCTTAAATACATTCAATGACTGACTTTATAGATACTTTCACACAAAGCTTCTCTGTGAATCAACCTATTTTTTCAATATTTTCATTTACCACAAAATACCCATCCTATTAAACTTGTACAGTTATATAATCTGCATGAGAAAACAACTGAAGCATATATAATGTGTACATGAGTTGGAGAGTAATTGTATTTCTAAGTGTAATATACCAATAGTTTCTCTTAGTTTCAGATGGTTTTAGCACACAGAGCCTTGTACATTACTCAATGCAGTCTTTAATTTTTTGTATATGCACCACTTTAAATGCACACAGGTAAGTACTTAGTCTGAGAATCTTTACAACTGCCAGCACATGCAACCTGCTCACTGAATACTGTGCAATCATGACATGAATTAGGGGTACAAGAATTAAGGGAAAAAAAACCCAACAGGGAATTAAGATGGACATCTAATTTCCTTAATTGCAAGAAGACATAAGCCAACCAATCCTGGTTAGGTTGGGAACTAGTACACTGGCAAATGATTAACCAAATGGACTTTTGTTTGTGCTTTCACAGAATCACAGAATTGCAGGGGTTAGAAGTGACTTCAAGAGATCATTGAGTCCAACTCCCCCTGCCAAAGCAGGTTCCTTAGATCACTTCACCTTTTTTAAAACAGAAATAGCGTCATCGTTTTATTGTGAAAACTTAAGTGTTATCACACTGACTAAATAGTTTCTAAATAAAGCTGCCTAGCAGAGAAGAACCCAGGAGTGTTGATTGACAGCTGGCTGAACATGAGCCAGCAGTGTGCCCAGGTGGCTAAGGCGGTCAACAACATCCTGGCCTGTATTAAGCACAGTGAGGTCGGCAGGATTAGGGATGTGATTGTCCCCCTGTACTCTATGCTGACTGGTGAGGCCACACCTTGATACTGCATTCAGTTTTGGGCCCCTCACTACAGAAAAGACATTGAGGTGCTGGAGCATGTCCAGAGAAGGGCACCGAGACTGGTGAGGGGACTGGAGAATAAATGTTACGAGGAGAGGCCAAGGGAACTGGGGTTGTTTAGTCTGGAGGAGGTTGAGGAGAGATCTAATTGCTCTCTACAACTACCTGAAAGGAGGTTGTAGAGAAGCTGGGGTTGACCTCCCTAGTGAAAAGTGATAGGAAGTGGCATCAAGTGACACAAGGGAACATTTAGACTGGATATTAAGAAAAACTTCTTCACAAAGAGGGTTGTTAGGCATTGGAACAGGCTGCCCAGGAAAGTGGTGGAGTCTCCATCCCTGGAGGTATTTAAAAAACAGATTCAGTGCTGAGGGACATGTTTTAGTAGTGGATGGCAGGTTACTGTGACGGCTGGACTTGATGATCTAAACCAAGACAATTCTATGATTCTATAAACCAAAGACATTCAGCTGTCACATTTTTTAATAACAGCTGATATAATGCTGAAGGGGAAAAAAAAAACAACCAAACCAAAACCAAACCCCTCTCAAAAAAACCCAACACAAGACACAACCCACAACTTGGAAATTGCATTTCTTAGGAAGTAATTAGCTAAAATACGCTCAGAAACATGGTTTATATAAATCAGAATATTTTTTTCTTAGTTAAAATCAGAACACCTGCTTGGCTCAACACTAGAACTGAAAATTGTAGCCAAGACTGGTTAAGTTCCTGGAAGGAATTTAAACTTCAATAATTTTCTTGTCATGGAAAAGGAAAAAGGGGGTAATAGAGATGCATTTTCTGCTACAATGGAGGTTGCTGAATAGGGAAAAAAAAGCAAAACATACTGGTGTTCCAGGCAGTGAAGTTATTTAGAATGTAGTTCCAGTAGACATGTAATTCTGTGATTTTCAGACCTCTCAATTTTAAGATATATTCCTACCATCAAGACTTACCTGCCTGAGCTTACAAGGCTGATCCATGACTAAACGGAAGTGAGCAAAGGCAGAGCAGGACCTGAGTGCAACTGCACCCAAGGTGAGCACAGTTGAGTCAAGAAACAAGTAACAGGTAATGTTACCTATTACCCTGTGGAATGGCATGACAACTGTTTAACTCCAGTTTTTTTGAGTCTAATATCTGCAAGGAGATAGAGAACCATGCAGAAGTATTGGACAAGGAGCCAGCATGGGTCAGATTAAGTTGGACAAGCCAACAGAATGTGCGAGATCCCGTTAAAAAAGCAGTTAGAATCACAACCACACTGCCACCTCCAGAAGCCTCTTCCTAATAATAACTATGCCCTGTTGCATCAAAAATCAACCTCTTCCAAGGATCAGAAAGACGCATAGGAAGAAGTACAAGAACCAGTCAAGCATACCTTCTTTGCAAGGCTCCATATATTTGCCTTTTAGAGGTTGTCCAATTCCTGAGAAAAATCTTTTCATTTAATAATCCTCGACAGATTATTCATCCATGCATTTGTGTAATTGCTTTTTACACCTAGTAAATTTTAAACATTGATGAAGTCCTTCAGTACAGAGTTCCCACTCTTAATTATGCATTGTACAAAGAAAGACTTCCTTTTATTTGTTTGAATAATCTTGATCACTTTTGCTATAGCACCTCTACTATACCTTTTATTAGCAAGATGAAACAAAACCTCACAAAGTATGCAGGATGTGGGCACAGCTTGAACGTGTACAGTGACACTTCCTTATTTATTATTATTTAGTTTTATTTTTCAACAGTTCCCAAAATCCTATTTGCTTTCAAGCATTACTGAGATTGGGAAGATTTTGCCATTATATCAGTGATTTATGAAATTGCTAACTAATTCTACCCTTTATTAACGATTATCTACAATATGGCCACCATGGTATCAACTTTGATAATGGTAGATCCTCAAAGCCCAGAAACCTTTTTAAAAACTGTCATCACATTTGTCACCTTGCCTCCTTTCCTCTGATGTTGGCATAAGTTCAAATAATAGTTTACACTGCACAGTTCATAGCTCAGCTGTTTCATCCTTCAGTTCCCTTAGAAGTCTGGGGTGAGTACCAGCTGGTCTCAGCAATCTGTTACTGTCCACTTTATTGACCTATTCTAAAACTTCCTCTACTGACCATGCAAGTTGTGATTCATCCTCCAGTGCAGTGCTCTCTGCAAAGATCAGTTTGGAGGCAACTTTGCTACTGGACAAACAGAAATAATTCCAAGACTCAGCATTTGGAAATAAGAAAGAAGGGTGTTACTCAAGCTTCTTGCCTTCCCCCACACATCTTTTGAAAACAGATAAACAGCAGTAAATCATAGTTTCATACTTC
The DNA here is from genome assembly GCF_964237585.1 of Gallinula chloropus. Taxonomy (NCBI): domain Eukaryota; kingdom Metazoa; phylum Chordata; class Aves; order Gruiformes; family Rallidae; genus Gallinula; species Gallinula chloropus. The sequence goes on along the minus strand of NC_140085.1, from coordinate 176,601,987 downwards.
ATATTGTGTATTTTTTCAAACTATTATTGTTAATATTTTATTTATAAGAATAAGTAAAAATATCTTTTTTCCCACTAATACCTTAATTCACTACCCTGTCAAAATTGTTTCATCATAATCTTTACTTTCAATTTAATACACACTTTTCCAGCCCTTGAGTTTCAAAGATTCAAAATCTGGACTGAACATAATGCAATTCAAAATTTTTCACCTTCAGTTTCTCATGTGAGAACCACCTTCATCCGAGTTAGGCTTTTAATTCAAAAATCACACACTTAAAGAAGGTTCACTTGAATAATACATTTTCCTTTAAGTAGGCATTAGGAACTGCACTTAAAGTTCTGGCATCTGAAATACAAGCTTATGTATTGTAGATTCCTAAAAACATGTAAGTTCATAAAAAGTAAGGCATGTTTTTCAAACAACCCCATTACTACCCATTTGTGTTAACAGTCCAATGAGAAAACAGGCTGTAACAAGTAATTTCAAGAGAGGAAAGCATAAACGCTCTAGATTGATAAGATCTGAGATTATTTTCTCTAATCGAACAGGATTTTGAAAACAGAGAATGTCCAGGGCACTTCCTATGGCCAGAAATCAATTCCCTGTAAGGAAAAATATATAGAGGGCAATACATTTTAAAACTCTAGTTTCTCCCCCTAAGTTCTGCAAAACCGTTCTTTATTCTGCTTAATTGTCTTTTGCTTATTCACCTCAAAGTCGGTGTCAAGTTTTCCACTATAAACATTCCAAGTAATACAAGAATTACTAAAGTTTACATTTTAACAAGTTTTCTTCCATGGACCACATAAAACAGGAGAAAACAAAACTGAAACCTGAATTTCGTAGAACAGAGAGTATGGCAACAGAGAGTTAGTTGAATTGTCCTACATTTCCTGTTTAGGGCTCCCCCAAAACCTCACAGTTCTTAAAGCAAAAAACGAATAAAAAAACCAGGGGGGGACGAGGACCAACCATAAAAAACTATGCTACTCTGCCAAACCATGACTGAAAAAATGTTAGTAATTCACTAATTTGATTTAATTAGCAAGAAAAGTTGTAATCATGCTTCATACATATTCTGTGAACTATGAAAGACAGACATGTCAGAATATTTTTCAAAGCAGAAAAGAAAAATAGGCCGGCTTCAGATATAAATAATGGGAGTACACTACAACTATTGATTCCTTTATTTTCAAATGACCTAGCTGTCCGATTATTTCACATCCTGCATGCTTACCACTTAAGACATAATATCTGCACTTTCCTGTCCATAAATACATCAGTCTCTTTTTTTGTCTTGTTTTTATGTATATAAAGGACATAAATTTATTAATTTCTTTGCACTACTGCCAGTCTTTCAAGCCATATTCTATTCCATCCTAAAAGATGAAAGAAAGTTGGAGGATTACAGTTCCAGTGTGAGTTCCAGCAAGGAATTCAAGTTCACTAGGTATTTACAGCTGAAAGACCTTTTTTTATAAATATGGAATACATTTATTGTTCAGATAGCAATCTCTGACTGACAAGGGTGAAAGACAGCATCGATTTTGAGATTTAAGAGTTTGCCAGCAAAGAGCGTATTTTGTATATAACTTAAATTAAATACTCTGCTCAGTGTACATCAACTAAAAAGTCCTTTGGTTGAGATACACAAATGCAGGTTTGACACAGAAAAAAGACAGTTTTCCTATCTAAATCCATTAAATCCAAATATTTGGACCACAAATTTCTTTGACTACATTTTTCTGTATTATTCATTGACTACATTATTCTTTGACTTGTGTAAATTTTCCCACACACTTTAGTAAACAAAAACCCCCAAACCAACAACAAAAACCCCCAAAAAACCCCACAACTATTTACACCAAATGTATGTGTCTACAAATCAGAAAAAGAAATATTTTTGAGCATTGGGTTCTAGTAAGAGAACTACACAGATCACCAAATTAAGCTGTAGTATATGATATTTTTCCACAAATCACATTATGCATACCAGCAAAGCACTGCTAGATGGGAGATAGATGGGAGTCCATTCCTCTCCTCACACACTCAGCTTTTCTCTTGGCTACATATTCCTAACATTTCTGAAAAGCCAGCAGAATAGAATCATAGAATGCATGCGGCTGGAAGGGACCTTTAAAGGTCAAGTAGTCCAACCCCTCTGCAATAAGAAGGGACATCTTCACTAGATCAGGTCACTCAGAGCCTCATCAAGCCTGACCATGAGTATCTCCAGGGATGGGGCCTCCACTACCTCTCTTGCCAACCTGTTCCAGTGATCTACCACCACCATATTGAGAACTTTTTCCTAATATAAAATCTAAATCTTCCCTTTTTGAGTTTAAAACTGTTACCTCTCGTTCTATTGCTACATGCCCTTGTGAACAGTTCTTCCACAGCTTCCTTACAGGCACTTTTCAGGTATTTGAAGGCTGCTATAAGGGTCCCCACAAAGCCTTCTCTTCTCCAAGCTAAATAAGCCAAACTCTCTCAGCCTCTTTTTACAGGAGAGGTGCTCCAGACCTTTGATTGTTTTTGTGGCCCTCCTCTGAATGCACTCCAACAGGGCCATGTACTTCTTGAACTGAGGGCTCCAAAGCTGGACAAAGTACTCGTATGAGGTCTCACCGGAACGGGGTAGAGGGGCAGGATCACCTCTCTCGATCTGCTGGTCACACTTCTTTGGATGCAGCCCAGGATGCGCTTGGCCTTCTGGGCTTTAGATTCACATTGGTGGCTCACGTCCAGCTTCCCATCCACGAGTACCCCCAAGTCCTTTTCCTCAGGGCTGCTTTCAAGCACATCATCTCCTAACCTGTATGGATAACCTGGATTGTCCTAACCCAGGTGCAGGACCCTGCATTCGGCTTTGTTGAACCTTATGAGGTTCACCTGGGCACACATGAGATCTGGGACCTGTCCAGGTCCCTCTGGATGGCATCCCATCCCTCTGGCACATTAACCTCACCACCCAGCTTGGAGTCATCAGCAAACTTGCTGAGGGTGCACTCAATCCCACTGTCAATATCATTAATAAAGATAGTAAACAGCACTGGTCCCAGTACAGACTCTTGAGGAACAAGAACCAGAATGCTGCAAAAGCTTCTTTGACTCATTAAAATATAAAAATGTGGGTAGTTTTCTACCAAATAAGCAAATTTGATAGCTTGGGGAATAATCTGGTGAGCACCAAAGTGGGGCAGGCCGTGTAACCGGGAGCAGGGCGGAAGATGTCAGGTTTCTTCCCTTCAGCATCAATGAACTGATGTATCTCCTCAGTTGCTCCCAGAACACTGACACCTGGTCCCAGCTGAGCAGGAGCTGGCACTGCATCTGTAAGAGGCTGTTCCACCTTTTTTCCTGATACCTTATACTCACCAGCACACTTTTACCTGTATAGGGAATGCCAGAAGCTAGTTTTCAGTTGTGCCAGTTCCCTGACCATTTCACTGCACAGCTAAGTAAACACTCATATCAAACAAGAAAGAGAATTGGACAGCACCATCTACCAGCACCAGATTCACCTGCCACTGAAATATGCCATAAAGCAAATTCATGAAATTGGCAACCACGTTAAATTATAAGTAAAAGTTCGTATGTTTTCAATTAGACACTTCTTTTACTTTTTACTTTCTTTCTAATTAAGGATTTTTTCTCTCAGAACGCTATACTGTAACACCTTAATAAGATAAACATTGTTCGTAATTTATTTCATCTTTGTTATTGTGAGATTTAAATTTAACATGTACCATCTGTATCTACAGCTAAATTGAAGACACACTTCTGACAGAAAAATTATTCCATTAAAATATCATCTCCTTCATTTAAGCTACTGTTTTAATTTCAGTTCCGAAATTAATGTGGCGTTGTATAGACTTACCAGCACTCGATTCTCAAGATCAGTTTTACTACATATCCTTATAGATGAACAATACCTCAAGGTACTTGCAGAAAAAGACAATTTACACTAGTTATTATGTAAAAGTCATTCAATCCCAGAACACGTATTGCACTATACAGTTTTCTTTTGTAAGTACTTTCGCTGAACACAGATTTTTCAAAGGGTAGTCTATGTGTTCTGATGTTATTTTTAATTCTTTTATTAACCTCTGATCTCAACTTAAAACAATTCAAGATCTTTCCAGCAGGGAAACACTGGATCAAGCTTTCAATCTAATTCATCAAGTGGCTGCACAAAAGAAAGGACATGGCAGCAAAAGAGACAGGGGACCGCAAGGGCAGGAATGATCTGGCATAAGAGGGACAAAAAACTTAGTGAGATACCACTGTCACCTCACAGCACTGTCAGTGCCTCACACACCAAAAAGGAGGGGCAGTACTAACCTGAAAGAAGACTGATCATTAATCTGCAGGAAGAAACAGCAGCACATGGAACTCCAAATTGAAAAGGAAGAGGAGAGAACAGTAAACTGGGATTGCTAGGGAGGAGCTGACATATCCTGAGTGAAAGTGAATGAGGAAGCCATGGTCAGCTGCGGATTGCAGAGTTTCACAAGGCAGCAGGAGGCCAAGGACATTAGAAATAAGAAACAACGTTTCCTTATGCAGGCACTGAAGTACCTCAAAGCACCTGAAGTACCCCTGGGGAATTGTATGGCTAATTTCTAGCAACCTAAGATATCAGACACCAATACATAAGAAAGCAGTGCAGTATTGCTAGGTGTTCAATATGATGGTAATATGACACTGAATGGCAACCTGAAAGTAGCACTGGACTTGAAGGTCAAACGTTTGGGTTTCAGCCTTCAGAGCAGGACTGCTTATCATTGTCCTAGTCCCTGGAAACTGGGAAACAAGCCAAGAAACATCTGAGTCACTAGGGATTTCCCATCCTGCCATCTGCAACCCAAGCTCTTCCTCATGCACTTCCACTGGGCCTGCTGCTTACAAACATTTACCTTATGTGGTGTATTATGGGGACAGGGAGACAAGATGAAGGAAAGCAAGTCTACCCCATGCTTAGAAATGTCTGCAACAGTGATAGTAACTATAGTGTCACCTAATAAACATAAAATAGGAACTGTCATGGTCCAGAAAGACCAGGTCACTGCTATATGAAAGCACAACATATACATTTTTCATATTTTATTAAGTCAGCCTTCAAAATATTACGCTCCTCTTCTTAAAGATGCATTCACAAGATAAGTGTGCCTGAACCTCTCTGATCTAGCTGACTGGAACCAATCTGCAGTTTGAATTTATTCATGACTAGTTTATACCTATTTCTCTTAGTTTAAACAGTTCTTTTCCCTTCCTAATGCTATTCTGAAAGAATGAGAAAACATCTTAGCGCTACAACATGATCTTTGCTTTTTCTTAATTAAAAATTTCAAATCCATTTAATCTCTTCACCTGATGATACCAGCACCTTCTATGCATCTGTGATTTAATCTGTCTTGAGTCTGGGACAGTAGAGCTGAAAGTCACATTACAAAGCGTGACTTGTAAACATATTAATGACAATGCTTCCCTACTGGAAACACTTCTGTGAAATCCAGGATTTGTTCTGCTCTTCTTCTACTGTTTTTTCTTTTTTTTTTTTTCTTTTTCATAAACAACTGATGCATACATACACACACATACATGTATGTAAACCCAAGTGAAAATAACAGATTTTAGCAACAACCTATAGTTTGTGTTCACACTGTCAAATTTTGGGCATAATCAAGCTCTGATATCCTGTGCTATGCTCTTCTACAATATAAAATGCATTTGAATGGATGGGAGAAGCGGTAGGTTATTTCAGATGAGTTCTTTTTCTCAGATGATTCATTGCCAGGCATTTTACTTTCTTGTGATACAGGTACACTCACACTCTGCATTCTCAAACACCACTGGTACTCTGCCACTTTGTAAGTAGTCAAGTCAGCTCCAGTAGGTCTCCGTAACAAAGCAAGCTACACAAAGACAGCAAGGAACTCTTTAATGCTGCAAAACTTCAACAGAAGAGCTAGTGGATGCTCTTCCTACCTCACTCTCCTTTCCCCTCTCATCCCCCTACTTCCTCCCAACATCACACATGGGCACTGTGGACCTAAGTAGCACACTGTTAAATGCCAGTTAGGAAAATACAATAGCATTTAGGATCATGAACAAAGAATTAAACATATTGAAATTCCTTTGCAATTTGCAAAAAAAAAAAAAAAAAAAAAGTTCTGTTTAAATACAAACAATTGAAGTTACAGATTAAGGTTTGCACAAAAAAGGCTTACAGTTCTTACTTTGTAGATTATATGCCATATGAATGTTTTGAGATGGCTTAAAAGGCATTTAACTAAAACAAGTTAACACAATGACATTGGACAGATGATTGGACTTCATGATCATAGTGGTCTTTTCCAACCTCAAAGACTGCATGTTAAATTCTTTCACAATTGATGAACTTAAAAGTAACAGCAAAATTTACCAGTCACACTCAAGTGTTTGGCTTTGTTTCCAAATTTAATTTAATCATATTTCTACTACTCATCCAGTTTGTTACCTGTGACATCCTGACTGCCTTCAAGTTGAGAATGCCTTCAAACTCTCCCTTCACAAAGTACAGGCTTCCCTTAATGTATGCAATAAATAACTGGGACTATTTAATAAATAATTGTTCCCCAAACTGATCCTTCAGAAGCTCTACTAACAGCCTCATAGTCTAATGCATCCTTTTTTGATATTCCACCCCTCCTCTTGAACTTACCTGCTTACAAGCTTGCAGCTAATTCCACTTTTCATTAATACCAGCACAGTAGTAATTCTACTGCAGTCCAGAGGTTAAAGCTATCACATTTTCTTTGCTTAGAAAAATTACCATCTTCTCAAAAGAACTCAAATTTTATCAACTGTCTGTCATAATTTACTTTTCATATCCCAAATCTGACAAACCCCCTTGATTTTTTTAAAAAACTATTTCTATAACTTCGATTATAATTTTGTAGAAAAACTGTTCAGTATTTCTGCATGTCATTGATAGTGGACTAATGTGCCTGTAACACAAAGTCCTCTGTGATTTTTGAAATTAGCTAATAGAAAAGGGACTAAGACTTTTATCCCCAACAAAAATACATATAAAAACCCCTCAGTATTCCCTTGCTAAAACCACTGAATGATACATGATTCCCTTGCAATCACCACTAAAAATTATATACACCATTCCTAATAAAAGCAGGGAAATGGATTTATACAATTGAATAAAGAAAAAAGGGAAAAAGAAAAAAAGCTCCATAATGTAAGTTAAATTCAAGGTCCTTACTGCACAAGCAACCCATGTATAAGGATGAAACAAAATATAGCTTCAGCCAACATTTTTCCTTGCTAAATCAAGAGCTGTCTATCAGCACATTTGTTTGTGTGGTCTCATTAGAGTACACTGCCTCAACAGTCACAGTAAAGAATGCGGAGAGCGTAACTGTATCTACTTAACCTTCATCAACCAGCATTCACGAACCCTCATTAATTTTTTTCATCTCACTTTCAAGCATGACATGGCTCATACCAGAACAATAACTTGCTCGTAATTGTTTGAGACAACAGCTGGACAGGAACAGTGCAGAGGTGAATTTTCTTATAGATTAAGGGGTGCCTCAGTGAATTACAATTAGTTTTAAAAGTCATCTGTCCTGTTCAACAGCTTTGAAAAGAAGACATTTCATTACCAACTCAAGAAATCCTAACATATTTTTGGCTTTAATGACACAATTGCATTATATTTTCCGAGATAGGAATTTCTTCAGATCACATGACAAATACTGAAATATATGAGCTCACAGCTCACCTGAAGATGCAATATTTATGAAATTATCATGTGATACAAACTGAAGCTTAGCTTGTTATTCATTATCACCTATTTTAAGTGCTAACAAAATAATAAGAATAATTTATACAACTCTGAAATTACACACCATCTTTACAAAACTCTTTGGTAAAGAGTTTTGGTAACTTTATTGTACTCTTTGAAAGAAAATCAGTGATATATTTAGGAATGTATGAAAAGAATTCAGAACAAGTGCACGATGCTGAAACAAACCACAAAGAAAAGCAACTATCCAAATATATATACAGATGCTTTACATAACCAGCTGAAGAAAGATAGACCTCTTGGTTTTCTTAATAACGTGCTTTCTCTGAGGTAGGAAAAAAGCTATCCCACAATCTTCTGGTCTCCCACAACATTCCAAATATAATTTGCTGTAATTGAACACAAGGAAATGCAAATGGAAAATCCAACAGTTATCTGCCTTTCTGCAACAAAATAACATATCCACTTACTCCACATTATGGTTATAATGTGCTGATAGTAAGGAAAAAAAATACACCACAACAGAAGATTACTTCTAAAAATGTTTAAAAAAATCTTTCAGATGTTCTATCTCTGTTAACAAACTGTTGACTGCTGATAATGTTCCCTGTCCCTTCTACAAGCATCACTTCAGTGCTGCATTATCTCTTGCTTTTCCTGCCCCAAAACTCAACCTTTTGAAAGTCAGAGGATAACTTCCTCTACATTTATCTCTAGTTTCTGAGGAAGATATTGAAACAGGAGTGTTCCATTTCAGCAACACAAAAATCACCATATCTAGAGAAACAGTATTTCTTAAAAATTATTCACAGTTAGGGGGCTGCCTTCATGATAAAAATATGTGTCTTTTCATTATTGTTGTGATGCATATCTGCAGAAAATACTAATTGGCTTTTTTTTTTTTTTACTGTCACTAAAAAATTAAGAGGTCTGGTGATGGAAGAAGAGCTATAAAAAGGAAAGCAGATTTTCAACAGCAAGCCAGCCTTCAGATGCAGAAAAAAATTCAAGGCCCATTAGAAACCCGTATCCCACCCAAATTCTTCTCTTAGGAGTAAGTTAATACATGTGACTGCAGCAGCAGATAGTGATGTGAATTTATACAGAAGTGTATATCTTAAGGAAAAAAGTAGGGAAAAAAGTATCCAAGATTTAAATTAAGATTTTCCACTGCCACAGGAAAGAGCATACATAAAGACAGTATGAGAAATAGAGCAATGTGTCCATCCCAAACAGAATATTGAACAGTGTCATTAAAAAGTAAATGAAATAAAAAGATAGTACTGGACCTAGTTTGCTTTTCTGCATCAACTGCCCAGTTGTAAGCGTACTTCAGGAGACACGAAAGATTCCAGGTAGAGTTTAAAACAAGTTTTTTTGACAATGAATTGTTTTCTATAGCATCCACCTCCCAAAGGCAGCACAGAGTGAAAGAGCACATCAAAACTGTGATGCCAGTACTTTTTTTTTTTTAAGAACAAGTTATTTATCCATAACTGAAATTCTTGGAGATGTTACCCAGATGTACATATACATTTACAGTTTCTAGCATGACTTGGCACAAGCATACAGTAGTATTTTTGCCACTGCCATTTCCAAGGTATGTAATAAGTCAGCATCTTCGTTCTATATGTCCTGCCCCAAAGCTGAGCGTGCTGCCATAGAATAATGGTGCATGATCTTTACTTTCATCCTCAGACATTCAGACATAGAAAGGTGACTAACATACACAGAGATAACATGTCTCAATTAATTCCAATTACTGACAAGAAATCTCCCTCAAATAGTTGTTTATACAGGCATTCATACTGTGGGTAATGAGATGCTCTGCTCACACACCATCATTTACCTGGAATCGTATCCCGGAGTTTAACAGAATAAATATTGCTCAGTCAAAAGCAATATGATGCTGAGAGATATCAGCAACAGAGTAGCTGATAAAAGCATAAATGTACTTGAAGAAACCCACAACCACGTTATTATCATAAAGATCTCTCCATATGGCAATCAATGTTTATTCATCCTCAGTCCCACCCATTTCCCTTATCACGCTGCCTCATGCATCTGCAAATGAAGCTTTCTGGGGCCTCTGTAATCCAGAATTTGACACAGTCATGATGGATGGGTTGCAAGCATGCTGTTTTGTTTTGGTTTAACTTGACCAACATGTGGCAAGAATAAAGAGGTATTTAGAAATCTCCACTTTAATTGCAGGTGGAGTTTTTCTTGTGTGTTTTGTTGGTTGTTTAGTTGGGGCTTTTTTCCAAATTTGCCCTTTATAAAATTTTACTGCGTACTTCAGCGTTGTTTATCAATCCTTCTTACACTTCCAGTGCTTACTCTGGAAAGGGCAAGTTCAAATGTTTCTTGTAGTTCTCATACTTACTCTGGAAAATGGGACCGTGAACAGCTTGATTCTAGCAGTGTTTTATGGAAAAGAGAAGGTAGACAGAATTGCATCTAACCATTATAATTATTTTCTCTTTTAGGGCTTCACTGGAGCTCAAGTACATCCAAAGATATAAAGACATATACCCACCACAACTTTACCTGGACTTACTTATGGGAGGAAACTTCAGCAAGAAAATGCAGCATAAAAAATAATTCATTCCCTCCAGGGGAAAAAAAAAATATAGATATTATCTGTGCACTCTGGAAGGATGAACCTTTCGCTAAGTAAGAAAGAAAAACTTGCATATGTGAAAACTAAAACAAGTGTCATAGCAGCATCTGTATGACAGCTCCACGTTATCCAAAATCAAGTGCAGGAAGAATGGGACAATACCAGGTATTCATTTGGAGAATTTTTGGGTTTCTCCCTCCAGAAATCCAGACATCATTGCTGAAGTTTGTTCTCTTGTCCTTCCCTCTCTCTTTTCACTAGCACAGAGGTAAAAAACACTGAATTCGAACTTGCATCTTTTCAGTCCACTTTAAAAATTAAACCTTGTTTCTCAGAAACAAAATAGGGAGCTGCTGCCTTTTTAGATTTATTCAGCAGTTGGATCCAAAATGCCTTTTACCCAGTCAACCTGAACAGAAACACAGCTGTGTTTACACTGCCCTATAACAGGAGGCTATACAGCAGTTTCCCACTTGAAAGTAGAGCCTTCAATTTTTTATGACTACTATGAAACAGTTCAAACTAATGTAGTAGATCACCAGGACTGTACTGTATTAGACACTGAAGAAATGTAAAATTCTACTTCCAGAGCTTTCCAGTTCTTTTAGATGTATGTATTTCCATAAAGCTTCAGGTATTTAAAATAGCTGCTACGTTCTAAGTCAGAAAGACACACTAACTTCTTAAAAGTTAGGTCCCCAGATACTGGAGAGCTTGTGCCACTGAATTTTCCAAAATTAGCTATATTCATTTCCATCTCAAAACAAACATTGAGAAGGGATGCTTTTCTACACCGTCCACTTGCAAAAACAGGGCATCAAGACTAGAAATCCATGACCACATTCTAGCTCTTTAACATCTTTCCGTTGTTGTTGATCATCAGTTGTCAGTCTCACCTCAATGCCCAGTAAAATAAAGGAGAAAATCATACTGGGAGTTATTGAAAAACACCTAAAGGACAATGCAGTCATTGGTCACAGCCAAGCTGGGTTCAGAAGAGGAAGGCCCCATCTATCCAATTTGATTTCCTTTTACAATACGATCAACCAGCTGGTTGACCAAACGAAACCAGTTGATGTTATTTTTCTTTTGAATTTCAGAAAGGCTTTTGATATAGTGTTTCACAGTATCTTGGTGGAAAAAATGTCCAGCATACAACTAGACAAAGACATAATGCATTGGGTGGGCAATTAGCTGATAGGTAGAGCCCAGAGGGTGACAGTAGATGAGGTTACATCTGGCTGCTGGCCAGTCTCTAATGAGGTTTCCCAGGATTCCATTTTAGGCCAAGTTCTTTTTAATATTTTCATAAACAACCTGGACACAGGACTAGAGGGTGTCTTAAGTAAATCTGCAGATGACATCAAAGTGGGAGGAGCTCTTGACTCCACTGAGGGTGAAGATGCCTTGCAGGCAGACCTGAATAGGTTAGAGAGCTGGGCAATCACCAACCACCTGAAGTTTAACCGGTATTTTACCTGTACATTGGTAGAAAAAACCCAACTGTTTTATGCATTAGAGATATCTACAAAACATTACCTTATTTTATTCTGAAAACTACTATAATAAAAGCCTTTTCCAAGAAGAGCCAATACTTTGGTTTAAGAGGCCATTGTTTCATTAGAAAGCATAAAGGTAGTTTTTCTTTAATTCTCTACAGCTGTATTTAAAACCACATGTTAGCTGTAATAGAAAATACATTTTTTAAAACTATTACTGTCTGGAAAAAAATTCTATACCTAAAGCTGCATAACCATTACTTTCAACACAGACTAAACAATGGATTTTTAATCACATATTTGTAACAGGTCTGAAACCACAGTTCTGAACTGCAGCACAAAGGCAGGGGATGGGGGGGAATTAGTTTCTTAGTCTCATAGTCTCTAAAAACCAAGGATACGTACCTATATATCAAAAACTAGAGGTTGCAAAGTTTAGCGAGAAGCTCAAATTAGAAAGCTATTCAAGATGTCATTAAGATCTGTTTCTAGTAAGAATGTAAGATGAGTAAAGTTTGGAATCTTTTTAAATATACAAAGGTCAAAGTAATATAAGACATAATGCAGGCTGAAAAAAAAGATCCAAGAATCTGGTTGCTATGGTGAAGACAGGAGGAAGCAGAAAGTCAAACCGGCATGCATAAATAGTTTTTAGAAAAGTACTTGGATACAGAACAAGATGTGATGCAAGAATGCAGCATGAGGCATTAAACTGATTTCACGTCATATTTGTGAAATAAATGAATAATGTATACAGAAACAGAAATATACATTGAAAACTTACTGAGACATCTAAAGTAGTAGAGACATTTAACTGAATGTTACTACTGCTATTAGAAAATAAGAGTGCAAACTATAATTCCTGATTTTCATAAAGTTTTTGTTAGGAGAGTAAATCCTGTTGACTACAAAAGGATTGCTTATATAAAATTTACCAAGTCACTTAATATATGACATAATAACTAATTAATAATTTAAAATTATTTGCTTTGAACCCCTTAAGTTCTAAGGTGAAAAAAGTGTTTTACTGTTTTATTTTATGATCTATATTAAATTATCTCAGCCATTAAATGATCAGGCAGATTTAAACAAATGCTAACACCCAGGAAATTTAGCAAATTAGACTCAAGCAACTGAACTACAATATTTACCTATTAGTTTCAGATGAAATAGCCACAGTAGTAGCAACAGTTCTAATTTTTATCTACCTATTCTTACAAGAATATGTATCATCCTCATAGTAAAAGAATGAGGTTTAAAATAAACTATAACTAAGAAGAGAGAGATGAACATTATAACACTAATAGTTTTCATTTACTAACTATCTAAGTACTGAGATTTATTCTAGCACACAGAATGTGGTTTCATAAAGCATGAACTTTTCTTCAGGAAATTCCCCTCCCTCACCAACCAATTTAAAAACAAAACAAAAACAAGCACACACAAAAAAAAAAATAACACCAAAAAACCCCACAAAAAACGACTACACTACTTAGCACTGTGGCAGGAGATACCACACAAAGTGGTGGAAGCAGGCAGTTTGCAATAAGAACACACTAAGTGCACAGCTATCTCTTCTCTATGAAAACAAGACTGTATCTGTATGCATATACAGTTTTCTAAGAAAAATCTCTGAGGAACTTGATCTCACATATGAGATAGTTACATATATAGAGAGGGAGATTGAGATATATATGTGTGTGTATCAAACACATTACAGGTGAGCTCCCAATTGCACAAGGAAATATTAATCTTGATAAAAATCAGTCAAAATAGTTTCTGAGGAAAAGTTAACAAACCAGAATATTTACTTACTAAAAATTGCATTAATGCACCTTCCAAACTAATTAGAAAACAGCAAATAACAAATTAATTCCTTTTATGTGTTCATCTGACTGAACATCAGATCTCTAGAGCACAATGGAGACGGAGCACTTGTAGGATAAACAAGTTGCACAGACAGCTCTGTAACCAAAGCCAGTGCTAAGGGCACATAAAATCCCCATGTGGCTAGAGTTGCCATATTTATTAAATAAATCCAGTTATTATCAACAGCATTAACATGTTGATAGGTAAATATCACATGTCACATTCCACAGAAAAAAAAAGAATAAAGAACAGTCTTGTAGAAATCTGCACTCTAACTCTTCAATAAGCTAAACAGCTTTACATATTTTGCAATAGGAGCTTACTAACTACCACAAATACTAAGCTTTCAGTCATACACTGAATATCAAAAGTAATTTTTCTGACAACAGCTTGAGGACTTCAGACCAAACACTAACAATTAGTTTCTGAAATTTTCTTTAAATGGAAAGGGCCACTCATCCATTTCATTTATTCATTTTATTTATTTTTTTAAATAGGAAGCTGTATTTTCTCCCAAATTTTAGTACTTCCTTTTGAAACTACATTTTGATGCCTTTATGGGGAACCAGTCACCATTCACTTAAACAGCATAACATGACATTGACACCAAAACCCAAAATCAAATAAAGAAAGAAGGAAGATACTATTGAAATGAAGAGGGAGCTCACTAATCTTGACAGAAGCAAAAATTAAACCAATCTTTTATAAAAAATTGTACCTGAAAACACAAGCTAAAAGGGAACAACACAAAAGTAATAAACAGTCTAAATTTAGACTACTTTATTTAGATGTAAAGGTCAATCATTGATCACTATGCACAAGTTGTTCAGAAAAAGAGCAAGAAAATTCTCGGTCTTAGTAGCTACCACAAAACTTCTTCCTGATCTAGTAGTTACATATATATATATATATTTATATATATATTTATATATAGCTTTTAAGTATACTTAATAATTATTTACCTATTTGAAGCCATTTACTAGATAAAAGTAATAATTAGCACTTTAATAACTATTCAGGTGGTAGTTGGTGATGAGGAGCTGGAAGTATTACATTGCTTTTAATTAAAGCATATTACAGCTTTTAGCAAAAGATGTTAAGACAGATATGCACCCCAGGAGGGCCTGTACTTCAAAACAGAAGGACAAATCCATGATCTAATACACATAATTAATTCCAGATTTGATGTTTCGCACACGAAAAACATACTACAACTTTTGGGTCTAGCATAATCACCAGTATTATAGTCTTAAATCAGCTTAACGTGAATTTAAATATGTTCCCATTCATGTCATCAGTTTTGCATGACCAAAACTGCCTCAAAGATGTGGAAAGTATGTTGAACCTCAGCAGAATAATGAAAAGCAGGTAATTCGGTCACCCAAACCTGATTTCCCACTTTGACCTCCTCACTCTTTCAAATAGGTTGAGTAATATTGTCAAAAACATTTAAATGGTTTTAAATTAGATGCCTGTTTATATGATTTAGGCTGTATTAAGCTCGTAAACATCAGAAATTAATTGTAAGGACTTCTGTCTTAAATTTTGCTAGAATGTCTAATTAATAATTTCAGTTTGACTCCAAAGTACAACTTTAAACAGCATTAGAAAGTTAACTACTGAGAGAGATGAAATATTCCAGAGGCCAAGGAAAGGCAAGCTGTCTTGTTAGGAGGGAGGGATTTTCTTGGTGGGCTTGGGGTGTTAAACAGCTCAGAAAAGGCTGGCACTACTATGAGCCATCTGTAGGCCAAGAGGGCTGACTGACCTCATACACTCAAGCAGGAAACAACTGGATTTACCAACATGTTCTAGTCTAGGAAGTTTATACTGAACACATTACATCTTACATCAAATTGTAAGATCACTTTGGACACATTCAAAGGTTGCCTGGTCCATTAACACTGGTTGAAAGAGAGCATTAGGAATAGTTAATGAGCTTTTAGAAGTTTCAATGCATTGTGTGTCAAGCAAAAGATTACACTATTATGAGGTATACGGCCTAAGCACGTGAGTCATACTGTTAAGAATCCATGTGCTCACCATATTAAACACTAAACTCTCATAGTCTCAAGCCATAACGAGAGCGTAAGTAAAGGTAAATGGAGCATACCTTCATTTAGATTATATGCTTTAATATAGCCTGTACTAAGCCAATTATTCAAGGCTGCTCAGAAGAGTGCCCATTTTAACTATTGATTTTGGACAGATCTAATACAGACAAAACCTAATAAAAAGTACTAAGGAAAACATACAAACTGAGGCAAAGATCATTTATTTCATTTTATGACCTTACGGAATGTCTATTAAAGTTCTGCTTCTCTTGAAGAAAGCCTTGAAAGAGAAGAAAACTAACAAAGCAAAAAAGAACACATGTACCAGCTAATAGCTGTAGCCACAAGTTTGTTTATCAGAAAATCATTAAACTACAAACTATAACAGGTAAAATTTCTCTATTCATAATGTGGTCATGAGGGCATCTACAGTATGAAGAAACTACATCACATATGTCTGGTTATTCAGGTACCAAATTGTTTTATTTTCTTTGGGATACAGAGACGCTCACGTACAACGCTCAGTAAATAAGAGCTGTAGCTTCTTACTGTTAAAGACCTATTAAATACCAGAAAATGTTATTTTTCATTTTTCCAATGTGGGGAAGAAGCCATTAGAACTCCCCTCTTTGGCTAATATTAATAGATTTATCAATGTATATCTGAACACAACACAGAGAGAGCGGTTCAGGTTGATGTGGTTGATTACAAAAAACCGTCAGCATCTCGTCTTTCAAGAATTAAGAAAAAATAAAAGAAAAAAGGATTGATAGAGTTCTCAGTGCTGCTTCCATTAGCAGTGTAGCTTTCCAACTCTTTGAAAGATGCAAGCAGCTTAGATCATTTTTTCTCCAATGAAATGAGTGAAAAGTCAGTTATATACTAAAAGCAGTAGAACTCATACTGATGCACTGTAGTACCAGAACTAAGATATAGAAATAAAACCCTTACATTTCTTTCTCAAAGGAAGCTTAGCCTAGCATTGCTGTCATGCATCCACAGGCTGATTATTTGCAAATAGTCTGTCTCCTTTACTAGCTTCACCTGACTTTTCTAACTACTGCTTATCTTCACTTGTTGTACTAGGAATTACAAAACCACCTCATACAAGTTTTCAAGAAACTTCAGTGTTTTCCCCATTTGCATTAGTACCCTACTTTCCCTTTGCATCGGTTTCCCCATATCTTCAAGCATATATATTTCATGACTGCTCCTAACATGACAGGTATGAGGAACAGCTGAAGCCATGAGCAAGTTTTCTGGGAAAACTGAAAGTAAATTAAGTAACTAATAACACTAGAATGCCCGAGATACCTTAATGAAACGCAGACTTAACTACAGCTTTCCAAAATAATAAAAAATATGGAAAAAAATAATTAAAATATGGGAAAAAAAGAGCACTGTAAACCTCACAAAAGGTACATGATACATACATATTTACCTGTATCGAGTGCAGTCAGATCTTCAGTAAAATAAAATGTAATGTGGGTTGTAGTTCCCAACTCTGAAATCCGAAATAAATCCTGAAATCCTAATCTGAAATAAAATCTACTTGCTTAGTTAATACAAAACATAATTATTAAAAAAAAAGTCAAAAAAGTCCCAACTTCTGCAAGCCAATAAACAGGATACACACTAAATATGTCTAAATCACCTTCTTCCTCAGAACTGGAGAGTGTAACTGAAGACTATATTGGAATATGTAATTTTCCAAGAACACATCGGTGTTCTGATCTTAGAACAGCATTTCACAATTTGCACATTAAAAGCTTTTATCACTACCATTAAAACAAAAAAAAAAAGGAGCTAAGTAAATTTAATAATTTTGTTACATGACTTCTAACCCACAAAAGAGCCTTTTCCATTAATTTACAGCCTGAGTACTTAGAAACATTTAATAGAAATATTTAAATATACTCTAAGATTTGACATTCAGTGTACTACTCCACACAAATAGATAACAAAATGGTATGCCCTTCTTTAGATAAAAATATCCTGTTAAAAGCTTTCCCTCTTATAAAAGACAAAATAAAAAATGGACACAAACAGGAATCGACGAGGACACCCGGTTCTGGGTTATACAAAGCCACTTGCTAATTTCACTGAAAAAACAAATTTACAGGAAATAACATCAACCTCACTTTAAAAAAAAACAGTACAAAAAAAGTCTTCCAGTTGAAATGATGCTTATGTGTCTTCCAATTAGAGGCCTGAGTTTATTCAACATTATTACAAAAGCACAAGAGATGTTACTTCCAAAGTTGGTATTTCTTAGAGCTTCCTCTCGTCTTTCACCAAATCTGCAATAGATATTCAGTAATACAGATCATTTACTGTGCTATGACACACTCTTGTGGTACATTAAGGAATGAAGTGATCAGCCAATTGTAAGCAGAGGAAGAGAGTCAAACAGAGAAAGCCTCCATTGCAAGCGAGCTTTAAGGTACATTTCAGAGCATTACCGTAACAAGCAAGAGGGAGAGAACTCTAACACTCATTCTCACCACAACGCTGCTGTATCTCACATACTGCTGGACAGACACTAAACAATCGTTGGATGGAATTGCAAGTGAATTTTCATCCCTACTGGCTAGGGAACACGTAAATAACACCGAACTATAAAAGCGAGAGTACCTTCGCCACAAATTACTTTCTCCTGTTAAAATGTACATATATATATTTCTGAATTAAAAACAGATAGTAGAACAATATCTACCAAAGCTGGCATATCAGACAATACTGTGAACATATGATTGGGCTAAATATTAAGAGACTTCCTAATTAGCATGTATTTAAAACAGTCCAGAAAATTCTCGTTCCTTCAGCACATCAGGCAAATATGTGTCATTGAACCCTCTTCAAGCCCTGCTCTGTGTTACAGTTCCCAGAGACTGAAGAGGATGTACGTTCTGTTATACAGATGCTGAATAAAGAGTCTAGAACACACATTCAGTTATTTTATACATCTTTAAAAAGAAAAATATAGCCTATCAGACAAGTCACTTTAAGAAACTTGTTCTACTGGGGGCTAATGGGTTGCATCTCTCAGGGAAGGGGAAGACCATCTTCAGTTATAGACTTGCCAAGCAAGTTAAAAGGGCTTTACACTAACGTTACTGGAGTGAGGAACCTCAATCCATCCAGCTCCTACCAGCAGTTCAGTGTCAGTCCTAGCAATAGATGCCCAGAGCTGGGAGAAGGATCAGGGGTCAGCAGGAGAGCACCTGAAGAACAGCACAAAGGAGTTCCAGCCACTCCAGCCAGTCAGTGAGCTTCATCAGGGTCCAACCGAACTACCTCTTTATGTCTACATTAAAAGACATAGTGTGGGGAATTAACAAAAGGAGTCAGAGATGTGTGCATGCTTCAAGGGCTTATTGGCATCACAAATGTGGTGGGATGGCTTCTATGCCTGGAGTGTTCCAATAAAAGGATACTGGCTCTGTAGGAAGAACAGGAAGGGGAAGCAACAAGGGGGTGTCACCCAAAGACCAGCTGGAGTGCATGGAATTCTGCCTGGGAATGGATGAGGAAATGACCAAGAGTTTATGGATCAGGATTAAAAGGAAGGATGGGACAGGGACACTACAGTAGGACTTTGCTACCTGACATCCAACCAAGATTACCAAACAGATGAGGCCATCCATACCCAGACTGGAGTAGCCTCACATTCACAATCCCTTGAGCCCTCGTCCTCAAGGAGAATTTCAACCACGCCAACCACACTGTGCTGGAAGGACAACACAGTGGGGCATGAGCAATTGAGAAAGTAACTGGAATGCCTTGATGACAGCTTCCTCCTCCAAGTGATACAGGAGCCAACAAGAAGACCTGCCATGCTGGAACTTCTCCTCATTAACAAGGAGGGGCTGGTGGGGAACCTCAAGGGCAGCCTTGGCTACACTGACCATGAAATGGTGCAGTTCAAGATCCTCAGGACCTTGAGTGAGGAGGAGGCACAGCAAGCTCACTGCCCTGGACTTCAGGAGAGCAGACTGTGGCCTCCTCATGGACCTACTTCTAGAGTACTATGGGACAAACACCTAGAGAAAAGAGGTGGACCAAGAAATTTGGCTAGCATTCAAGCTCAAGTGCGATGCATCACAACCAAGAGGAAGTCAGGCAAAAATGCCAGGAGCACAGCATGGATGAACAGATGGCTCCTGGTCAAACTCATGCACTAAAAGGAAGCCTAAAGAGGGTGACAGCATGGACCTGGGAGGTCCAAGCGCAGAAGGAATACAGACCAGCCAGGGATCATGTTACAAAAAACTATAGCCCTGGTAGAATTACATCTGGCCAGGAATGTCAGGGACAACAAGAAAAGCTTCTATTACAATCAGTGATAAAAGGAAGATGAGGGAAAATGTGATCCCTCTCTAGAAGGAAATGGGAGACTTGGTTACTCAAGATATGGAGAAAGTTTGGGTGAAATGATTTTGTTTGCCTCAGTCATCACCAGCAAGAGCTCTAGCCACACCGCCCAAGTCGCAGAAGGCAAAGGCAGGGACTGGGAGAACAAGGAACCTCTCTCACTGCTGGAGAATATCAGGTTTGAGAAATGTAAGGAACACGAAGATGCACAAGTACACAGGAGATGATGAGATACGTTCACAGGTCTGGAGAGAACTGGTGGATGAAGGTGCAAAGCCACTTCCTATCATAATGGAGAAGTTGTGGCAGTCTGGCAAACTTCCCACTGACTGGGAAAGGGGAAACATAATCCCCGTTTTAAGAAGGGAAAAAAGGAAGAGCCAGAGGTCAGTCTCACCTCTGTGCCCAACAAGATCATGAAGCAGATCCTCCTGGAAAGTATGCTCAGACACATGGAAAATCAGGAGGTGACTGGTGACAGTCAACACAGCTTCAATATAGGCAAATTACACATGAGAAGTTTGGTGTGGCTCTCTGTGATGAGGTTAGATCGCGGGTGGATAAGTGAAAAGCAACTGATAACATCTACCTGTACTTGTTCAAAGCATTTGTCAGTATCCCACATGATATCCTTGTCTCTGGATTGGAAAGACATGGATCTGAGGGATGGACCACCCAGTGGATAAGGAACTGGCTGAACTAGACCACAGTCAAAGAGTTTTGGTCAACGGCTCTATGTCCAAGTAGAGACCAGTGATGAGTGACATTCCTCATGGGTCAGTATTGGGACCACCACTGTTTAACATCTTTGTTAAAAACAGTGATGTGCGATCAAGGGCACCCTCAGCAATTTTGCCAACACCACCAAGCTGTGTGGAGTTGACATGCTGAAGGGAAGTGATGCCATCCAGATGAAGGTAGACAGGCTGGAGAGATGGGCCTCTGCAAACCACATGAAGTTAAACAAGTCCTGCAAATGGGTCAGTGCAACCTCAAGCACAACATCAGGCTGGACGAAGAATGGATTGAGAGTAGCCCTGATGAGAAGGATTTGGAGGTGTTGGGTGATGAAGGACTACAAATGTGTGGTTGCAGCCCAGAAAGCCAATTGTATCCTCAGTTGTATCAGAAGAACTGTGGCCAGCGGGTCAAGGGAGGTGATTCTGTGTCTCTGCTCTTGTAAGATCCCCCACCTGGAGTACTGTATCCAGCTCGTGGGGCCCCCAGCATAAGAAGGAAATACAGCTGTTGGAGCAAGTCCAGAGAATGGCCACAAAGATGATCAGAGGACTAGAGAACCTTTTCTGTGAGGACAGGCTGAGAGAGGTTGGATGGGTCTTTGAGCAACCTGATCTAGTGGTCGTGTCCCTGCCCATGGCAGGGGATTGAATCCATGTATCTTTAAAGGCCCCTTATAACCCAAACCATTCTATCATCCTGTGATTGTAAGAAAAGCGGGAGTCATATTTCTTCAGTATCTGGTCAGATATCATCTTATTAGCTTCACATTTTTAAATGATGGAGAAAAGTAAGGAGAAAGAAGTCTGCTTTGCAACAGTTTTAGTCCTTTCTGTATTGATTACATTAACATCTCTAAATGCTGTAGAGTAAGATTTTACCCCTCTATTCCTGTTACATTTACATATGCATAACGGTTGATTACCTAGTCACTAGACCTCCTTGACTTTTGAAGAATTAGTCTAATCTCATATGCATCAAAATTATTTATTAGCTCTACTTGCAAATAGTAACAAAGTATTCATTCTAATTGACCTGAATACACAACTATTGGAAGCATCATTATCAGTTCTTGCAGCAGAATTATACTTTGATTAAAACTATATGACTTACCCACCCACCCCCAACCCCACTAAAAACTGAATACAAATATTCCCCTGAGCAAACAGAAAAAAATCCAACTAGTGATCAAAGGATAAGCCTTATCTTTGTAGACTGAAGTCTCATAAGTACCAAGAGCTATACAGATATTCCAGAACAAACACTGAAAACTGTACAAATATAATTTTTTTGTTCTTATTTTGAAGATAGTTAAGCATAATATAATTTCCATATGACCCTGAAGGTAGACACAATTTCTAGCTAAATTAACCATGGTATTTTCTTGACAAATCAGAGGCACAATAGCCTCCTGACATAAGAAAACCGTTGTCCTTATTTCTCTTACTTTTTTCAAAGTGGCCTTTTTTGCCACTGCTGTTTTAGGAAGACTTTTATTTAGTCCCAAATACACTTCATACTTTGAGGTTTGGTCCATGCTCCCAGATTCTCTCAGTGACAGTAATCTGAAGATCAGATCTGTCTGATTCCAGTGCAGAAACCCGATCTTTGTCCAACTGGCTCAGATTCATAGAATCACAGATTTGTCTTTGTTGGAAGAGACCCTTTAGATCATTAAGTCCAGCCATCATCCTAACCTCCCAAAACCATAATTCTTTAGTATAAAGCATGCATCTGCACAGCACAGCTTACCTCGACACTGTCCCCACTTGCTCACTACCTCTTCCTTTTTTTTGCTGAATAAGGAAGCCTGACAGGTGTACTCTGAGTCAACTGGTAACAGCAAATGGATTCTATCTTCCCCCTTTTCAAGTCTGACCAAGTCCAATCCTCCATTTATCAGTACTGTTTCCCTTCTATAAAGGAGCAATTTAGTTCATACTACTAGATGAGACCTCACCGGGAATACTGTGTCCAGCTTTGGAACCCTCAACACAAGGACATGGACCTGTTGAAGCACATCCAGAGGAAGGACACAAAAATGATCAAAGGGTTGGAGCACCTCTCTTATGAAGACAGGCTGAGTTTGGCTTGTTCAGTGTGGAGAAGAGAAGGCTCTGGTAGCACCTTATAGCAGCCTTCCAATACCTGAAAGATGCCTCTACAAAAGCCAAAGAAGAACTGTTCACGAGGGCATGTTGCAATAGGACAAGGGAGAATGGTTTTACATTAGAAAAGAGGAGATTTAGGTTGGATATTAAGAAAAAAATCTTCACTATGAGGGTGGTAGATCACTGGAACAGGTTGCCCAGAGACACAGTGGAGGCCCCATCCTTGGAGATATTCAAGGTCAGGCTTGATGGGGCTTTGAGGAACCTGATCTAGTGAAGATGCCCCTGCTCACTGCAGGGTGGGGGGGTGGGGTTGGACAAGATGACTTTTAAAGGTCCCTTCCCACCTTACACATTCTATGATTGTATGATTACAACTGACAATAAGCTTTCTCTCTTGGCTTTTTGTAGTTAAGATGCTCTAACCTGGTTTGGTTTTAGCTATACCTATCCAGGTTTGTTTCTTTTGAAACAAACTTACACTCCACATGCCAAGATTTCTCCTGTAATGTGCAACTGAGCCTTGAATGCCAGTGTTTCTTCATGGATTCTAGTAACATTTACCCTCCCTTTTCTCAGATTTAATAGCAGCTTTCATTCAAACTATCTTGGTGAACATTTAGTTGCTTTTACCATCTTCCCACTGTTTCAAATACATGACCCAGTACTTGGAGATCTTATGCTGAAAGGCCAACAAGAAAAAACAACATTCTGTTGCACTTACATCCAGTACATTGCAGCCAGATTTTAAATGTCACAAGACATTACTCTGCATGATCAAGGAACTGCAAAGATAAGCAGTCACCCAGTCACCCTAAGTAGGCTTCTTCTAGCTTGTTATCCTTGCCAGCTATACATATTCATTTACAATTTTAGCAAGACACATTTCTTGGACAAGTCAGATTGCACAGCAGGAAACATTTAGACTTTACAACAGTTAAGCTAAGTAATAGATAAGATTTTTAAGAGTCATTACTCAGGTGCTGTTAGTGAGTAAGGTTGCAGAAGAACTATCATGTGAGTTAAAATGAAAAGCCCCACTAACTTGTAAAAATAGGAAGAGCAGGGGAACCACAAAACCAAACTATAAGTTGCTAATAGCTACTAGAATATGTTGTCCAGTGCCATCATCTTCTAATTTAAAGAAAACTCAAATCTACAACCTGATCCAGAAGAAGAATGTATCCAAAAAATTAATTTCACCAAAAAATAATACACCAAAAAAACCCTCACCCCCCAAAAAAAAAGAACCAAACCCTATTTTTCCAGACAAGGACTGATTTTTTGCCTTTTGATTATTCATCAAGGAGGAAAGTTGGTTTGGGGACATCAGAACAAGAACTTCATTAACAGATGATAAACACATGGTCTTATTTTTTTGTATTTTTTGTTTTCTCACCATCAGGTAGTAACACTGATTTGCAACAAGCAGAACACACAAAAGCTGTTGCTGATAAGGTCATCTTCCTGAAGACTGAAGACACACACATATTTATTACTGGATCTTTCATGAGACCAGTTCAATGGGCCAAGTTCCTCATACTTTTGTAACTGTCTTCATAAACCTTTGGTTTTGTGTGACAAAACCTGCAACAAAGCATTCTACCAGAGTAAATATGTTAGGTTTATCACACATGCACAAAAAAGTAAGAACTAAAACAAAAAAAACACCAAACCCACAAACACATCCTGTAGTTAGGAATGTTGAACTAGATAAATCCTGTGGTAAATGAATATTTTGAGGACACACTGATTTAATACCCCCCAAAAAAAAATTCTACCATGTCAGTTAAATTCAGTTCTCTCCATTCTTACATAACCTTCAGAGCCTTACTGCTATTAATGGGAGAAGGGGGACACACCTATAGGACATTTACAAAATATACATAATTTAGGGCTTTGTGGTGATGCTTGTTTCATAAAACATATTGAAAGAACCCTATTAAAAAGTCTGTTAGGGAACTATGAATGTAGGATATTTAAGGCTAGAAGAATCCATTTAGAACAAAGAGACTATAAGAGCAATGTCACATAGAGGAGAACAGATGCCTACAACGGAAGTCTTTCTCAAATGTATTTCTTTCTCAAAATTTAATCGACTTAATTGTTTTTATACAAGAACTGTGGTGGGCTGACACCGGCTGAAGGCCAGGTGCCCACCAAAACCACTCTGTCACTCACCTCCTCAGTTGGACAGGGGAGAGAAAACATATTGAAAGGCTCATGGTTTGACATAAGGACAGGGAGCGATCACTCATCAATTACCGTCTTGGGCAAAACAGACTCACCTCGGGGAAGATAATAATTTTTTTACCAATCAGAGTAGAGTAATCAGAAGATAAACCAACTGTCAAAATCCCTCCTCCCACCCCTCCCTTCTCATCAGGATAAACTTTACTCTGGATTTCCCTACCTCCTTTCCCTGAGCAGCACCAGGGGATGAGGAATAGGGGTTATGGTCAGTTCATCACATGTTGTCTCAGCTGCTCCTTCTTCCTCAGAGGGAGGACTCAGAATCACAGAGTCACTAGGTTGGAAAAGACCTTTAAGATCATCAAGTCCAACCATATCTGTCCTATACTAAACCATATCCCTAAGTACCTGATCTACCCGTCTCTTAAACACATCCAGGAATGGTGACTCAACTCCCTCCCTGGGCAGCCTGTTCCAGATCCTGACAACTCCTTCAGTAAAAATTTTTTTCCTAACATCTGCCCAGGAACAGCTTTGTGCCATTTCCCCTTGGTCACCATCAGCCACCTGTCTACAACCTCCCTTCAAGTAGTCTTAGGCAGTGGTAAGGTCTCCCCTCAGCCTCCTCTTCTCCAGACTAAACATCCCCAGCTCCCTCTGCCACTCCTCACAAGATTTTTTCTGCAGCCTCTTCACCAGCCTGTTTGCCCTTCTCTGAACATGCTCGAGGACCTAGATGTCCTTCTTGTAGTGAGAGGCCCAGAACTGGACACAGCACTCAAGGTACAGACTCACCAACACCAAATGCAGGGGCACAATCACCTCTCTAGACCTACTGGCCACGCTATCTCCGACACAAGCCAGGACTCCTCACACTCCTGCTCCAGGGTGGGTTCCCTCTCAGAAAAGACTCCTCTGCAAATTTCTCTAACACTGAGTCCTTCCCACGGGCTGCAGTGCTTTCCCTTCTCCAGCGTGGCTCTCTGTGGGTGCAATTGCCCTTTATGTTGTGCAGGGTTTTTTCCCCCTTTAATATGTTATCCCAGAGATGCTACCACCACCACTGATGGACTCAGCCCTGTCAGCAGTGGGTCCATCTTGTAGATGTCTGGCATTAGCTCTATCGAACATGGAGGAAGCTTCTGGCATCTTCTCATAGAAGTCACCCCTGTAGTTCCTCTGCTGCCAAAACCTTGCCATGCAACCCAATACATCACTTTTTGTCTTAATTAAAGTTTTGTATCAGATAATGTCAGATCATGTTTACACAAAGCTAGTAGGGAAAGAGAAATATCTAATTTCAGTGTGTAAGGAAAGAAGATGACTATAACCACTTCTGCATACAAATAAATTGAAATGCTGTTCCCACAGAACCTGATCAAATGCAAACCTAACCAAAGGCTCTGCCAAATACACTGCCGTGCTCTGTAGAGCATACCAGTGTCCACCCAAATAGTGTCTAACAGCTGCCTAATTGTAAGTCACTGCTCCATCAACACAGTCTCCTTGTTTGCTTTTTTATTTTTAAAAAATGAATTGTCCTTGAAATGAATTTTCTCTGAATGAAGCCATTCACTGAGAAAATAAATGGTAGATTTTTCTAAAAAAATGAAAAGTAGGGCTCATGTAAATTTAAATGCTAATAATTTTGAAGGCTTGCCAAATAAGATTTTTTAATCATTTATTTACTGGTATTTAAATTATTTTTCTCAGCATAAAACGAAGACTACAATAAAAGCACTGTTTTACTAAGTATTTTCTTGCACTCAAATACAGTGTTACTTTTAGGCAAATATAAATGGTTTTAACGTTAGATTAGAAATTCATCAAAAGCATATGGTGCATAAACATGTGGCAAAACTAAAAAGGAGATAAAACTTATGAAAATAGGTTTGTAGTAGGTGTACAGCATTTTTTATGTTGTGCATGATACAAACACTAGCAAAACAATTCTTGCAAGACCCTTCCTGGTATAGAGACAAATACACAAGTTGTTAAAGTAAATATTTTCTATTAAATAAACGAAATTATTACATTGAGCCCGTGTGATGACCTCCTTTAAACCTGTTCTTCCATTCCAGTGCAATACCAAACAGACTTCTTTCCCCTCTCTGAAAACACAAAGATAGTATTTATCTTCCCTAAGATTTTACTTATTCACACTGTAAAAACATTCTCTACTAGAAATCAATAAAAGAACATTCCTGTTGTTCCTAAAACATTATGCCCTGTGGTAGGCTTTTCCTACCACAGTGTTGTGAGATGGGAGTGGAGTACTTTTGCTAGCCTGAATATACCGTCACATTTTCGTATAATCTGAGTCGACTGCAGCCTAATATTGCATTTTAGGTAGAAATTAGTTTAAAAATTGTAAAGGTGAACTGTAAGAATTACTCCTTCAAGGCACTTCACTGAGAAGAAAGAACAACACTCAATCTGTTTTGAAGCTGACAGGAAATAATAAAGATTTTGCATGTAGAATGTAGGAACCAATCACTTAATAACAACACATACTGCAACTCTGCCATAAGGGGGAAAAAAAAGTAAAGCTAAAATAAATTAAAACTAAGGTAAAATTAATACTTTGCTTAGATGGTTACTTACAGGTGCTGTAACAAACTATTCAAACAGTATCCCTTCACTGTTTGACAAAGCATTTCCTAACTGCAAAGAAAAGTCAAAGTAACCTTTTTAGCAACAACAGTTTTTTTCTCAAACGATTTATAACATCTACTGACAGATTGCCTTTTTCTGCAGTCCTGCCAGAATACTGATCTAATGCTACTGACGATTCTGATGCACTCAGATTAGGGTACTGATGAGAGAGGAATTCATCCTAAGAAACAGCCTTAGAAAGAGATTAAAAGGAAAAAGATACCACAGTTTCCACCTCCAAAAAGAAACAAACTAAAAATAGATGTTAATGTCAGATTAATCCAACCATTAGTATATTAATGTCCTCTTCAGGTTTCCCCCTCTTTTTTTCTGCCACATATTTGTGAGGATGTCTCAATATGAAAGTCACATTTTAGATAGAGGGTATTCACACCTCACTTCCTTAGGTACATTTAACAGAACAACTGAAGGTTTCTCCTATCCATGGTAGGACATTTAAAATAAAGTAATAAAAAAATCAAAGAAAAAATAAAATTAAAATATAAATTAAAATAAACATTTACAAATAGAAAATAAAAAAGAAAAAAGCAATTTAATTATTATTCCCGAATTGAGTCTGCTTTGCCTGTGACAGTAATTGCTAGGTGTCTTTTACTTGATTCACAAGCTTTTCTACTTTATAAAAGAGTGGCTGGGTGGGCATGTGGCTGCCAACCAGTGCCAACTCACCACAATAATATGATTACATACATACATATGCATATATATATAAAATGGATTTTTATACATCAATCTGTACATAACACCTATATAGGGATACAGATAACTAAGTAAGATACTTGATACAGATATCTAAGTAAGATGAGAGCAGAGATAATTTTATATTTTTGGAACAGAAACAGCTAATAAATGTACCACAGATGCAACAGTAAATATACCATCTCCTGATGGAAAGACGACACATTAAAATTACAGGATACCACTGACATTTCAGTGCTTCATAAAAAGTGATTGGCTTCTGTCCCTCACAAATCCCTACAACTTGCTTTTGCATTCTTCAGAAATAAACTTCCACTTTCCTTTTTCATTTTATATGCAAAAATCTTTTACAAAAATTTTGGTGTAAAGGGCAGTTAGGGTGATACTGCAAAGCAGCCAAATTTAAAAAGGTTAGGTCTTTCCCTCTACTTGTATATAATCCATAACAACAACAACATTAAAGGAATTTTGAGTTATTCATTGCTATATTGTTAGCAAAAAAATCCTAGACTGTATTGTTGGTAGTCTTATAATAAGATCTTATAAAAAGCATAGTTTTGAACAACTATGTACTACATCCTCCTTCAAAATTCTGTGTTAATCTCCCTCTACAATAGGAAAGTATGAGGTACTGGGCTTCACGTAATCCTTCAGGTAACTGACTACAAGTTCTATTTTTCATGCTGGGTAGGCTGTAGCATGTAAAATAAAACACTAAATTAATTTATATTGCTCATTTGACTTTCTTGCTAGCATTTAGTCTCATTTCTGGTTTAAAATGTTTGATACTTGATTGGCACCATTGCAATTTTGGCCTTGATGGTTTTTTCTTACAAACAGGGGAGGAGAAAAGAAAACAAACAAACAAAAAATAGAGGGAACTATATTGACCTTTTCAAGACAAGTGCCAACAGAGATAGCACTCCCAGAGAAGTGCTTTAATTCTGAATAATCAAGTCTGGCAGGAGCTGTGGTGTGATGGGATCAGGCACTGCCATCTCCAATAAGATCAGGATGAAAATCTCTCCCAGGTGATGTGAAGAAAAAAAAAAAACAAACAAACCACCAAAATGTAGAGAGAGATCATGCAAACTCTCTCTCCCTCAAGTTTACTAGATCACCTCACTTTGATATCTAGAAAAGTAGGAAGAGTACATATCTAATTTTCTATGCCATTTCCCATTAGCTGCAGTTATCTGCACATTGCTTAAAATAATGAAGAATTTAGGTGTGGTTTCTTTTTTGATCTGCAATTTCTAATCCTCATTTGACTTCAACCCTTTAAACATAAATTATGTGTACCCCCCTGTTCCCCTCCCTCACCCAAAACCAACCCCAAAACAACCAAAAAGCCAACCAAACAACAAACCTTTACTGGATCCAACCTTGCTGGATCAAGCCAAATCAAGTTATTAACAGGATATTTATAAACCCAACACACTAATTATAAAACACACATTTCAGAAAACTATTATCTGTTTTATGTTGTCATTTTACATTTAAATGTTTCCAAAGACTTCTTTTTGGTTAGAAGTTGCTTTCTTAATACATTCCATGCAACCTTCTAAGTCTTGGAATCACCTTTGGCAAAAACCTTCAAGCACCTGAAGAATGACTTTAAGTAACATGTAGCTGTTTCTTTCCTGAGTTATCCAGAACAATATCCCACATTAAGACATAACTACTACAGTCACAGTACACATTTCACTTATTCACAGACTTCCACCAACTTACTGATACATCTTCTCCATACCAGCGTTCTTCAAAGTATCCCCACAAACTATGAACATTTCTTATAGAAGGGAGAGAAGTAATGAAATACCTCTAAGTGACAAGACCAAGCACTTCAATATAAAAATTTACCTTTTTTCAACATTGTAGGTCTTAAACATAAGTAGTGTGAAGCTACCCCAAGAAACAGGCACTCATATCCATGATAAAGAACCCAATAAATGCCCTAATAGGTCTGAATAGTGATGCCTCTAGCCCAGCGCTTTCTCCAAGAGCTGCACCAACAGATGTTACTTAAAACGACACTATGCCAGCCCTACCACCTCTTATAATCCATTCTCCTCACTTCCCAAAAGAGAAAGCTCATTGTCCTACCAATACATACTTTCCTACCTATTTTGGACCTACTACTGCTGGATTTGTCTAATGTTCTTTGAACCTGCTGAACCTTTGAAGTTGTCACCACGTGGTGTCCTACCAATTCCCTAGCCAACTCCATTTTCAAAAAACTAGGTACAATCCGCAATATCAGCTGAAGGTTCCTTTGCAAGGAATTCAGAATTCTAAAAGACTACATGAAGAATGTCCTGTTTACATTTATCTAGCTACACTTAATGAGTTTTCCTGTTATCTTCACCTGGGCAGGCCTTCCACATTTTTAATGCTATTCTTTTCCTTGCAATACTGTCTTTAACTTCCCTATTGAGTCACATGCATTTTCCCCCCATAGCTTTACTCGGGCCTTTTCTGATTTTCAGTACAAAGTTTACTCAAATCTTTAAGACCATATTTTCAGAATAGACTCTGGGTTGACAGCAGGCATGGGTATCTTGCTTGCATGACCATCTATCTCCTTCATTTAGTTCTCTATCAAGTTGAATACCTGTGTAATAGATTTACTTGCATTGTTTTTTGGCAGGAAAACATTAAGACAGTGATCATTATCTCCTTTCCTACTCCAACATCCTAGGTCCAGTGCATGACTCAAGCTCATTCCCAAAATAGTTTCTTTTCACACTGGTTACAGGAATATTGGAAACAGTCACTTGTTTTGCCACAAAATTTGCAGCTTCTCTAGTCTCACTTAACATTTTCTCATTACAAACACCTCATCAGAGAGCTCTTAATAGAGTGTATTATAATATTAAAATGAATTTTCATGCAGATGATTTCACCCAACAGGCTGCTTTTTCTCCTCACAAGATTTTCATGCTGCTACACTTCATGCTATCTTTTATGCAAAGTGTCAGTCCCCTGCCTATTCAGGTAAGCATTCCAGCAAAGTTGGTAGCACATTAACGTTGTACACCAGTGAATATTCTTCTTCCACTGGGCTTCCAACACACCTATCAAAAAGCATCAATCATTTGTTAACAAAAATTTTTGTTTGTTCATCTATCTTTTAAGCTTAAGAGTATGAGAGAATATACAAGGCTTGTTCCAGTTCTGCTGCTTTGTATTTCATATACCAGTTAACTCTGTCATATATTCAGTTTAATGTTTTCAAAGAACTATAGTGAGAGATTCCTTTGATACCATTGTTGCCAAAAGGCTTTTCACAGATTTTCTTCATTGATCTGCACCTATGGGTATAATCCAAATAAATTTTAAACACTTGATATTTCTTATTATTTAATTCTCTTTCAAGTCTAACTACTCTTTGTACCAATCCTTCTTTTCGTCTTTAGTAATTATCAGAAAACCAAAGATTGTTCATGCAAACCATTCACAACCATCACCTTATTTTCAAAACTTCTCAATTTTTATTTTTTTTTTAAATTCCCCTCTCTCCCCATTTCCAGCCAAGAAGAGTGATGTGGAACATACCTTACTTCGACACTGATATCCTTAAAACAGTGATTTCACTCCTTATTTTATTCATTCGCCTGTTGACACAAAGCTAATGATTTGATAGTTCCAGAATCCATTCCTTGCTTGTCTTGGGGCATCTTACAATAAACTCTAATGTTTTCTTGCAAATGTTTCAAATGTATTCATACTTTTCAGTCACAATCAAATATTTTCTTAAGTATTCACACTGAAAATATGCCATCCACACATGGACTTGTATTTCCATATTCTGAACTAATATTCTCCTCCCACATTCCCTGTGCAGCAGCAGATCTATGTGGTTTCATGACAAAGAACTTGGTTATCCATTATGCCCCATGCCTACTTCTTTCATATCTATGCAATATTCTGAGACAAGAATAAATTCTTATATAAATAAATATATAAATCACACTTTGTTTCCAGCAAGTTGATACAAGAATACCATCAGCAACTGATGCTTGGATACTTAACATCGTTCCAGATCAAAGGTTTAATTTTTATCAAGTACATTGCTTTCAGAAAATGGTTCCAATTCTGGAAAGTGTCAAAACAGCTTTATAACAAGGGGGGGGGGGGGGGGGGGAGAGGAAGGGAGGGGAGGTGTAGAGGGGGTGGGGAGGAAAAGAAAATACCTTATACTACCCATAGCCCTTACATAGACAAATCATTATCACTATCAGGTCATTATTAAGCAGCACTGTGGAAACATTTCCTTCAGTAAGTTACCAAGACTGTTGCCAGTAGGTCAAAGAAGTGATTATTTCCCTGTACTGCCCTTCCCTCTCAGGGAAAAGCACTGGGGTACTTTTTCAGAATGGAGTTACCCACTTCAAGAAAAATATAGATGTATCAGAACGAATATATTTGGAAATCATCACAGGGCTGAAACATAAGATGCAGACAGAAAGGCTGAGAGCTGTCAGTCTTGAGAAGGATAAAATCCAAGGGAACTCCTCCTGCCATCTCAAACTACTTAACAGAAGACTACAAACACGAGGGAACCAGATTATTCCTGGAGATTATACAATGAGCAAGAGGCAACAGACACAAGTTGCAACAAGAGATATTCCAATATGTTGTTATGAAGAAAAAAATCACAACAGTGACACAGGAACAGGCTCTTCATCCATATACACCCACCTTTAGAAATGGCACAAATTCAGCTGAACAAAGCCCCAAGCAACATAGACTAGGCTGACTCTCCTTTTATAAAGGTGATTGGACCAGACGAACTCCAGAGGTCCTTTCCAAAACTAAGGAATTACATGATTCTAGAACACGTATCCACTTATTGCTGGACATCCTTAACAAAGCAATTTTTTAATTTGTCTACAATCTTTGCTCCATGTCACTACTCACCATTTTTCCTACAGTCTGAAGCTATACCCTCTTCTTTCACTTTTCCATTCTCACAGTAATGCAGTAATGTTTCTTTCATATCTCCGTAACATCTTCAGTTATTTCAACTGCTTTAGTACCCTTCCAGTATCAACATAATTTATAACTTCTGTACAAACATCTGCTAGAGCTTCAAATCTATTCTATACTGTTCTGTATTCCTTCTTCTAGTAGAAACCCCTCAATGGATTATTTACATACACATAAGACTTCCTCTTTTGGATCAACACTGAAATACTTTCGGTACATCAGCTGGCAAAATGCAGCAACTGAACATTTGAGCACTTCAATCTGATTTTACTCTAATCAGAACAAAATGCACTTAAAGCAGCATTGAACGCCCTGATCCCTGCTTCCACAACCAGATACCTCTTCTCACACAATGACTCCAATGAAAAGAGTGCTTAAGCAGGCGCTTCAACAAAGTGGAAGCCAGCTCATTCTTCACACGCCGTCATTTGGCTACAGGATCATTTTCAGCTTCCTGTCTTTCTGGTTTTAGAGACAAAGCTTTAGAAATATTCAAGGACTGTTCCCAAATTGAGTCTAGTGAATAGCTTGCTGATTCTCCTTTAGAAAGCATGAGCGTTAAATCTCTTCAAGACTGAGAACAGAAGAAAACTGCATGTCTCCAATTTCTTTGGCAAGTTTTGTTATAATCGATAAGTTACATATAAGCTGCAAAGAAGCACGTCATGAGAACAAAAAACATTACTTTTCTGACCTTTGTACTAGAATTCATGCTGTTAACCAGAGACACCAAGATGCCTACTTAGGTGTTTAAGCATTCTCATAAAGTTCTGTAAACCACTCACTTAAACAAACATGAAATTTAGTTCCATGTTGCCCTTTAGATACCGAAATAGGTATCTTAGTGTCTTCACTTCCTTTGAAAAATTAAGGTGATGGCACACCTACATTACCCATGTAAGATGGAAGAGATTTCAAAACCTTAAAAACAACAGCAACAACAAATCTCCCCAAAATAACAACAAAAAAATCCCCATCACCAAAGAAAAAAAGTTTAAGTGGTAAACTCTTAACTATGAAGGGGGGAGGGGGGGGAACAACCAAACCTGTCCTTGCAGGCTACTGTCTTTTATTTGTGCCATTCATGTCCCTCCCTTCATTCTTTGTAAGAATGTGTTTCATTGGGTTTCCAACTGTAGATCAAATAGCTCTTCTGTATTAGGTTTTGTCACAACAATGTATTCAGTCCATTCAGTTAAATTTTGAAGGGATGTTAATCTTGTTAACTCTAATGTTCTTCTGTCTGTGGAGATTCACAATCCTCTTCTGAGCCATTAACATGTTTGGCCTGAACATCATCTTGTCTCCCAAATTTTACTGTTTAATTACACATAGGAAACAGTATGTCCTCCAGTGGCTTTTAAACCTTCCAATCTATTAATTCAGGGAACATTCTTGGGAATTCTCTTAACGTCATAAAGGCACCACAATTATCTTTTAGACTTATTCTAATAGATTCAGGCAAAAAAGACGACCTATGGTCTGTAAGGCTTTCTTGCCTTTTTATCTTTGTACAACATTCTTTCTTAGTATCAACAGTAACAAACTGTAACACTCAACTCAGCAGAAATACTGCTAAAGCATAAAAAATCTGCTTTAACAACAGTAGAATAAAATTCCTGTTTATAAAAAAACCCTGCACAACAAAGTATGAAAAAAATGGAGAAACTCGAGAATGCCACACACTACATTAAATAAAAATATCAAAGTGAAATTCATAAAAGAAACTAAAAGATAATAATGCCTTTTCAATTTGAAGAGGCATTGTTCATTGCACTGGGACTTTAACCAGCCCCCTCTGGCTGCACCAAAGTACTACATGTCTGATATCAATTAAGGGGGAAGGTGGAAGGAAGTGTCAAGAAATAACAGTGGAAATACAGGCATTTTATGTATGACATAGAAGAACCTAAACTACTACTGTGATGACTTACTACCAGAAAGGGAGAAATGGTTTAAAGCTGGGAATGCTTTCAAGTATTTTGTTCTTCCACAAGGCTTTAAAAGCTGAAGAAATTAGGCAAAATAACAAAAGAGATCAGTCTTCCTGCACGTTTATCAGAAAGTAAAAAAAAATCTCATTATAAGGCTCTCCTTCTTCATAGAATCAAAACACATTAATTGTCATAAGCATCCTGAGTGCAAACACATCTTCTGGATTCTAGAGTAGGTCACAGTAATTTATGAAGGTATTCTGACAAAACGTTATAAACAGTTTTTCAAACATGACAGAATACAAGTCTGTATTATCTGGAAGCATAATGAAGGTTTTTTCAGTAAGGTTTTCCTTACAGGCCACACAATTTCTGTTACCTTTTAATTAAAAGAGTTCAATATTACTACTTTAAGCAGTCTGCGATTTTCAAAATCTTCACTTCAACATTACATTTCAAAACCACAACATTAATGATATAACCTGATATTTTTCACATACTATTTAAACCCCAAGAATTGTAAAGACATTTCTAAAAGCTAAAAATTAATTGATTACTTACCCCTCTTTTGACAACAAAACGTTAGTTCCAATTTGCAAAGCATGTCAGCGTTCTCATACTTGTCCTCTTCGGCCTTAACCCAAAAACAGGACTCTGTCATTTCCTGAGGCCTGATCTACAAGCAGGAGACAAACCAGGATTTTATTAATACAATTGTTTCAATACTATGTAAAGACTGTGCTCTGTAAAATCTAAAGCAAATGAAACACTTAAGAGATCTGTAAACCACTTGAAATTTTGGAACATAACTCATCTTCAGATTGAAGACAGTAACACCTGCAGTAAGAGCTTTTCAGACAAACTGACTCTAACACAAAGCAATACAGACAATCTACTCTGTTACTCAAGGTCTAAATGTAGCTAATTATCTTTGGTCTAGATTTAAAATTTGGGTAAACTTCAAATACTGTCGGAACACATCTGAGTTAACTAGATATTAAGAACATTACTTTTTAGACTGTTGCTTTGATTGCTTCATAAAACTCTGAAAATACTGACTTATTTTGGTCTAAATGTTTAGAGTTTCCAAAACTCAGTAGATTGATACTCCTGGTATACTTGACCCTGTCACAATGTGGAAGAAAAAAATTACACAGAAATCTGTATATTTTGAACTATTAAATTTACATAAGCACATTTATACTAGGGACAAAGAGAGACCTACAATGCTCCCCACAGTCCAGGCTAGACAGACCCTTGTTTGGAAACTGTCCAGTGTAAAGATTTAGCTAGAAGACAAAGCACCACTGGATGCAGAAAGCATGCCCGTATCAATGCTGTACTACTGTAGACCAGAACTGACTTTTCCAGCCATCTCAGGAAGTAAACAGATACTTGCCCAGATAATTCATGAGTCAGTGAAGCAAAGTTTTCAGGCAACAATGAAAACTAAAGGCAGAAAAATATTTGTATCTTACATAATTTCAAATAATGTTGTAATTGCTCTTCATAGTCTTACTCCTGACAACTCTATTTACTCTAAGCAAGATTTTACATCAAATGTTTTCCATTAATCAGTACTACCTTGGACCAGTTGAGTCTTTTCATGGTAACCTCAGGTCTGAATTCTTTTTTAGGCTTCATTCCAAATGGCAAAGTACATGAAGGTGGAGACCACTGTGCTCCTGGCAGGCCTGGCAGAGGTGGTGGTGGAGGAGCACCACCAAAAGCCAGAGAAATTCCCAAGCCATTCAAAAGTGGTGGAGGAGGAGGGGGAGGTGGTGGTGGTGGAACTGCACCATTAGAAGGCAGAGGTGGAGGAGGAGGAGGAGGCAGCAGTTGATGTGGTCCTGCAGCTTCCAGTGGAACAACAGATGCATCTCCACGCGTTGATGGTAGAAAACCAGGTGGCAAGGAACCATACTGATAAGGAAAATATTCTTAGTGAGTTTCACTTTTATTTTTATTCCAGAAAATGCCACAGCAATCATAGTTTAGAGATTAAATCCAGCAAGCCAACAGGATGTGACATTTTACTTGTGTAGGACAATCAAATACAAATTGTAATGAGGCCCACATGCTTCTGATTTCATAATTGGAAGTCTCGATATTTTAAGCAAACATCCAGACTAGGAAGTGCACACTGAAAATAAAAACTATTTCCCATTTCTTGTATTTCACTGATCACGATCCATGAAGCGTCTGATAGATACCCTGATGAAATTTTATCTAGACTAATCCTACATATTGCAGAGAAATATTCCAAGGACATAACAACAGAACCTGACAAGATTAGTAATTCTACTGAAAAATAGATGCTTTCCAAGAGTGGAGCATTCTCACTCTAGACAAATGAATGCACAAAGCAATGATTAAAAAAACCCTTCCAAAAATACAGCTCTCTTGCACTACTTCATCAAATCTGTAGACATACAAAACTAGTGGCCATGCTATTTGTT
Organism: Gallinula chloropus; assembly: GCF_964237585.1. Classification (NCBI taxonomy): domain Eukaryota; kingdom Metazoa; phylum Chordata; class Aves; order Gruiformes; family Rallidae; genus Gallinula; species Gallinula chloropus. Next base: position 176,563,959 of record NC_140085.1, on the reverse strand, counting down.
GAAATAGGAAACATTACCCTACTACAATTAAGTGGAGAGAAGTAGTAAGACCACAATATTTTACAGCACTTACACACTTTTGAAAACTGTATTAACCATTAGTAAGATACCACATTGTTTTCTTATTATGTGTATTAAACACATCTCTATTTTATTGAGATGGGCTTATTAGTACTTCAATAAGTCTAAAAAAATACATTTATTTCTACTATTAAAAGAACTTCTATCATAGCCCTTCAAACTTTAATAAATATGTACCTGACAAAAACATCGAAAGAATAAATGAATAATATTTACCTAGTGGTGATACCTTTTAATACTAGTGATAGCAATAATCAATTTTTCAATTGATAATTATGAGCTGAAACTGTCAATTTTCATGTTTTTAAAAAGGGAGGCAATAAAGCAAAGGATTTAATTTTTTTTAAAGGAAACAGTTGAATATCAATAAACACAAATAAATAAATACACAACATTATTATTGCTTTGATTTCTGAACATATGCATTGTTTACACTACCAGGTAGACACTGAACAAAGCTGTAATAACAAAAGAAATATATGAACAAATACTGAGTAAATAAATAAATACATGTAGATAAATAAATAGATAAAGGGTGGAGAGGGAGGGGGAAAAAAAGAAGGAAAAAACCAAAAGTGACCAGGAGAAAGACAGTCATAATAGGCAGAAGCAATCATATAGCAACTGATACTATATGGAAACCAAACACTCCTCTTAAGATGAATTTAAGACTAAGAGTACTAACTTTCAGTAATCATTTATTTGATATTTACAAAACATTTCAAGTAATGTTAACAGTGGGATAATTTATAGCATGATAATTTCTGAGTAAAATGTTGTTATGATCTCTGCACATGAAAGAAGCTTTACTTTATACAGCAAACAAAAAAAAGTTTAATATCAGCAAGAAAACCTATTTCACAAAAAAACCCTATTTAATCACGTATTTAAGATACACTAAAATACTTTCTTAGTAGATGATAAACGGCTCTCACAAATTACATTTTTAGAGAGCAACACTTTTAAAATTGTTTTTTTAAAGCCTGTTTGACTTTGCAGTTAACACTTAATTCTGACTAGAAGCCAGAATTAGAATGACATTTTTAAACAGGCTACAGAAGAGCTGAACTGATTTTCCTCACTAAGAAAATTAAGCAAGCTCAAAAGTACAGAAAAAAATTAACCTTCTACGACTGAAACATATCACCTTCCTATATGTACGTCTTCCCAGTTCTGCCTTTCATTAGCCATTTTCAGATCACAGAACGAATGGTAGGGGTTGGAAGGGACCTCGAGAGATCATTGGGTCCAACCCCCCAGATGGTGCCAGGAAGTAAGAACAGGCCGTGGACTGCAATCTCTCCAACAAAACTCTGCATCTCTCTCATGTAAATTTCACGCAGCTCTGCTTCCATCCGGGCAGAGCGGACAGGGGCAAGTCTGGCAAGCAAGCGGGAGGTGAAACCCATGTGCTTGTCACAGGCTGTGGGGAGATGTCCCAGAAAATAACTCCACCATGCAAATACAGGACAAGAGGGAATGACCTCAAGTTGTGCCAGGGGAGGTTTAAACTCACTATTAGTTAAAAATGTTCACTGGCAGGGTTATCAAGCACTGCAACAGGCTGCCCAGGAAAGTGGTTGAGTCACTTTCCCTGGAAGTATTTAGAAGATGTGTAGATGTGGTGCCTGGGCACGAGGTTTAGTGGTGGATTTGGCAGGGTTACTTTTACATTTGGACCTGATGATCGTAAAGGTATTTTCCAACCTGAATGATTCTGTAAAATGCCTCGGTCACACAGCCTACTTATACAGATTTTAGAGCTGAAGCAGTTATAAGTGAACTCAAACATTACTCTCAAAAATCTAAACTACCCCTCTCCATCACTTCTTAAAATATCTATTTATTCTTGAAAATTGAAAAATTATCAGGGAATTTTCTTATCCAGCCACAGGTTATTTCTTTCACTGCTGGATATCCACGGTAAGGCTTCACCAAAGTGAACTGAGTAATGAATAAGAACACAGCAATGAATGCTAATCCAAAAGCATGAGACTTATTACCCTATGTGGTTAATTACTTTGGAAATATATGACACTGAAAGCAAAACCCAAATGAAACATAAGAAACTAGTTTAATTAACAGAGCTCAGGCACAAAAAGAATCATCTGGGAACTGAAATAGCTAATTAATGTGTAGAAAAATAGAAATAAAGGAAACTAACAATCAATAATAATCAATAACAGGATTCTCTGAAAAAAGCTCAATTGTCCAAACAGAAACTGCAAAAGATACAAAATTAAGTCCATTTCAAAAGCAGTACTTCCTACATTCATTTAAACTGCCCTATACCTGTGATTTAAAAGCTTGTAATTCTGCTTCAAGTTCATTGATTCTTTCTTCTTTTTTTTGCAGTAGGGCCTGGGTCTCCTGGTGAACTACAAAATCTTTTTCAAACTAAGAAAAAAGAAAAGAAAAAAAGAAAATTATTGATACAAGTCTTTCTGCATAGTTTCCCCAGGTTCAAATTTTTCCTTTCACGTTTCTTAAAATTCACATGTTAACAAAGCTAAGGACACACATAACATAACTAATATTCTATCCTCAACATGTGCACTGAATGGATGTACCTTCTTTATTACCACTAAAGGCCTTTACTATATGAAACAGCATAAAGTACTTAATGTATTTTAACTTGGAACTAGGGTGAGAAGCTTGAAAAAATGATGTACAGTAGTAGACAGTCCGTAGATAGAAAGGATTCAATTCTTACTCTCCTACTCTTTATCTTGTTGAAGAAAATGATAGCTGTTCAAATAAAGCATTCAGGTGATTTGGGGGACTTTAGTAAATAAAACCTTAAATACAGAAAGACACTCAAGGTTAACTACTTTATATCTCTATTCTCTGCTTCCTAATCCACCAGAAACATCTACATTCCTCCTTAAAGGTAAGAGCAAATAGTAATTTGAAGTTAAAAACCTTGCCACTTTCATTCACATTATGCATGAAGCTATTATGTAATCTGCTGTGTCCATCTTACAATTACATAATTTAAAAACAACTTACTTTTCTGGAAAGTTCCGAAGCCCTCTCTTCACACTCTTCTAATCTTGCTTTATCTACACAAATATCTTGAAAAAACAAACACAATTGCAGAGGTAGAGAGAATACAAGATTCTAAATCACAACTTTAACTTGGTTTTTGTAACATAAGAAGTATGATGCTGTGATTGTTTCCCAGCACGGTACTTACCTACTAAGTGGCTGAAGTTTACATCTAATCTTTTGCGATACGTGAAATCTGGGTCTGTTCCACTTCGATGTAAAACTATCTGGGACACACACTCTTCAATTAATTTGAAATACTGTGGACTAAAGATAGAGGTGAGTTCTTTTACATCATATTTATTTATTAATGTATACTTAAAATCCTTTCTATGCACTAAATTAGGTCAAAAGATTTGGGCTGACATATCCACAGAAGGACAGGTGCAAAGCCCAGAAGTCTCAATGGACAAATACATCCGAGAGTTTATTACACAAGAATAGTTTACACAGAGTCTGAAAAAAAACAGTGGATAAACCATTCTTCTATTATAAACTCTGCATCTCTCCCCTCTGGAAACAGAGGAAGGAAGGACTCCTTCCTGTTTCCTCCTAATAAAGAGCGTCAACTGGATGCCTCCTGGTTTTGGTGACTTGAGTGGCCATGGTTGAATTGCAGCCCTGCTTCAGAAAGAGGAATGAAAACCAACTCTTCTGAAATGCCTGGAGGTATGACAGCTGGGTCACTTGCCCAGAACATGCAAGCTGTGAATTCAAACCCTTTCAGGTTTAAGAGGTCTATCACAGGCATTTCCATGACAGGCAAGCACTTTTAACCTTGAAGGGCATATCTTTCTTAGACCTTGCCTTAAATGCAAGGTTATGCAAAAAACAGCCATCTTTCCTTCCCTGGTCAGTTCCTCCAGTGTTTCCTTAAAAAATACACAAACTGCTATTAGGAAAAAGCATGCAGCAGCCTCAAACATCTAAGATCTTATTAACTATTGCCCTATAATTTATCTGACAAAATTTTCCAAAATACACCAATGTGCTCACGATGACCTCTACTGTATATTGAGAATACTCAATTCCCAACCAAAAGTTATGCTAAATTAGTCATATGTTCAGATTTCTGTATAAAGCTTACTTCTGGTATGATGGTTTTGTCCTTAGACTCAAATACACCACAAAATTACAATGCTACTACCAAGATTTATAACCAGGTAAGAGACCTCGCTTGATCCCTTATACCTGAAGTTAGTAAGATTCAGGTCTCAACAAAAATAGTTTTTTATATTTATATATAAAATTCTATCCTTGGCAGAAGTGACAAAATATAGATGGCACTGAAAGCTGATACTTTTGAACATGAATTCACAAAGGACTATTTAAAAACAGCAATCCACACAGAAAAATACTGAAGCATATTTATCATTAAATTTATGGAATATCCTATTAATGACTAAACCACCAAAATATCCATAATTAGAATTTAACATATCATTAAACATACCGTATAAAATAATCATTTCTTATCAGCAAAAGATGTTGGAGAATAGAAAGGAAATATCCTTCGGCACTGGTGTCCTTAACAGTATTCCACACCATGTTGTAAACATCATTTACTTCAGTGAAAGAGTCAAGGAGAATAATAGCAGGGGAAAAAATATTTTAGTCAAATGTTGTCTGATTTTTTTTTTCATTAAACAGAAGTTATACCAGAAAAATGCCCATTATACACTTTGTTTTGCTTCTCTTGCTGATATCAAAAGGATATTCCAGTTCAGACCTAATATCTTCTAAACGATGAGAGAACTCAATCATGTCTTCTTCTTTATGCTCATTGAACACTTTCAGCTGAATATCTAGTGCTTCATTCTTTATACATTTCAATTGCTGCAAAGAATAAACAATAGTTTATGCAAAATTAGCACTTCCATATGTAAATAAATGCTTTCTTTTTAATAACTTCCATAAGTCTATGTTATTTCAAGATTTAAAATCACAAGAACACATAAGTTAAATATTCAAAGAATAAACATGGCTTCAGCCTGGCTTAACAAGCATGTCCACAAATCTGTCATATGTTTTAAATCCAAGTCCTAAAATGTTGAGGAATCAAAATAAAGCTCAGAGAGCACAATTTACCTTTTTATTCTCATTTTAAGACTTATTCTCATACCTAACTGCCCATGCCCAGACTTAATAAAATGCCTTTGAAAATAATTTATTAGAACGTGTTCTCCCATTCCCCCTCTCAAGCTCAAGTAGTCCAGTTCGTTAAATAATAATGCAAAGAGGAACTCCACGACACTTACTGGCAAGATCTCTTTCAATCCACTGCGCATAAATTCATTTCTGATGTGAAGCCTAAAATCCAGGTCATCGGGAGATGTAACAAGAGCATTGATGAGTTGCATGCAAGCTACCTATAACAGAGGAAATATTAAGCTATTTTATTTCTCAGATTTCAATATGCATCACAGTCAAAAAGACAGAACAAACTACTAATTGGACACCACATCATGTCTAACTATCAATCTACTGAAATCCTACACTTAAGATACTGAAATTTTTTATCAACCACATAAGCACCAGGTCACAAACTTCCATAAATGTGAAATATTTTCTCACTCCATCGAATTTTAACATTTTATATAAATAGTCTGTTAGTTATAAGACCAGAAACACAACAAGTTTATGTGTGTAAATAACCTGTTAATCACCATGAGAGCTGGGAACCTGTTGAAAAAATTCCAAGTTAAGAAGACTGTGAGCTCCAACAGGTGGTAACTCACTAAATGTTCTTGAGAGGACAAGGATGGTCAAGGAAGGATGGCACGGCATGGTTGGAATTACTATACTAATCCATCTGACACCTCTCCTGGAAAAAAGGTGCCATGAGAGCATCTATTCCTATATTACTTCATCATACAATATCCCTTGCACCATTAACACCTTTAAGACAGTAATATGAGGAGAGAGGAAGCTTTGCTCCCTCCCTTTACTTGAGTGAAGAACTGAAATTAAGTTACATTCCTTCACAAATTCTATGAAAGTCTCCAAATGCAACTACCTAGATTTACATACTCAAAAAGAAAATTATTGCTTTTACTATTGATAGCAACAGGAGAAAGCACACACAATTAAATTATTTAAAACAACCACATAAAAATGTTGATAGACTTCCGTAACTTACTCCAGTTTTAGACAAGTTATTCAAGTTACGACATCTAAACAAACTTAAGCAACACAAGAGAGAGAAATCAAAACTTCAGACGGTTGAATATGAAGCTGTATTAAAGTAGACAATAAAAAAAAGAAAAAAGATTGATTGACAACTTGCAAAAAAAATTTCTATGATTAACACATCTCTTTCCATGGAGGAAAACAACTGGAGAGTCTACATGGTCAGTAAAAGATAGCAGTGAAAAGAAGGACGCAAAGAAAACACAGACCACAGCAACACTTCATCAAATGTTCTATTGGAGTGTGAGAGGAGTTCCCCAAGTAGGACACACACACAAAGGAGTTGGCAGAAGAACTTACAAAAGTAAGCCAAATGTGGTAAGTCAGCTCAAAGTGTAAGCATCCACCCAAAGTTTTGAAGAAAACTGAGCACTTCACTACTTGCTATTGCATTTAAGATTTTACTGAAAAGCAGATGAACAACCAAGAAAAGGAAGATGGCAGAAATTATATTTATATTTACAAAGACATTTTTGGGAGAACTATGCAACTACAGACTGGTAAGCTTGACTTTTCTACAAGGCAAATATATGAAGTATAGTAAAGAAGAATATTAGTGAATAACATGAAAAAATATGCAACATGAATAAATTAACAGTATGAATAAATCCAACATAGCTTTGTAAAACTAAGTCCTGTTTCACAAACCCATGAAAGCTTTTTGAAAGGCTCAAGGAGCAGGCAAGAATGCTCTAATTGGCCAAGGTCTAGACTTCAAAAAAGTTTTAAAATGTCAAAACCTTTAGAAAAATCTAGAAAACAATTTGTTGTAGCATCTTGGAATTCGGCTGCTAAAAACAGCGATGTTTAGAAGTGCTACGAAAAAATTGGCTGTTTTATGGTTTGTTGAAGTAATATTTTCTTGCTACTTTTTTCTCATTGTAATTCCATCTTTGTATTTTATGCTTTCAAAGTGTGTTACACTTAAAATTATAGAAAATATTAATAACAAAAAATAAGACATATAGAAGGCTAGAAACTGCAAAGCAAAAGCCTGTTCCTGTCTCTTCTTCATATGCTTTACAACAAGATCAATTACACCATCAACTAATGAGTAACAATAAAAAAACTACATATATTAAAATGGAATATACTTATGGAATCTTTTCTTTCAGAGAGCAATGGCCCTACATTAATACCAGTTAATGTTAAAAGAATGCAGTTGAAAAGGAATGTAGGTAACAGGACCACAATCTTGCCCATTTTTTTCTGAAATATCCTATGTTCTCTTGAGAAAGGTCTTTCAGATTTGGGATTTTTTAAAAAATTATAAAGAGGAAACAATCCTCAGTTATTCTTCTCTGACAACACACTTGGAAAACTGCTAAACTGCTAACAATTCGGGACTTTAGGTGTTGCAGTGGAATCTTTATCTTTGTAGTGCCTGTCAGAACTACTCTTGCAACACTTCTCCCTGAAATCTGTTATTTCCCTAATTTAAAGCAATATGATTCTGTATGCATGCCTACAGTATTTTAGAAACCTAAATGAAAAGATAACTTAGTTAACTCATCATTTATTCTATTTAAGTAAGTCCAAACAAAACTTTTATATTACTCTTTGAAGCTTGTTTGGGTGCAATTACTGTTTCTAAGAGTTATTCTAGTATTTGTTTGTTACTGCCAAAATACCACTATATTGGGAAACAAAAAAGGTGCTAACCCCCAAAAAATAAACTAGAAATACCAAAAGATAAATAAAAAGAAAACCCTTAGACTTAGCTACATCCAAACCCCACATAACAACTAAAAAAAAAAAAAAGCCACCTAAGGTGCCCAGTCTACTTTCCAAAAGTGGATTGAATAAAATCTCCTAGGACCACACAGAAAAGAAATTAGGACTCTCATTTTGCACAGTGAAGAATTTTTGGACCCTGAAAAAGCTCCTCATATTCAATGTTTGTAGTAATCCTTTAAAATCTTGTTCAGAACGCATGGCCTTGTATCCCAGTTATTTTTACTAGTAACAGGCTACGGGCTTTGCACTAAGCTGTCACTACGTGCTTCCAGACTTCTGCAGGACTTTATCAAGACTGGGCTGGCCTGCCTGGAGCTCTGTTTTGGCTTATTTACCCACAAAAGGATTTCTCTAGTAACAAAATGACTACCACCCCAGCAGTTTTAGATTTTGCTTAGCCTCGTACAAGTTCATGGCACAAAGTTTGTTACGTACATTTCTATAACTAGCAGATAGCAATATGACCATAAACAAAATTCATCATAGAAAAGTAGGGGCATGGGATGTGAGCAGAGTTATGCGTTAGCACTGCTGAGAGTAGTAATTTGTGATTAGTTCAAATGGTCTAAGAACAAAGTCTTGGTTTTGAATATAAGGTGCATTCCTTAGGCCTACAAACGGCATAAGTTTCAGTGTTACAGCGTGGCAGAGAATCTCATCAGCTTCATCTGTAACTTGGATGCAACAAATGGTAGAAAATACAGGCAACCAAAACAATAAAAATGCAGTGTAACAATACCTTACAGAATACATTCTCTTATTATGTAAGTATGGGCTGTAGTCTTTATTTTTAAACCTTTTTGTATTTGCTTTGGTACACTTTACCAAACCATCTTATCAGTATTTGTATTTTTCTTCAGCCACCATGCTGAAATTTTTTACTTCCCCTACTTTTGATCTTATTTAGTTGAGGCCTGTTATACCATCACTGACATCTCTCTCTGGTTTTGTGATTCTTTCATTCAATCGCATTTTCTTGATTCAATTAGCTCTGCCATTCAAAACCAGTAATTCAGTACACTGACAGATGCCAGCAACACCTGTATTCCTGTCAGCATCAGTGAGGCATTTCAATGACTGTAGACTTCATTGGACAACCCTGTCATATAGTTAGTAATAAGGTACAGTACTTCAAGGTTTCATTTGCATTTCAAATAAAGTCAAACTCTATGTTGTTTGATTACATCAGAATTGGAACCTTTGTTATCAGCAGTTTAAAAAATGGTATATTCTCATGACTCTACGTGAACGAACTGATAAGCAAGGAATCAGCATTTATCACACTTGATTTAAACTATCAATGAAGAGGCAATCAGACAGTGAACAAAGCATGCTACAGTGAAAATCCTGATCAAGAGACAGTTTCATCTTTGAGAAAGCAATGCAATTTAGATGAAAGGATGTCTACAGATGTAATTGCTGCAAAAAAAAAAAAACCCAGAAGTCATTTTCTTCTAATTTGCCAATCAACAAGACACATGCCTATGTGCTATTCAAACAGTACAGAGACAAGATAAGACAAAGAAAAGCAAGAAACATCAATAAAAAGAACTGTTATTCTAGTCCTCCAGTCAAATCTGATCAAGAGGAAATTCGATTGCAGTAGCTCACCAGAACATACATTAGCTTTCCAGGAAGAAGCAAGAGAAAGATCTACTGGATTATGTTAGCAAACCATTTCAATAGGAATGTAAAGACAATGGTAATAGTGAAAGTTCCAAACATAAGTCTACATAAACCACAATAAAATCAGGTTATAGAAGAGGAAGGAAACACAAGTCTAGGCAAGGCATTGATTAAGCATCTACCTTTGAATAATCTGATTCATAAAAACTTTTTAAGAAATTAAAATAATTTTAAAAGACTAATGATAAAGACAACAGCAAAAACCTGTAACTGGATCAGAAAACATTTTAAACCTGCTCCAAATAAAAATATAATTCAATAAGAAGCAGTTAGCATATAATACTTCAATTAGACATGATCATAATAATTTAAAATTAGTTAATTAGTTCAGAAAGTTATATCTGTTTAGCAAACCTAAAATCCACAAAGAAATGTGTTAAGTGCTATCCAGAAGAGAAACAAGCTTCTGAACGTTGTAGTAACACTGCTATCTGGAAAGCCAGGTTTCAGAGGGACATGCCAAAACCAAGAGAAAAAGGAAAAAAACCCACATCTTAAACTTGATGAACAGGACTGGAGTGGCTTGTTAAAAGGTATCTTTAATCAACAACCCAGGGCCGAATCACGAGCAAAGAAACTTTTTGCTATTCTAAACTTTTCAGTTGGAAAAACAACATATTATTACCCTATGTTGACAGTTAGTCAAGTAAAAAAACAAGTAGAAAGCTTAGTTTGTGCATAAGGCATAGAAATGAACTCAGAATTCTCAGTTTTCCAAGATGACACAGTTCAAGCTTCACATATCACATTTAGATACCTATATGTAGACAGGTATCTATATACAAAGACCATCAGAGGGCTGGAGCACTTCTCCAGTGAGGAAAGGCTGAAGAGGGTTGAGCTTTTTCAGCCTGGAGAAGATGAAGATCCATAGAGACTTTACTGCAGACTTTGAGTACTTAAAGGGTGCCTACAGGAAAGCTGGAGAGGGAACCGTTTACAGCCTTGGAGTTGCAGGAGGACAGATTTAGATTAAAGGAAAAAATCCTTCACTGTGGAGGTTTTGAGACACTGGGAAATGTTGACAGGGAAGTTGTAGAGGCCCTTCCCTTGCAATGTTCAAGTCCAGGTTGGATGGGCTTTCGGGAACATGGTCTAGTAAAGGATGTCCCTGCCCAAAGCAGAGGGGTCGGAACTACATGAGCTTTTTAAGGTCGCTTCCAACCCAAACCATTCATCATTCTGTATGCAGCTATATGCATAGATAAATTCCTACTCTTGTTAATCAGCAGTCTATTACAGTCTTCTTTAAAGCTCTTCTTTTAGAATCTAATATCTTAAAGATCTTCTTTACAACACAAATGGAAAGACCAGGGCTTCTACGATCCATTGTCTTTACTGAGTAGGGACTCAATCAGTCAGCTTAAAGATGAACACATAATACTGTACACAGAGTACCATTACAGATGCTTCAGTGCATCCATCCCATCTGACTTAAATGCCAATCCAGAAGGGTGGAAATCTCCTAAGGGAGAGCTGTATCCTATCTACAAAGGTATCTGAAAAGACATCTGAAGTGCAAACGTGGGCAACTACATTGAGTCTTGTATTTCCACTGGTTACATGAGAGTTTAGACATCTAGCTCAAATGCTTGATAGGTTGGCTCACTTGCAGACTAAATCCTATTCAGCATCTCACACTGTTAAAGATAAAGAACTGCCACTTTCTTCAGAAACCTCATTTGTTCCCAATCTAAAAAAGAATTCAAATAATTCCAATATTTTAGCTCCTTCTGTGTTTATTTCTTTAGGAAGAAAGAAGCCTCACAAAAACAAAAGTAAAGTCTACCTTTTTTTTTTTTTAATTGCAAAGATAGAGGTACATGACTTTTGTTTAGCAATAACAAATTATTACTTTCTCATCCTAAAATAGTACTAAATCTGCTTTAAAACATGCTTAAAAATTATGAACATTCAAATACAGATTGGTATTTAGAATTATTAAGTCACCAGAATGCACTACTGACTTCAGATCTGACAACAGTCAAACAATGAGTTTATTTCCTACTTCTAGAGTGAGGCTGTTAATCAAAGAAATGCAATAGTAATAACAAATGTAGTTATTTCTTCCATAAAGTGAGACTTGCTAATAAAGGGTCAGACCAAGGAGAAAACAGAGTCCAGAGAGTTGAAAGAACTTCTTAAGGAAAAAAGGGAGCTACAGATAATTCTTCTCAAGTGTTTGTTACTACGTGCTTTCATACTACTGACAATTCCAAGGAATATCTACCCATAATTATGTTTCTAATGTTCCTAATTTAGAAAAAAAAAACAGTGAACAATTATCCCAAATGTAACATCATTCCTTGACAAATCTCACAGATCTTAACACTTAAAGAAAATGCCTGTGATGCTCCAGTTGATGACTCAATAAATGTCAACTCCTGGGACACAAAACAATTGGTCCCTGCCTACACTCCCCATGAGTGGGCCCTAACTGCATCCTTTGATACTCAATTACCTTGGATAAAGATTCTGTAAACAGACTGACAGCTTTTTGAATTTTCAGCCATGGACACAAGGTGGGAAAGCTGTGTCCATATCAGGAGAGATGTGTCACCTTAGGTAAATGAAGAGGTACTCCTGCTGAGGTGGTATGAGGTTTAGTGAAGATCAGAAATAAGCCTCCTAGGAATGCATAAGTCATTGTGGGCAAAACATCCTGGGAAAATGATCTACATCTGAAAACAGTTCATGAAGATTTGTAGATTCTGTAGCTGGAGGTATTTTATCAGTCTGGCCTTGAGAAGATGTCTGAAGAATTTAAATTATTTTAGGCTCAAGCAGTGAAAGGCGTATGGCAATATACAGCTCTCTGGTGTACCTTCTAGAATTTAGTTGTGGTGCTGAGGACTGCAATTTGTAACTACTCTTTCCTGAAGGGCACCTCTAACCCAAACAGTAATTACTTCCTGAGACTATCCAGCTGCTTACAACAGGCATGCAGTAAAGGCATGTAGATGCATTTTCTTCAGTGAAAAGCCAAGAGCAAATCTTTCACTTCACCTGGCAGTCTGGTTAGATGATTCTTTCCCCTCTTCATCTCTAAAGAGCTGCAGCTAAGTATAGCCTACCATGCTACCTTACAGAGGGCTTTTGGGTCTGCGAGTTGTATTCCACCGGGAATGCTTTTAACACTGTGCTGCCACACAGTAAGGAAATCTAACTTCACCTTTATCTAAGAGATGGACATACACTGATAGATACACACACATTGTATGTGGTAAGGAAGAACTTCGCATGGGTGATGATACAGTTCACCTGGAATGTTAATCCATGAGAAACTAGACCAATGAGATCAGATACATTCTGCTACCTGAGAAGTAACAGCTTGAAATTCTCTGCAACTGTAACTGGTGGTGTCTATCAAGTTACAGGGTGCATTTTCTGAGGATTCCATAGTCTTTACTTTAAATTTGCATTTTTCCCAGTTGAAGACCAGATAGGATATACCTGGTTCTTTTCTTATGGAAAATGCCAGGTACATCTCAGCAGCTCAGAGCAGATTTCTTTTTTCTTGCATAGACATGACAATTAATACTAACTGTGTGGTAATTATCATCTTATGTTGTATTGCCCATTTGAATAACAGGAACTGCAGTAAGATGTTCTAACTTCCCTTTTCTCACTCTTACTCCAAGTATGCATTTGTAGAAAAGTCTGTAAAGATGATGCACATTTACTTAAATTCTGCTTGCCCATATTAACTGGCTGTAGATTTGACTTTGGTACAGAGATGTACCACCCACATGCACATGCATTTACATAGATATTAAATAAATACTGTGTGTCTCTACATTTAGATGATGTGAGCTTTGCCCTGATTCATCTTGTTACATATGTGTTTATGGAAAGAATCTCATTAGCACAGAACAATCAAGAATTACCAAGTGATTAGGCTAACCAAAATAACATAGACTGTACCATCTCCCATTCTCATATCATCAGAAGAAAAAGAAAGATGAAATGCTATTCCCTGACAACTAAAGATACTAGGAGGGTAATGCTACTGATAAATAGATAAGACCTTTTACTTTATCACAGAACTGCTTCTCCTAGGACAGGCATGAAGCACCTGCAGGTTTCCATAGGGATGATCAGTGCTCATTTTTCAGGAACTTCACTGGAAAAAGGAAGAATTCTGCCTTTGTTTTAACACTATACCTCTTCTCAGTTCTAACTGGAAAATTAGAAGGAGCTGGCATTTCCAACTAGAAACGTACTTCCACTGGTTAAACTGCCTGCCTGACAACAGTGATGAAAAGTGATGACTAGAGCAGCATTCATTTGAATCTAAGAAGACAAATGAAAAGAAATGGACAACAGACAATTTCTTTATATTGTCATCAATATGTGTTGTGTCAGAAGAGCTGTGTTTCCTTCCTCCATGACTTGAACACCCAAAAGTATTAGACTATTTCACAGGTATGCAAGGTACCCAATCACCTTGTAAGCATTTTCTTGAGCACAGGCTTAAGGTGTTAAACTGCAGGTTCTTCAACACCACCAGAAATTCAGTATTACTCATGGCTGTACTTACATTCTCAAACTAAGATCACCAACCTTATCTTGAACAAAAAACGTGTAATTATGGTTAGCATAATTTTGGACTTCATGAAAGACAAAAAGAATACACTTGGCTTTCAACAAATGCAAAGAGTAGATCAGTAGAGCCTCCACTAAAAGCACAAAAATCACCATACCGAAGCTTTTTATTTATTCAGCTTTCAACTAACAGAAACGTTAAGCAAGTCAAAATTGAAAAGGTCAGTTGTTAGTGTCAAATTGAACTGCCACAAAGCAAGCCTACACATATCGAGCAGATAATCAAGGCAAGTATGCCAAGTAACTGACAACTGTAAACTTTTGTCTCATTAAAACACTGTCAAATTAACCACCAGGTCAATGCCATTGTTATGGAAGTTTAAAACTGATTCACATGAGGAACTCTGATTTTTCTTGTCTTCAAAAAAAAAAATTAAATGAATAAATAAATAAAACTAGCAACTATTTCTGTTGAGTCTGAAAAAGGAAAAAAAGTTTTTTGGTGGAAAGAACACGTTCAAATGGAAGTCTAACTTAAAAAAAAAAATCTTTAAAGGTTCTTTCCAACTCAAACCATTTCATGATTATAAGACAGAAAGAGTAAGGAAGGAGGGACAATGTTTCAGAAGAGAATTCCTTTGTTACTAGCCTAATTCAAAAACTATTTGTCCACCTTCAAATACTTCTTTATGGTTAGTTTTTCTCTGAGACAGACAAAACAACTGCCCTCTTTACTGTAACATGTGGACTACTTAATACAAAAGATGATAATGAAATAACACAATAATTTCTTTCAAGCTTGAGGTTCATCTTTTACTACTTCTGTAATATTACCGAAAACTGACAATTATGAATAATGTTCAATTGCACTGAATTACATGAAAATCAATAAAAGTTAATATTTACACTCTTAGACCAATGATATATAATGATCATTCAAATGCACTGTAACACTTTGTGTCTTTCTGTGCTAAGCTCTATGTCTAACTGAAGCAAATTGAAAATAAGGTGAAAGATTACTTTCCCCAGACTCTCTGGGTGCAATTTTATCAAACTCTGAAGTGTGTATGAGGGACTATTTCCCGTTAATTTAAACATTATGAGAAGCAGTAGGCTAAAAACTTGATTTTTTTTCTGTATTAACATTTTACTTTCAGCAAATACAGTAAGAATCAAGATAGTATTTTTGCATCTGAATATATGACTCCTGTTTTATGTTAAAGGCAGTATGAATTTAACTTCTAAAGCGTGCAAGATTTGGATAAATAGAAATCAACAAATTAATAATAACCAACAACACCCTGTGTTTCTGAACAATGAATACTTCCACTATACATTTTAAAAGATAACATTATAAACACTACCCAAATATATGTCCCTTATTTGAATCCCTCCCCCTTTTTATTATAATGACTTGCTGGATACAGAAGAAGATTACTTGTTGCAGAGGTTTATTAAAAAAAAAAAAAAAATATGATTGCTTACTTGCAGCTGAACTGAGTTATCCTGAAGACCCTCCACAATAGGAGAGAATCTATCAACATTCCTTTCCTCTGCTGCTGCTGTTACAGCTTCCAAAATTTTTTCAAGGCTGTGAGAAAGGAAAAGCATTTCACTCGTGAGAGAGATTTAACCTTGCTGTTGAAGAGCCATGCTACCAAAGTGTTCACCTGCCCAAACTTCTTGTGTACACGTTTAGTAAGTCTTAGCGTAACTTTTTCCTTTATAGACTTCTCTGGTCAAAGAATGACTTATTGGATTACATTGCTCAAGATACATTAAAAGTAATGCCAAAAAGTTAAGCAAAATAATGGCTACATAACTACTGTCATTTCATCGTAATATCCACATGTCAAAAGGAAACTCCTATTGACACAACCATAATAAAATCACAGACAAAGGTATTCTGAAAAGTGACAATACAGTACAGGTATTACTTCAAATTAAGTTTAAAATTCAAGCATTTCATTCAGGAATAACTTTAATTTCCTATATTGTAAAATTACTGAACTATTTCTGAGTAAATATCCTACTTACATGTTTTCCTCTCCAACAATGCACATCGCAGAAAGGAGTTTAACTATATCTGTCATCATGTTAGTTTGCTTGGGATCAATTGCTTTGATGAGCAACAAAAGGCTTCTCTCTTCTCCCAAAATTCTTTCCAATCCATACTAAACAACAGAAAAACACTTGTAAGGAGAGCTGGAAGGAATGCAAAGGACCGTATCAAATACTAGTAAAAGACAGCAACAGTTCCCTCAAGTAAATATTGCAAATGTTGTGCTGTGCAGCTGACATGCTGGAGGGAAGGGATGCGATTGACAGGCTTGAGAGATGGGCCTGTGCAAAGCTCATGAAATTCAAGAAACCAAGTGCAAGATCCTGCACATGGGTTGGGGCAAACCCAAGCACTACAGGCTGGGTGGAGAATGGATTGAGAGCAGCCCCGAGGAGAAGAATTTGGGGATACTGGTGGATTATAAACTCAACATAAGTGAGTGATGAACACTGGCAGCCCAGAAAGCCAATTGTATCCCAGGTTGCATCAAAAGAAGTGTGACCATCAGGTCAAGAGAGTTGATTCTGCCCCTTTGGTCTCATGAGACCCCCACTTGGACAACTGTAACCAGCTTTGGGGTCCCCAGTGCAAAAAAGATATCGAGCTCTTAGAGTGAGTTCAGAGGAGGGCAATGAAAATGATCAGAAGGTGGGAGGCACCTCTCCTATGAGGACAGACTGGGAGAGTTGGGCTTCTTCAGCCTGGAGAAGAGAAAGCTCCAGGGAGACTTTAAGGCAGCCTTCTAGTACCTGAAAGGAGGCCTACAAGAAAGCTGGAGAGGGCAGGTAGTTTACAAAGGCAGGTACTGATTAGACATGGTGTAGTGGTCTTACGGCTGAAGGAGGGAAGATTTAAATTACATATGAAGAAGAAATTCTTCACTGTGAGGGTGGTGAGACACTGGAACATGTTGTCCACAGAAGCTGTGGATGCCCTCTCCCTGGAAAGTGTTGAAGACCAGGTCGAACAGGGCTTTGGGCAACCTGGTCTAGTAAGGGACGTATCTGCCCATGGCAGGGAGGCTGAAACTAGATGATCTTTAAGGTCACTTTCAACCAAAACCATTCTGTGATTCTATGAAATGAAATTGAAGTCTGTCAAATAATTAAAAAAAAAAAGAAAAAAAAAAAAAGAAAATTCCCAGACAGGTCACTTATCCTGCAATAAGGGTATGTATCAGCATTCAGAAGTTTACACTATCCTTTTGAGTATATTTCTACAGAGCAGAAGTGGTAGCAGAAACACCTTTAAACCACAGCTGACCAACACACTGCTTCTCCAAACTGCACAGGCTCATACCCACTGATCATGTACATTACCTTACTGAACTACAGTAATTTAGATTTGTAGATTAAATAAAATGCCATACCTTATTATTCATGAAGGCTCTCAGACATTGTATAACTTTATGCTGACTCCTCTTCACAACTTTGTCCTGGCTGAATAAATAAAACATTTATTGTAATTAAATGCCATTGACATATTAAGAAAGGCTGGTAATTTTATATTAAATCATCCTTACTTTTTCGTCTCAACTAATCTTTCCAAAGTATCCAGCAGCAGTCCCAGACCTTCTCGTCCAAAGTTTTCAACCCAACTAGGCAGAAAAAGACATTAAAAAAGAAAAAAAAAAGACATTTCAAAGACTAATTACAATGAATGAAATGGTTCAGCATAAATAGAGTATCACTGGATCATTTTAAAACCCAAAGTCAACTCTTTCCTTAACAGAAGATCAAGAGGCATCCCATTCACTCATGGATGCAATTAGGTAATCCTAAATTTAAAAAAAGCTTAAAAAATAAAAATAGCCATTAAATTTATAAATTTTATTTTTTAAACTAGCAATTATAAATTATTTGGCACAAAACTGTAAGTAAAAAACCCTTGCAAAGGAAGGGAAGGCAACCAAAGAATTTCTGCTACCTGCTGTTGTAGGGTCTCCTGGAAAGGTCAGAAATCTACCATAAATGGCAAAGCAGGAAGGTAAAACCTAGAGAAACTGCAGGAGTGGCTGCCTCAGATATCTCTCCATAGGCACATCTGCACCTGAACATCACAAAAATTTGTAGTTTCAGCTACAGCCAAAGCTATCTTTTGGTGAGGTTAAACTTGGGCACACTGATTCTAAATAGGACAGCTTCTCCACAGTCCTATCAATTGCTTAATGCTCCTTGATATCAAACAAAAGTAACTGTGTGACTGACAGCAGTAGTGCGGCCAACCCTTTGATTATAGCTGTTGGTCTTGCTGTAACTATGATGTTTGATCAACGGCTTAACCCCTTTCCTTACTCAAAATGAAACATTTATGGAAAACTTATTTAGTCCAAAATTTCATAATTCTTAATTACTGTAAAACTATGTTTTTGTATTTCATTCTTCCAGCTAATTTTGATCACCAGACTTTTGGTACTGATCAGATGCTCTGTTGGAACACCCATTCAGTTTGCACTCTTCACCAAATGTCTCAGATACAGACCACTGCTCTTCCCTCATAGCTGACCTCCACATTCCTTACTCTAATACCATTTCTTTGTCTTCCTCAGCCCTTCATGTCCTGCAACACTGCACAGTGCTGTCAGGCAGAACTACTACCACACCAAGATCAGGCTTTTTAGTTTGATTTTATTTTTTTGGGGTGGAGGGGCATTAACCTTTCTCTTGGTGAAAGGGGCAGGAAACAGTATCACATACAAAAAAATGAAACTATCATAATCTTATGGAGAACAGAGGGAAGGAGACTGCTCTACACAAAAGTTGTCATACATTTCATATGTTTTGTGTTTCTATTTCCAGATGCATAATAACAAGGAAAGTTTTCTTTGTTAAATCAGTGTAAGTGTAAATCAAAAATTCTCTAGGGCTGGGAGTTGCTGGTTTTGCTGTGAGTTTGGTTTGTTGTTTGTTTGGGGTTTCTTTAAAATAAAGAAGGGGAAGCAATACTGTA
Organism: Gallinula chloropus; assembly: GCF_964237585.1. NCBI lineage: Eukaryota > Metazoa > Chordata > Aves > Gruiformes > Rallidae > Gallinula > Gallinula chloropus. The sequence goes on along the minus strand of NC_140085.1, from coordinate 176,544,662 downwards.
TCAAGTTAGTTTAAGAATCCTCGAGGAAATGTAAAACCCTTTATCAGGTGAACTACAGTTAATATACACAGTTTCTTTCCACATGAACCATTGCATATTCTAAGTAAGACAATTCAATTCAAAACATTTAATAGAAGAAAAGAAGCAAACACCCATTCCAAAGAGCCAACAAGAGCACATCAACAACTCTGCCAAGCCAGATGCAGGAAGAAGCAAGCTGTCTAATTCCTTATTAAATCACATCCCGTCATAATCATCCTCAATATTTCATTTACATTATTTTGAATGAAACCCAAAAACAGTTTCCCAAAATCATGTGTTCAACTGCTGCCTTAAATAGGAACTCTAAAACAAAAGGCTGTAAGTAGAGTAGAATAGGAGGGGGGGAGGGGGGTCTGGAGGGCGGGAAATAATAAAAGCCAGCATCCACAAATCAACCTGTGTGGATCAAATCAACACTAAATGTGAAGATTGCTATTAGTGCTAGAGTTACAAATACTGAAGAGTTAGCCTTTAAAAAAAAAAAAAAAAAGCACAGGTAAACTAACATATTCATAGACAGAGATAAACCCCATAGATAGAGCAAAAATACTAGAAGGCAGCAAGGAAGAAATCCTAAAGCACACTGGACAGGAGGAGGCACACCTGATTTAAGTATTTAAATTTTCTGTCTAACAAACTGACACTAAGGTGCCTACCTCCTATTGGTGATCACACTGATAAAGTAAGTTAAAGAGTTAAGAGACTATTCCAAAAATAAAAAAGTCAAACCTTTCAACTATTTAGCACTAGAAAACAAAGCAAACTGCTCTGGCACTGCACTTGTTTTGCATTCTCTTAGCGTTACTTGTACAGATCAGTGAACTCTACTGAAAAATAGACCTACATAACATACATAATCAATGAAAAAAAAGAAGAAAAAAGGTACAATCATTCAACTAATGCATACACATTCATTAACTGGAAAACCTTGAAACATGCACATCTACAGATCCATTAATTTTAATCCATTAAGAAATAAGAATATGATTAATCTTTGCAATATGTGTTAATGATGTTACCTGACAGGATTACTAGTCAAGGACACACGGAGAGACTCTAAGCAAGTGACCAGTCTTTCATCTGTTGACCCAGATTTTAATTCTTGAATAAACTCTTGGGGTGAAATCTTCCGACGGTTCTTGAGACTTCCCTGCAATACAGAAAATGCATTCATTTTTTGACACATGTAGAACTTGAATAGATAATTAATGGCTAACCTTCATTTCTGTTCCTTGAAAACAACAGGTTAAAAAAACCCCACATCATTTACTCCTAAAGTTGTAATGGTTTGCTGTCCAGCTACTATAAATGCTAAATATTTACTATATTTTTGTCAATTTACGAAGAAATGTATAGTCAGTAGTCAAAAGCAGCAAGCATCAAATGAAGAAGTGTATAATGCACACCCACTGAAATACATTTCTTGTAATGAATGAATTGTTTGTGCATTGCAAACATCATAATTTTCAACACTCAATGGAATGGGAAAAAAACAATTCTGAGGTGCTCTGAAGTGATCACAGGGCACACGTCCAGATGGGTGACTACAGTCATATGAAAATGCAGTGGGAAGAACTAGCACACCCAAAGAGTACTCAGAATGTTATTGCACCAACTTGAATTCCTGCAGATAATGTTGTAAAACGCTTTTCCCTTAAAGATCCTCCAGATGAGAACTATATGAAACTGGAATTACAGAAACAGGCTAGCTTTGGTTCTGTGGGCTAAAGCAAAAGAACTCAGGGGGGAAACAAAGAAGAAAAAGATAACTCTAGAATCACTCAAGTTCTAAAGATAAATCCCAGCTCTTTATTTGTTGTATTTGACATCTGTAAGGATGCAGTGCAACATGAACATGACTACTGATGCAGTAACATAAGGGCATTTACTCCAACATTTGCTTTAGACGTTGTCTTGTTTTTTTGAGCTTTGCTCTTTTTGGCAGGTGGGGAAGCAAATGGGGACATGGACAAAGAGGGAGATCGAAAGGAAAATGCAATGGCAAGTTTATGCAGCACTACAAAAGCAGTAGTTTTGACTTTGACTCATCTCTGTATCTGTAGTGTCAAATGTTGCTTAAAATAAATGTAAGTTATTAATGACTCTTCTGGACTCTTCTGAAGGATACACAGCATCCGCTGTTTTAACCAAATTAATGAAGCTCTACAACTTGCAATTAAAATGGCAAATCTAAAGCACTGACCCTGTTCTTAAGAGTATTCTCCTCCTCTCCCACACTTTTTTTTAATAAAGCAGGGGCAAAGACAAAACTTGTAAATGGTGGAAAATAAGTCTACTCTACCTAATATCCATTTATGACATGAAGAAATATCAATATATTTTCTACAAAAAAAAATCTACTTTTAAAAAGAGGCATGCAATAGAGTATACAACCCATATATGACTTAATTCACTGGAAAAACTCCTTTTTTTGAGGGCAGAAGCACACCTATTCTGTCATGTAGCACTACAGAGAGTCAGTAAAATAATACTTGATCATCTAATGGCTTAAGTCAGGAGTTGAAGACAATTAAGACTTGCAGTGCAATAATAACTTGAAATTATCCACTGTAAATAGTGAGGCAGTGTCATTATGTTATTATACAGAGCATCACACAGGTGTTTTTTTCCACTTTGTTAAATGCTCAAGAAGGGTTTAAAAATATTTTTTTCTCCTCCTGAAGCAGATGATGAAACAGCTTCTAACTGAGAGGAGAAGTTACAAACCAGGAAGAGTTGATGACAAACCAGACTGCCGTATTCCCATTCAGAGGGACCTCAAGAGACAGAAGCAGTGAGCATAGAAATTTTAGGGAGTTCCACAACAGGAAACACTAAATCCTAAACCTGGGGAGGAATAATCCCATAAACCAAGACATGTTGGGGGCAATCAGCTGGAAAGTAGGTTTACAGGGAAAAAAAAAGGGGTCCTGGTGGATGACAAGTTCACCAAAAGGGAGTACTTCACCAGCTACCTAAGTTCAGCAGCAGTGAGACTGTGCCCAGTTCTGGGCTCCCCAGCATGAGAGAGACATATTGGAATGAATCCAGGAAGGGCTGTGAGCACAAGGAAAGAAGCATCTGTTATGCAAGGAGAGGCTGACAGAACTGTGATCGTTTAGCCCCAAGAAGAGAAGGGTCAGGGAAACCCTATCAACGAAAGGCCAAGAGACACAATGAAATACAGGAAATTGGTTAAACACAAGATATATACACAAACCTTCCCCTGTGTCCCTTGTTGGGTTTTTTAACTGTGAGGCTGCTCAAGCAGTGGAACAGATTCCCAGGCAGACTGTACCGTCTTCACTATCAGAGACATTCAAAAATAGACTAGGTAAGGGATTCAATAAGATGATCTCTGTGTATCTCTTCCAGCCTCAATCATTATATGACTCTGAAAAAGGCATATTGGGGGGGGGGGGGGGGGGGGGGGGGGGCAGTACTGGGGGCTATACTGCCTGTATGTTCAAATGCCCAAAACCCCAAACTACTGCCAGGAAGCACCCAGAAAATATAGCATCCCATGATCTATTTTGGTACACCACAGATAGTACATGGAACATAATTCCAAACAGGCCCCTGAATTGATGGAGATACCTATTTGCTTAAACCTGGGAGACAATTCCAATAATTATGTTCCACCAAAAAAAGTAGATGAGATGGCAAGGAAGGGATGAGGAAGAAAAAAAATCCATAATAATAAATGTTCCCACAGACAAAAAGAAACTCTTGTCAGTTTTTCTTCATGTTTTGTGTTTAGTTCATAAGCACATAAAGTCAGCAAGAGAACTTACTTCAATCTCTTCAGATATTCTCTGAGTCCGAGTTAACAGTATGCATTGGTAATGCCAGGAAGAGAACACTACCTACTCAAAGAAAAGAATACTCCCTAGTCAAAAAACACCTAGTTGGCAAACTTATTCCATAAACAATTTACACATTTCATTAAGATGGTGTAATTGCTTGTACTTCCATAAGGCAGGAAAGCTCAGCTCCCCTACAGCTTTGACACAGATATATCTGAAGAGGAATGAAAAAACAACTGGAGAGAACCTCCAAGCCAAGTGTAGAAGATCCTAAGCAAAATGGAAAAAGGCATTCAGAGCATTAAGAACTAAACATCAGACTTGGTGAAAAAAAGAAGAGTAAACGCTACTACGCCACGAGTTGCTCAAAACACTACAAATTCATTAGCTGAGGAGAATTGGTGACAACCATTTCTGTCTGGTTATTCAAGATCTTATATACTGGCCACATCCTGTTACAATAATCCCCAGGCATTTTAAGACTAGACAGTGAGAGGAATTTGAGTTTCAACTGTGATATAAGGAGGAAATTGTTACAACTGTGGTGTAACAGGCAATCAGGGCCATGCCCATACACATGTGCACCATATTCTGTTCTGTATGATCCTGGATTTTGCAAGCTGGCATCTGCATAGATGAGATAACAGTCTGACTAGAGACAAGATGACCAGACAAACTCCTAGCAGTCTAAAGTTACAGGAGCTCTCCAGCTGGAAATTTCAAAAAGGCCCAGAAATTCTCCTGGCAGCTCCTGCTGTGCACTGACTCTTTGATAAGCACTACTTGTATGCCTAAGCATATGGATTAATGTCCTAGGTGGAGAACCTGTCATTTCCAGTGACTTTCCCCAACAGTTCTTGCTGTAAAATTGACAAAGCTGGATATAACTTAGATACTTAGAAAAACTGTTTTCTTTTGATGCAGAAACAGTCATATAGGACAGTCATACGGACAGGACATACAGTTAAGATGGTTAGAAGATGGTCAGAAGTAATTTAATATATAAAAAAAGCCATGTATGCAGTGCAAAAGGTCACATGGGACAAAAGCCCAGCTAGACATTTCAGAGTCTTTCATCTGACCCACCTGAAGAGTGTCATAAGCAATGGAGACTGACATCAACATCCAGAGAGAATCCAGCCACCCCGTTTCACACTCAGTTCCCCACCTGAACACTACCCTATGCAAAAGATGTTGGAGAACTATGAGCACCTGTACAACATACCCACAGTACCATTTACTCCTAGTTACACCAAGGTTCTGAAACACAGTAAGAATATGATGCATCTGCCAGTGCTTAAATAAAATAAGAGTTGCATTAGGTACCAATTGTGAAGCTGATTATATTAGCTGTATTTCTGCACAGGAAAAGCTGCTTAAGTTCAAAATGCTTGAGTTAAGTGAGAAACAGGAAATATCTTGAGGCATCAGTGCCTCTAGAAATTTAATTGCTCAACTGAAGAACAACTGGTCTGTGAGCAGATGCAGTATGAAGTCAGCATTAATTGATTCAGTTAAAACATTACAAGGGAGTAAGCTGCACAACAAAAACGAAATCTTGTGAAGCAAACTCACTTTAAAAACCCAGTTTGTGTGTGTCCAACATACTGAACAGCAACACTTATTGTACAGAAGCGTTATACCAATGCTGCTTTTATTTCCACTTGAGTATGCTTCTGTAACACGTAAATTGATTTTGGCAGCAGTGAGAACAGATGCAGCAGGTGTGACCAGGTAGATGATTAGGCTCAGCCTGGTGGCAGGCCTCATAAAGGTCAAGAAGCATCCGGAACACGGAGAAATAAAGAGACTGGTGGAACCATTGTCTGCCCTTCCTGAGACAGAAACAGCCACCAGTAAAAACACATGGTCAAGGGGATCCTGAATCCTCCCCCTACAAGCTTGAAGGCAGTAATGGAACTGAGTCCACACTTTGGGCAGCAGGTCTTAAGGAGTTGAGCCAGGAGTGCCTGAGGTGACATACCTCAAAATAATTCCAGCCACTCCAGCCAGTCAGTCAGTTTCTCCACGGGACCAACCTAAATGCCTCTATGCAAACACACACAGCAGTCAGACACGTGCACAAACCTGCAGCACTATGATTTCATTGGCATCACAGACATGGCTCCTATGTCTGGAACGTTGGAATAGAAGGAAGAAATGAAATGTTGGGATGTTCTGCAGGAAGAAGAGGCAAGGGGTCTCCTCTGTGTCAATGACCAACTGGAGAGCCTGGAGCCCCATCTGGGGATGGATGAGGAGACGACCGGAAGCCTATGGCTCAGGATTAATGGAGGGCAGGGACAAGGGACACTATAGCAGCGATGTCCTACAAGCCATACAACCAGGAAGATCGAGCAGATGAGGCCACCTATACACAGACAGGAAAGACTGGAGCAGCCTCACATTCACAAGCCTTCGTCCTCATGGGGAATGTCACACCACTACACCGTGTTGGAGGGACAACACAGTGGGGCATAAGCAATCCAGAAAGTGCCTGGGACACCTTCAAAGATTCACAGAATTATAGGGGTTGGAAGGGACCTTGAGAGATCTGAGTCCAACCCCCCTGCCAAAGCAGGTTCCCTAGGACAAGTCACACAGGTAGGCATCCGGAGAGGTATTGAATATCTCCAGAGATGGAGACTCCACAACCCCCCTGGGCAGCCTGTCCCAGGGCTCTGTCACCCTCACTGTGAAAAAGTTTTTCCGCATGTTGGTGCAGAACTTCCTGTGCTCTAATTTGCAGCCATTGCCCCTTGTCCTGTCCCCACAGACCACTGAAAAGGGGCTGGCCATTTCCCCCTGCATCCCATACTTAACATGTTTATAAACATTAGAAGATCCCCTCTCAGTCTTCTTTTCTCAAGGCTGAACAGCCCCAGTTCATTCAGCCTCTCCTCACAGGGGAGATGCTCCAGGCCCTTAATCATCTCTGTAGCCCTCCACTGGAATTATTTTTAAGCAGTGCGAAAAAAAAAGAAAAAGGGTTCATATCAATGTTTTCCAAGACATTCTTTGCAGAATCTTTCCATCTCCACTAACAGCCATACCTTCACCAAAATGAAATGCTGTTCTGTGTAGAGAAGACACACATCAGGTACAAGTGAGTTTATTTTACTACAGTTTATAAAAAAAAATGAGATCATGTCCTTTGCTAATGTTTGTCTCTATGAGAAACAGAAGTTAGTCAACAGAATGTAACATGCATGAACCATTTTTTGTCTCCAATAGGAAGCAATGTAAACATGAAGTAATTTTTGGTACACAAGTACTTACAGACTTTGAAGCCGTGCTAATATATTGCATAACCATTTCCTTTTTGGTATTAAAATCCTTTTCTCTCAATGGCATCTTCTTGTCTTCATTTAAATTCATATCTTCCTAAAATAGTAGGGGGGAAAAAAAAGAGAAGTTTTAAATGTCATCTAGCAGCACAGTTGTTGAACTCTAAGAAACTGGTTTTAAAAAAAGAGACACACCAAAAAAAAAAAAATTGAACAACTGAAAGCTGTTCTACAAACAGCTTTTCCTCAGTTAGATGTTACTCAAAACCCTAAAAATCTTTATCCTTTTTTCCAAGCAATTCAGACTAAAAAAAAAGTCAGGATAAACAAGTGCAACACAACTACTACTAGCATAATCTTTTCTCAGCAAACACCTACTGAAAACTGTACACACACAACCACTAAACTACAGAAGAACATTATTTAATGCTTGCTAAAGTATTTAGAAATGTACTCAAACCAGTCTCTTAGAAAGATCTTTGAATGATATGTAATGTCTGTTCTGTAAGTCTGTTCTTCAGTTCCCAAATACTTCATCCTGAGCAGCAGAATCTGTTTTGTCCTGAGAGAATTCATAAAATAATATTCACCTGCACAATAGGTAAGGACCAAGTTCTTCGATTCGATCACTAAATCAACACCTTCAACTGTTACCAAAACCCCTAGGACCAATCCTTGCAATATAAACCCAGAGGTCAAAATGAGCAGCTGCAGAACCATATTCAAAGCCACACAGCATTCACGGACATTTCTGACACAAGGACTATTACTGTTCCAACCTAGAAATGCTCTGATCGGTTCCATATCCGTGAGAAATTACATTTCCTATCATGCTGGAGGTAAAAAACCCCAAACTCAAAACCCTCCCCCACATCACACCAAAAAAACCCAAACCAAAACAAACAAAGAAAAAACAAATCAGAAAACCAAACCCACATAACACAATCAAAAAAAGCTTTAAGAAAAAAATCAAGCACACATATATATGAGCACATACAGCATTGCATTAATATGGGCACCCAAGCTTAGCACAAATTACTGCAGTTATTCTCAGCCAAGACCCATAAGGTGAATGTGCTTTGGCAGGAGCCAGGCTGCAAAATCAGTGGGTAACCATCTTGATACCAAAGCTATTTCACCTAGTCAGAAATCAAAGGCAAATAGCAAGCAAACTCATAAATGTAAAGAAGAAAAAAAAAAAAAGTTATGCTGAAACATGTCTCCCATTTTTTTGTTAGTTTTCATACTAATAGGACAGGATCAAGCACATTTCATAGAAACATTTAGATCTTTGTACACATCCAAGCTGTGAGAAGACATGGCAAAAAATGCATGATCCATTAAGATGAATTTCTTCAAAGTGCAATTATGGCAATGTTGTGCAGATTCTAGATTTTTCCTCACATAAATATTACTGTTTCCTTTCCTTAAGGGCTAGGAGAAGTTCCACACTTCAGTCAAGCAGCCATTTAAATTGTTATTTACTATTAAATTACTATTTCTATTATTGATCTGCTTATGCCCAAACCAAAATTCCAGCACTGTATAAGGACACACACATTCCTGAATATTTTGCAAGTTACCTCATTCTAAATTAAATGTCAAGGACATTATCTTGAAAGAGCATGATGAATTGTCTAGCTTTCCTGGATGAAAGCCAAACAAGAAACTATGATTTACTTAACGATGGAAAAACCCAGGTGATCCAAAAATGCCCCACAGACTCAAATATCCATGCTAAAAAATATTAAATAAAATAAATTTAAAGGAAATTTAAATAAAAATAGAACAAAAAATAAAATAGCTGAAATACACATACATTTAAAATACTGTTTGGATCATACGTTGCATGGAAAGAGATAATTTTCTTCCAAGACACATAAAAAGACAGCAATTTGTGTGTGTGTGTGTGTGTGTGTGTGTGTGTGTGTGTGTGTGTGTGTGTGTGTGTGTATACACCGTTGTGGAAAAAGTGAAAGATATTTAGTTACCTGCCACTACCAAAGCTTACAGAAGTCACTGCAGCTTTTTTAAGGTGTGAAAACCCACATAATTAGCCACAAAAAAGGTAGTTCCTCTGGTATTTCAAAATCAAAACCCTGGAGTAATTCTCTACTCAAAGGAATTGTATATGAAAGCTCTTAAGCATGCTGTTAAAATAGCGAAATTTAAAAATTTAAAATGGGTTACACGAAAAAATCCATTTAAATAATTTAATTTACTGTTCAAGCATTTAGCAGTTAATTACATAACTTTTAAAATTAATCAATGATTTCAGACATTGATATATGGCTTTGGACGCAAAGATTTGAGGACTCCTAAAAGGCATTGAAAATAGGAACAGACAAGGAAGTTCTTTTCAATTTACTCCTTTAAATATTTTTTTCAGTAACATATTCTTTCAAAGACAGAAAAATACTACAACTTTAAATTCTCAGCCAGCTGCTCAAAAATCCTTAAGATTTGAGATGTTTCTTCAGGTTAAAGTTGAGGCCGGGGGATGGGGGGACGAGGGAGTGGAAATCAAAATCCTGTCAGATTGCCAAAAAATACTACAGTGTTAGTATTCCCCCTAGCATTTCATTTGCTATCTTGTTACAGGTATTTAGAGTAGTCTTGGTTGGAAGGGATCTTTCAGATCAAGTCTAACCAACATCTAAGACCATCACCCGAACCTGCCAAAACCAGCACTAAGCCAGGTCCCTCAGCACCACATCTACCCATCTTAAAGACCTCCAGGGATGGAGACTCCACCACCAACCTGTGCAGTCCATTCCAATGCCTAACAACCTTCTCTAAACCTTCCCTGGCATAACTGGACACCAGTTCCTGTCGTCCTATTGCTTGTCAGGAGGGAGAAGAGGTCAACCCCCACCTCTCTAAAACCTCCTTTCAGGTAGTTGTAGAGAGCAATTAGATCTCCCCTGAGCTTCCTCTTCTCCAGAATAAACCAGCCCAGTTCCCTCAGCCACTCCTCACAGCATTTGTCTTCCAGTCCCCTCACCAGCCTCTTGCCCTTCTCTGGATAGACTCCAGCATCTCAAAATCATTTCTCTAGTAAAGGGTCTGGAAATTAATGCAGTATTCAAGGTGTGGCCTCACCAGGGGGACAATCACCTAGTCCTGCTCACTCCACTGTTCCTGATACAAGCCAGGATGCTGTTTGCCTTCTTGGCCACCCGGACACACTGCTGGCTCCTGTTCAGCCAGCTGTCAACCAACACCCCAGGTCCCTCTCTGCAGGGCAGCTCTCCAGCCACTCTGCCCCAAGCCTGTAGCAGTGCTGGAGGTTGTGGTAACCTAAATGCAGGACCCCCTCATTTCATGCAATATTTAATTACTTACTTAGGACTACTCTATTACCAGGAAACACATGCAGTGTGATACACATATGACAACCCATAGTATAAATCACTAACATCAAGTCCAGCATGACATCAGCAGACACTTCCTTTTTTTCCTGCAAGTTCCACTAAGTGCCATTGGAATGCTGTGCCTCAGGATTCCTTTCCACAGGGATACAACTCCACAGCAATATTGCCTTCAAATGAAAATAGGCTTTACATGTATATTTACCAAGGGTAGCTGTGTTTTATTCAATACTTAAATTGTTTTAAAACTACATAAAAATGTAAGAACACTACAACCAAAGTATTCCATTTTAAGTTTCACAAAGATGTATGGCTAGGTCTTTCTCAATGTTTTCTGAAAGTTAACACAACTTCAGTTCCTTGTGAAATATGGCATTTTTCTCATAACAGTGAAACACTTGTATATCCTACCTAAGGGGGACATGATTGAATGATACTCTGTCCGTGTGTGCAGTAAAAAGTAATTTATTTGTTCTTTTTTTAAACAAATGAAACATCATTAAGCAATTGATTTATACAGATTAGAAGTATTCAGTGGTACAAGGGGAACATCTGAGGTGAAAAAATTTAAAATACTTAAACTCGTTTCTTTTATTTCTTCTTAAACGATTTAAAGTTATCCTACAGGTTAGTAATACCTGTAAGTATTGTAAAGAGTAAGTTATTTCATATGGGTATTTTCCTAATAGCATTACAAGACATGAAAAGAGCTAAATGACAGTTAATTATTAGCTTTAACTGCCTGGTTTTATGATCTCTTTCATAATTTTTGCTATGAAAACCGCACAGGACACCTCTGCACAAAAGACTGCTAAGCAGTACGCACCCAGGAAAACCAAAGCACAATGTAACGCACCCAGTGAAACTTCAGAATTTAGAAACTGCTCCCTTCAGTATTAATAAATTGACTGTTTTAATTTTGTGCAAAATTAGCTCTAAAAGCATGGCTTCAACATTCAAATTGTTCACCACTCCACCTCCCCAAATCACTTAATTTGATCAGTACAGTAAACTAGAGGCTACAACATATAATTAGCTATGTAATCTACTGTGACTAAACTAGCTTTATTCCCGTCCATTCAAGTGTGGATAATCTGAAGAATCCTTTCTGTATTACATGTTACAGCTAAAATAACAGTGATAAAAAAAAAAAATCAAAGACAGTTTAAGTGCTTTGTTATTCAATGAAATTAGGAAAGCATTCAAATTATCCAAAATGTCATCATTATTTTAACACATTTTTGCAAAGTACTTACAAAATTGGAATGAAATGCTTCAGGATCCATTCCTGTAAGCATTTCTGTTACCTAGACACACAGTAGTAGGTTTCTGAGGATTTACTGAGAGTGTCCATTGTTTATGGCATAGTCTCAACATCACACATATCCTGTACTGGAAATTCAGTGGGATGGTTGAGAAATAGAACCTACACTTAGGTAGGAAGGGGTGTAAGCAGGGAGGCTTACCTTAAAGCATGCCCGTTTCCTTACATTTGCTTAACTACCATTGACAGTAAAATTTCTTAACAGAAGAAAATACCCTAGACAGTAAGGTATCCAAAAAATGGACCATGTGAGAAAAAGTACAAATACTGTGTCAGTAACACAGTAAATTAGTCTACCCCTTCATCAACTTAATTGTGAAAAGCCTGAACCCGAACTTTCTACAAAAGATCTTCAAATCCAAGCTAACATAATTAAATGCTAACAATTGCAAATTCCACAAAGGTTCTTCTGTCATGGCACATTTAATTTCCTGGTAGTTCCCTCACATTTCAAGAGAAATTTGTTACTCACTGCGAAGTAGAGAAAGAAACAGCAACTAATCATTCTCCTTGTTAATATATACTGGTTCACTTCAGATTGCAGGCACTCCATTCTCTCATGGCCACTCCATGTTTAGTTTTCAATTGCCAAAAATGTCGTCGTCATCATCATCATGACCAAAAAACCCTCAACCTACTGAGGTAGTACCAATGCCACATGATATTTCTAGCACGCGACTGCTCTTTTCTAGTGCAGTGACAATGACAGCTAAAGGAAGCAAACAAATCTGAGACTGCATGTGCAGACAGATACTGTTTTAGAAGCAAGAACCTGAGATCCTTTTTCATGGAAGAGTAACGTGCTCAGAACAAAATCCTGCTGTGACATTTGAAGGCATAAAAGTCCCTTTGGAAAAGTTTCAGGTGGTCTTGAAAGCAAGACAATTCCTGTTCCTCCTCAAAATGTGTTGTATAATCTCACTTCTAATAATAATAAACCATTAGTTTCCATTTTAAATATATTTCAAGAAAAATCTTCTCAAAATAAGTCAGACTTCATCCCCTACGAAACATGTTCTTACACAGTTCCAGCTCACAACAACATTAATATTTCAAACTAAGAGCAGAACACATGCACAGAAGGCTCCACCTACCAGTCAGCCACCTTGTTGTTCTACAAAAGAAAACAGTGTAAGACTCTTACCATCATTTTTTCAAACAGGGCTATGATTTCTCTTTCTGACAGGGGTTTTGGAGCAAAATCCTCCGCATCCATGGGTGTGGATGACCAATCTGTAGAATGTGACTGCTTCATATGTGGCAGAGGCGGTCTCTCCTTTTTACTTCCTGGAATTCTTATACTGGCAAATCTATCCAACTGAAAACAGAAAAGATGTAATTTATCACATACAGTTTCCATTCTACGTAACTCTAATTAAGATGGGTGTTCTCAGAAGCTAAACTTCCTTATTCTTCTTTGGTAACTTGCCTGTTATTTACCCGTCTTATTTTAAACCATTTTCCTCAAGATACATATATATGGTCAATTGCCTTAGCACTTGAGTTAACAGACCAGAATACCATTACATTATGGAGAAATCATGCAGAAGAGAATTTTACAGAAAGTTTGGAGAAAAAGGTAACTACAAAACCAATGTATGAAGAGTTCTTCCAAATCATTACATGTAGAACATGAAAAAGCAGGCTTATTTGCCAAAAGCATAGTTTAAACATCTTTTGTTATCCTGAAACAGCTGTACTCCTGACACTATAATAGAATACATAGATATCCAAAGAAACTACTTTTTATTAAAAAAACAACTTAGCATAACTAACACCCTGCTCTGTTTATTTTCTATTTGCATTACATTATCAAAGTGCCTTTCTGTGCTCCAATTGTTTAGAAACTCATTTAGGAGAAGCATAAAAAACATGGGCTCATTTATTAACGGTAAGCACAATAAACCCATGGTTTCATGAACAATCCTTAGGACCTACCACCAACACAAGACAATCGCTCTGATTTAACCTTTCAAAAGAAAAAAGAAAAAAGCCCACCCAAAACAAACAAACAAAACACAACAACAACAACAACAACAACAACAACAACAACAACAACAACAACAACAACAAACAATACCATACTTGTTTGGCAAAGTGGTTTGGGTTGTGAGGTTTTTTTACTGATTAGCTGTTTATCAACTTTTCAATAAAATTCACTACGAGAAATTTTAAACATTTTCACTGTTAGAGCTTGTGTGTTTTAATATATATGGTCAAGGATCAAAAGCAGCTGACATCATAAAATGTGCTACATCTGAATCATCTTTGTAGCAGCCTTCTGAACAGATGTGAACAGCAACATTACACTTGTGATCACAGAGGTACGTTTCGGTAGCATTTAATGCGCAAGAGATTTGGACAAGTTTTCAACCATATCAATAGACTTCATCTTTGAAATGCTATGCAAAAATATTCTGAGGCTTCAATATATCTTGAAGATAAGTATCTTGAGATATCACTCAATAAGTACATCAAAGTTACCAAACTAAATGACAAGTAAAGTTCTTGCAATGTCTGTGAAATTAAGATCAGAGAGAGCAAAGAAAATTAGTAGCAAAAATTGGGTACAAGTGTTCCACTCTAGTCAGAGCAAGAATTGACTATCAGATATCCATGAAGAGAGGCTTAGAGGAAAAACAAAAAGACTTTAATTCTTCCTGTTCAAAATTGAAAAGGAACAGTTTTTGGAACGTAGAAATAGATTGTAAGCCACTCACATACAGATGTTTGTAGAACATGCAAAAGCAGAAAATTAATACAGCATAAACATAAAAGAACTCAGCATGGATGATGGGGCCCTTCAATGTTACATCAAACCAGCAGGCAATGAGGAAAACACACTCCACCAGAATAATTACACAGGCAAGACCCAGGAAGAAAGACAATGCAACAAAAGCAAGGGTAACATCCTTGGGAGTGAAACATAGTCATCATTAGCAGAAAACATCTTGCATCTTGACCAGACAGCAATTTCCCTTCCTGTTTTTAAAATCACAAGCCTATGGCAAGCATGGGGGGATGAAGCCAGATTGCAACCTGCAAGGACTAGACTGGAATCTTAAAAAAAAAAAAAAAATTAATAACCAATGTAAGATTTTTGCCCTCTAACAACAGCTTTCATGGAGTACTGATGCAAGGCAGCACACCTTCCCCCAAGAACGAGTTAGCCAGTAGTTTCTCCATGTCCAACTGTTTGCTATTCAGCATGTAACTGAAGAAATATCAAAGCCATGATATCTGAACATTCTTTGCATGCAGGGATAGAGCGAAGACACTTTGGCTGAAACAACATACTTCAGTCCATGTCAGCAAAGAATTTACTATATTAGGTCTGAGAGGCATGCCCTACCTCCCTCGCCCATCTATCATGAAAAATGAGAGCCCCTTCCTTACAGTCCATCTTCTTCAAGTGTCTCCTCTTCCTGCCCCTGCTCCAGGGGAGCAGTTCTGGCCATGAAGAACCACCCCAGCCTCTGCCACGAAACACCCCATGCAGTCCTGGAGCTACTCTTGCTCCAAATGGATGAGAGCCAGTTCATCCTTGAAAACGGGCAGTTCACTTCCCTTCGCTTGCTCGCATTTTTAGTTCATGCCATGTCTTTAAGCTCCTTGTGAATGTGTATAGTAGATATTTTGCAACATTACAGATAAGGCAATAATATCCACCCACCATATTCACCAAATCCTATACCTTGTCCTAGAGGAGGGAAGCTCACTCTTTGAATACATTTGATCAGGCAGAACACATAAAATGAAATTAGGATTACAAGCACATTTAAACATGTGTCAAATTATTTTAAATAATTTAAAGCAATGCTGCATAAAAATAAGATTTCCATAGATTTTTAAAAAGGAAATTCACAACAAGACCTGCACAGCAGTACAGCATGGGTATTCCACGTACAAATCTCTTTTGAATTATACATTGATAGTGCTTCAAAAAAGCTAACACCTCTCAATATTCCATACATGTGAATAATGTCACGGTCCACGGGAAGCACTATACAGAAAAAAAATAAGAAATTTTATTGCTTGGTTGCAATGAAATCTACCACTGATGCTGCTGGCAATCCAAGTGTATAAAGTAGGAAACGGCAAAAATATAGTTCAATAATCTTCCATGTTACATCAAAAACATTTTAAATCAGGCTAACCTACTGGGACTATCTAAAGTTAACTTTGATACAAAGTGTCATTACAGTTTAAAGCAGGCCTGAACTTCTATCATCTCTGAAGACATCTGCCCTCTTTTTATATTTATTTTACCAATAAATACATACAGGAACAGTGGTTTAGGACAATAATTTTCTGAAAGGGACAAACTTTTCCTTTAAGGTGTTTTGTAGGGCCAACATTAAAATTAACCAAAGAAAACAGTGCTTCTTATAGGCTTAAGACAAAGCATTTCCATAATGACATTTCTTCAAAAGTCTACAGACTAATAAATGTTTTGATGCACTGATGGAATTCAGAGTAGATCATCAAGATCTAAGAGTTGAGAGGCAGTAAGAAGCAAGAAGAAAATAGGAATGTAATTAAATAATTCAAGAAAGCTTGATTTTTTTTTTAATACACTATACAAAAACATAACATGGAATCTCTACCCAGCTCATTAATTCAACACCAATCTATTCTTATAATCACAGCAGTATTACTGCAGATGAGGGAAACTATATTTCAGATAAATAATCTAAAAAGAAACAATAGTAAAATAATTAAATACTGAGTCTGAAAATACTGCAAAGGTATTAATTAAAAACTATTCTCTTCTAACTTATGAAAAAAAAGTAACTACCTATGTAACCACATTAGAGGCTGCATTGTAGCCTTATTTTTAAAACTCGTGATATTGAAAGAAGTGTAAGGAACTAAAAAGAAAAGTTAACTCTAGAAAAAAAAATCACATTAAAGATAGGAAGAATTTCCTATCCCAAGTTAAACATAATTCTAGAAATAACACAGATAGTTAGTTTTTGCTAACAAAATAACAATGTGAGCTAGTCCTAAGTCTTTTTGGTCAAAAGGCAGGGGGTTTGGTCTGGTCGGATTTGTTGTTTTTTTATGGTGGGAGAGAAAAGGAGGGAGAAGATAAACAAAAATTTAACTAAGACAGGAGAGAAGTTATTAAAGGTATAATTCACACAGTTCTCATTCCTAAAACTAGACTTCCCCCAGCATGAAAGGCATGAGGAGTCTCTTCTCATAAGCTTGAATTTGAAGCAATGAGTAGTCTGCATATATTTTTGCTGTTATGCCTTTAAGCCTCCTACGACCAGAGGCTAGCACATCTGTAAAGCCATGTACTTTGTTCTGCCAGCTCATATTCTCTGCAAGGCAGAAGTGGCAATGCAACCAATACACAGTGAGAAGTAAACCATGGTCAGCATGCAAAGGTGATTTACCCTGGGACTGCTTTTTGGTAGTGCTGTACATTTACCAGCCTTGGTGGAAACTCTAGTATGCCCCCCTTACACTGTAATAGTGTTTTAAACTGTCTTGCAGGAGTGTTTCTTCCACAGCTCTGCTCATTCACAAGGATCTGTGAGACTACAGCTTCACAAGTATGGCAGCCAAACCCTAACAAGAAGTTCTAGCAGTTTATGAGGGATAAAGGAAGCTACTGCATGTGCACAGCAACACTGCTGACAGCATCTGCACAGGGAGAAGCTGTCTCTATAATTACTCGGCAGACAGGATACCCAAGTGAATGATGTTCTCACATGACTTTACATATAAAAAACTGTGCATGCAGTGCCAAAAAGATCTGTGCTGTGCTTTTTTATTACTGCTAGTACAAGAAAATGTGAGTACTTCTTTCTAATGTAGTAACTGGGTGGTAACCCAAATTTCTGATTCAAAGGAAGGCGGCATGCTGTCCAGGCTCCTCCCAAGGCAATCTCAGCAAAGCCTCTTCCCCAAGGTCCAGGTCTGACACCTACTCTTATGTGTCAACATGATCAGCTCTCCCAAGCACCTTTCAGGCTGAGGGGTGATAGCACTTAAGGGTATAAAGACACATTACAGGATGAAGGGGGAAAACATTTTGGGCTTATGCAAGACTTCCCCTGATGCTTAAAAGAACCACCAAAGGCAAGGAAAAGGATGGATCTTAGTGACTGGGAAAGGAACAAGCACAGGAAAATATTAAGAGGATATACAGAGACAGTTGTACGTTTGCTAGTTGGCACACTTGCCTGGCAAGACCCTGTACCCAACCAACAGAGTCCATCCCACCTCATTAAATTTTATTTTCAACAATTTTTCTGGGCAAGATGCTTTACTTGTGAGCACATGTGTCTGTGGAAGCCCATGTGTCAGCAACAGGATCAGACCATAGGTCAGAGGGACCACAGACCAGCAACTGTAGAAATAGGGTGAGCGAGACTAAGCACCAGTCCCTTGAGTAGGCCCTAAGTTGTGTCCATGGTGCCAGCAATCGGCATGAGTGAGGGTGGTAAGTAAATGATCAGTAGCAACTATCAGGATGGACTAGCCCCCGAGAAGGTGAAGCAGCCTAGGAGCAGATGAATGTATATCTGTAAGGGCAAGAGGAGCTAGCTGGAGGAGGTAAAAGCGGACCTCTAGACAGCTGCCAGAGAGACTATAGGCTGAAGGGTGAGGGTGGGTGTCTCCTGGAAAATGTACCTGTGTCTGTGCACAAGTGTCTCTAAAGGGTGACCTTTGTGAGAATTCACTGCTACAGGGGTAAAGGGAATCCTGGCAAAGTGACCAAGAAGTCTATCTGTGTATGCACATCTGTGTTTCTAAAGACAAGGCCACAAGGGGAGTTGGCTATCAGAAGGACTGGGGAGCCACACCACAGCTGCCAAAATCCCTGTGTATCTGTGTCTTTCCTGGACGGAGGAAGCTTGTCTCAGTAACTAGAATGAACCTGCAGCTTCCTGTGAGTCAGGTGCCAGGCACAGGGAAGTCTGGGATCTGCAAGCCAGCAATCCAGGTGTCAAGCTTGTAAGCCCATCTACTAGAGGGATGCACAGTGTGTTTCTCATGGGTCTTCATCCTTATCAGCCAAAAAAAGGCTAACGGGATGTTCAGTTTGGAGAAGAGAAAGCTTTGTGAGGGGAACCTTATAGCAACCTTCTAGCACCTGAAAGGTGCCTATAAGAAAGCTGGGGAAGGACTACTCACGAGGGCATGTAGCAGTACAACAAGGGGTAACAGTTTTAAATTCGAAAAGGGGAGATTTAGGTTGGATATTAGGACAAAGTTCTTCACTATGAGGGTGGTAGATCACTGGAACAGGTTGCCCAGAGACACAGTGGAGGCCCCATCCCTGGAGATATTCAAGGTCAGGCTTGATGGGGCTCTGAGCGCCCTGATCTAGTGAAGATGCCTTTGTTTACTGTAGGGGGATAGGACTAGATAATCTTTAAAGGTCCCTTCCAAATTTACACAGTCTATGATTCTATGACTACACCCATGGTGCTGTTTGCGTTTATCTGTATGGCTTTGTGAAGACATCACCTTTTAACAGAGGTGCTATGCATGCAGGACTGCAAGGTATTCTTTCACTGTTATCCTGCCTCCCTCATCTTCCTCCCCCTCCTCAATTAACACATTAGCACATCTATTGCTACATTAAGAAATGTCTCAAAAGTAAGTCCAAGGTGCATGTGCAACCACACTGATGATCACTGGAAAAATTCCCTACTTGTCTATGCCTCACTCCAGCCTTGATTCAATGCCTTTCTCAGGAACAGAGGATAACCAGTGAGAAGAAAATGAGAAACCTTATGTCATCAGTTACTACCAAAGGAACAAGACTTGCTATGGGAATTCTCATTATCCATCTTTTAGACTGTTAACAACTGGAGGTCAGACTTAACACAAAAAACTGGCATATTTAGGATACCTTATCAGTAATAATTCAGAATCAGTCTTATAAACACAGATGCTCTATTTAAAAGCAGAACTTTAATTCCCTTTTTTTTTTAATTTGTACAAAATGTAACAAACAAAAAGTAGAATAGATGATCAATCATTTTATTTTAAATTATTGTTATAACTCTCAAACCATAGTGCTTACACATAGTTTCCAAATAACTGAACTGGTTGAATGATTAACCATTTGCAGATGTAACTCCTAGAATAACCCAAACAGGACAAAACAGGTATTTTCTACTAACACCTCTGTGAATGCTTTGGGAACCAACAAATGAAATTGAATCAATTGGCACAGTTAGTCTTCCTTACTGTTAGAGAAGTGGGTAAGGAGTAAGGGAAATGACTTGGCAGCAGAGGTTATCTACATCAAAGGCAGAATGCTACATCATCTGGGTTTTACCTTTCTTCTCCACATCCAGACTAAAGCCCTTAGACTCAGACACACACAAGCACAACACCCGAAAGAATAAATACTAGGAGGCAGGAGGGTTTTGTAGAACAACTTCCAACTGTGTTTAATGAGATTTTTACTGAGATAATTTGGACTATGAATGTTGGTATCAATGCGACTTGACTAACAACAGCTGTTTATTGTACACAGATTAGATTCATAAAACAAGACTAAAAATTTATTTTTGACTTTGCATATAAAGTGTGTTTCTTATTGCCCGTATTTGGAGCAACATCTTGTAGGTCTCAAAAGTTAAAAGTTACCATGCACATATCTCTACATATCTAGCCAAGAGGATTGTATCTAAGGAGGGATGCTAACCATACTTGAAGTGCTGGACTTTCAGTATCCCATCACTACAACCAACAATTCGTCAAATACGCTAACACTATGAACATAAACTATATTTCTTTACAAATGCTGTTTAGACTGTATTTATTGCAGTGTTTGAACCCCAGCATTTAGACGAAAAGCAGCTGTAACAAACTAGCAGGTAGCAGATAGAAGAATTAGTTACGTTTATGCAGGACATCAAAGCTCTGAAACTGAGCCTTTCGTAACCACCAACAAAAGGAGTTTAGAGCTGAAACGTTATCTGAAGGAATGAAAAAAAATCTTATAAAAAAAAAAATCAAGAAAAAGGCCATACTTTTTACAAGGTAATAAGTAGTACAGTAAATGGCTTTGCTCTAAAGATACACCTCATGATATAGTGAAAATGAAACAAAGGACTAAAGATCCTTTGTCCATCACAGTCTTTGATTCCTTGACTTCTCCATTCTTCTTTCATTCTTGGAAACAGGGCTTATCAGATTAGACATGAAGTGCATCATTCTGGGTGCAAGCTAACATAACTCAAGAGTTGCACCAAACTACATTTTGAGGTTTCTGGCACTGGCTGTAGTTGTTTACCAACTAGTCCAACGTGCGTCCCTTCCACAGCACAAAGACCTTCACAACAAGACTGCTCTAGCATGGATCCCCCAAGAGGTTACAAGTCCTGCCACCAAACCTGATCCAGCATGGGCTCCTCTCTCCACATGCCTAACAGGAGACTTCTCCAGTGTGGTTTTCCCACAGGGTCACAGTCTCCTCCACCTCATCTGCTGTGGGGTGCCCCATGGGCTGCAGGGGTCAGCCTGCTTCACTGTGGTCTTCTCCAGGGGTTGCAGTGAAATCCCTGCTCCAGTGCCTGGAGCACCTCCTTCCCCTCTTTCTTCACTGACCTTCGTATCTGCAAATTTTCTCACATCTTCTCACTCCTCTCTCTGATGCAAAAGCTGCCTCTGGTTGGTTGTTGTTTGTTTGTTTTTTTCTTAAATATGTTATCACAGAGGCATTACCACCACCACTGATTGGCTTGGCCATGACTCTACCAGACACAGCTGCTTCTTTCAAAAGCTACCCCCACAGCCCCTGCCATGCCCCCCCCCAACTACCAAAACCTTGCCATGCAAACCCAAAACAGAGCCACTGTTCGAGCATGACTGTCCAGCCAATTCCTTACCCACTGAGGGGTCCATCTGTCCAACCCACATCTCTAACTTGGAGACATGGACATCGCACAGGACAGTGTCAAATGCTTTGCACAAATCCAGGCAGATGGCATCAGCTGCTCTTCCTTATGCACCAACACTGTAATCCCATCGTAGAATGTCACCAAATTTCCTAGGCATAATTTGCCCTTAGTGAAGCCATGTTGGCTGTTACCAATTACCTCCATATTTTCTATGTGCATGAGTAAAGTTTCCAGGACTATCTGCTGCACAGAGAGATGTTTCTTACTTTTACAGTCAACAAATTCATGTTATAAGGAATTTCAGTATATATTTATTTTTTGTCTACACACATTTTTAATAAAATTCTTTTAACACACTCTTTATAAGCTTTGCAAACCATCTGTCAAACTGTGGAGCACTTGAGAGAGAAATCAGGCTTGCTTCCACAGTGATCTTGCAGATAGTTTCTCGGGTACCTACTTGCCACTCCTCTGTGGAATAATAATAAAATTCTTGTCTTCTTAGTTTGTAAACAAAGAAGCTAGAAGCACATGTTGATTGTCTAAAAAAACAAAGTAGTTCTGAACTTAACAGGGATTCATAACTAAAAGTAGACAATTAAAACACTGAAAAGCAGCCTGTATGTTAGACTCTGTGTTGCTAACTTACCCAAATTAAAAAAAAAACCCACAACCACCCAAAAAACACACACAGTTCCTGATCACCATTATACACCACTGCATGTAATAAAATATAAATATTTTATAAAGCATAATGCAGCAGAGAGCAAGTTATCATGCAAATGACTGCCCATGAGCAGAAAGCAAATATATTATTTCATTAAAAGCTGTAAAACCAAATAATCTGAAACCTTCAGTTTCTTCATCTTCTCCTACTACAATTTCCCCCCTTGTCACAAAAGGAATTTGAGGAAAATATTTTTGTCAGTTTTTGTCCTTCATATGAAACATCAAAACCACTCTGCTCTGAGCCACGTGTAAGTTGCTTAGGACTCAGATACTTCACAGTACTAGCTGTTTTCCAAAATCAGACACAGCAAACTCAGATGGAGACAAAAATGGCCAGTTGGAAAGCATACTCTTGTTCCAAGTTGAAGCTGCAAATGAACAAAACACTGAATTTTAAAAGCATACATGAGTTTGGGTTTTTTTTTCTGTGGGTTGTTTTGGGTTTTTTTGGTTGTTTGGTTTGGGTTTTTTCACTGTAAGCCTTATGCTAAATAGATGTTCTTTCCCTTTAGAATAAATATATATGGACAATCTGGTATTACTTTGCAGGTGGGGGGGAAGTTTGCTTACTTATTCCAAATACGACAAACCTGATGACTTATGCTGACTACCACAAGTTAGACAAGTCCAATAGGCTAAGGAGACAAGCGCCATGAGGCAGCATGCTAGCCTCTTCATAAGAAACCAAAAAACTCACAAAAACTGTAAGCAACATCTTGTGCATCCAGACTTATAAACCTTGCAGTACGCTACCAAATAAGTTCTGGTTACAAAAAAAAACACATTTGCTTTGAGAGAACTGTGAACATTTCCTCAGCTCTTTGAGATAACGCACAAAAAAACGAGGTTGTATTATCAATCCACACTCAAATTTCTTAATAATCATTTCCAGCCTATAAAACTCTGCTAAAGAAATAGCAACAGATGATTTAAATCAGTGTAGGTAAGATAGTAGTGTTAAGCATATTGCCTCCACCCAACTTCATACAACTGATCAACAATAACCAGGCCATTGCTTTTTAAGTTAGGAAACAACAGTTTGTCACCACAAGTATGTTGCACCCTGTCCAGCACAAAGCTCTCCACACTTTAGCTCTGTCACGCTCATATGTTGCACACTGTCCAGCACAAAGCTCTCCACACTTAAGCTCTGTCACGCTCAGAAGTACTTTGACAAGAACACTGAAGTCCTAACAGCTGATCTTTACATGCCTATAGAACAATACTGCCCAGGTCAATTCAATGACTTTGTAGAATTATCCACTTTAAGAAAAACTGCTCTCTGCAAAAGAATAGTACACACACAAAGGAGGTAATTCCAAAAGAAATCTGCTTTGTCATGCAGAACCTCATCAGCTGTTCAAGGGACAGATCAAGTTTGAAAAAATACATTATTAGCATGACACTGAATAAATATACATAACATTGTTTGAAACAAGAGTTAGAGCTTTACAAGCTACTGTTAGTTTGTCAAAAACGGTATTTTAAGCCAGTCATGCAGTCTAAGTAACTTTAACATTAAACATGCAATTGCAGATATCTTAACTATACCACATTTAAAATAGCACAATACCTGTGTCAAGCTCATTTAGCCACGATCAGAGAATACTTCAAAGCCATGCACAGATTTTTGCTACTCCCACTGAGCATGTTGCAGATAACAGTTTAGTGAGACTTTGCCAATTAACTAAATTAACTTCACAATCAAGACTGGTTCTTGTACCTATAATGTTATTGCTACTGTATTAGCCATGAGTTATTAGCTTGGCAAAGCCAAAGCAAAAATATGTTGTCTTACCACATCATCTGTCAGTGTCTTGATATTTAAGTGCTGCAAATCAAACAGGAAAACAGTCACATCAAAAGTGTTCAGTAAAAAAAAGCAACAAAAACCCAAAACCACCACATAAAAAGTATCAATTATAATTACTGTTATTCAAAATAAGATGTGAGTATTGAATCACGGCACTTGAAGTAATAATTTCTTGGCAAGTTGTACTTTGTTGGCTTACAGTGCATAGGAAGTTATACAGAAAATATAATGCAGACTTAAAACAAAACAAAACAACTGTAATCTAGAATAAAAACTAAGCACATCTTGAAACAAGTTGTGTTTTATTATATTTTATAGCCCAATATACTAGAACAGAGGACCTGCTCTTAATTTAGCTACTAGAATTGTGTCTTCTCAAAATAGCTGCAGGGACAGCACAAAGGAATCAGTTCCAAGACTTTTAAACTCAAGAGAAAGAAAACAAAGCTCCCCAACAGTTCAAAACTATCTGCCAAGCTGCAACTCTCAACCAAGTAAGGCTGTTGGTCATTGCCACATAGGCACTGCTTGAAAGCTAAACATGAAGTTATGAGTACAAACTGACATAAACATTTAGTAGTAGTATTCAAAAAATTTATAGAAAACCACTTGCTACTACTGTGTGAAACAACAGCTCCCAAACCAACTCTTGCTCTCAACTGCACACTGACAAACACAAGTGCTAGGACACACTGAAGAACGTTGGTGACTAATGAGTCAATGTTGCAGGGATCCCATTTATAGATTTTTATGAGGAGACTAAGAACATAATTCTTTGTGTTTCCCTACCAAGTAAGTCACATACTTACTGAGACTCTGTTCTTAGACTTCCCTCACTATCTATTGTACAAAGCTACAACTGTTAACAGCTAAATCCAAATTACTGAGATTTGGAAACTCTTGCTTTGTCTTCACCAGTCAACAATACTTAGACATCATTACTTATGACATTTGCTCTGCTGTTCCCTCAGAATTTAAGAACAATTTGTGTTAAATCAAATACTACTCTATAAGCTCTACTCAAAGGATTGTCAAGAAACTGAGGAAGAAGCAACTGATAAAGGTATGAAGTTAAAAATAAAAAGCAATGAAGTGGGAGGAAACAGTACTAACAGTACTCAGTGGCATAGTCTCAGTTCTACCATTAATAATAATTTAAAGGAAAAGGGAGCTAGGTCATTTCTGAACTTCTATGACAATCCTATTCCATGTTTTAACAGATTTGGATTTTTAATAAAAGAAAACATCCAAGGGAAAGCATTAGTACATCAGTACAGTCAAGAGACTAAAGATCTGCATCCCAGTATTCCCACCAGTGTTCTCATGCTGCAGGGGTAGGTCAGACTTTTGCCCCCCCAACTGCTATGGAGCTGGGGTTTAAGATTTCTTCTTCCCATTCTACTAAATAGCTACGAAGACAGAGTAAGTGTTAATTTTGTGTCATTTGCGAGAGCTCAAAACTTTACATTTAGCAAGTTGCTGGTATATTACCACTATCCTAAAGTGATCAAAGCTGCAGGAGGAAAGACTAACATATGGTCTTACACTGCAACTTGGTAGAAGAGAACATAAAAATTTATTCCTTTTTCATACACACAACTTAAATCACTAAGCCTTAAGCAATGCAGACACCATTGGGAAGCTCCTCTGAGTAACCTGCATAAAACGAGTCTTCTGCATTACATGCTTCGGGGTGGAAGTTTGAGAATCATGTCAAACACATGTGCAATCTATTAAACAGACACAGGAAGCACAACATCAAGTTCATTTCCACTTAGGATCAGATGTTGGATGCTCTGCAAATACCCTGTACAGACAACATCATCATATGTGGAATCAAGGCAATATTTTTCAGGTTCAAGGTTTTTTTCTTTAAAAAAAGATAAAGTTAATGGGATAGTTCAAACCAGCACTGTGCTTCAATTAGGTTGTAAAATTCAGCAATGGAATTTACTGTGGTAAAGGGTGAAAAGTTCCCCATTTTCTACACCAGAACACCTCACTGACGCAGGTCAACTGACTAAGTAGAGAAAAAACTCTACCATGCAACAAATTAAGGACACCATAATGGTATACGAAACTCAATTCATTCTGTTCTGTCAAGGCTGCACAAAGTAAAAGCAGTTGCCAGCTTTACTGGTCTTCTGTATCATTCAAGGGTACAGAGATGTGGAACACTACACGTGGTCTTAACAACAAGATCTTACCACACTAGATCTTTTAATGGCATTAAGTTTAAAGGAATGCTGTGACTTAAGAACAGGAGTGTATTTGCCAGGCCAAACAAAACAAACACATTTCTAATTAGGGAAGAAATAACTAGATTAGTTAGAGGTTGAAGTGCTTTACTACACAGGAACATATTTTATTTTCAGGCCTGGATATCTCAATGTACAGAAGACAGACATATTCTGCTGAACAGGTGAACAGGTTGCCTTAAACATAGGCCTGCAGGTAAATAAATCTGGCTTAAGTAATATTCTTGTACTATTCAATTACTGTTAAGAATATAAACTTAGAGAATACTGCTTTGCAATAGATTAAAATACTTATGTATTGCAAGTCTTTCATTAATTACTTCAGAATAACAAGAATTATTGCTTTTGAGAACATAGTAGCTACATACAAGTACTCCTCTAGTCTGTTTATCATGTAGAAAGTAGGTATGGTGTCCTGGTTTCAGCTAGGCCAGTAGACAAAACCAAGCTAACAGTATTTAAAGTACACCAACATCCTGTTTTCTAGTCAAAGAGATACAAAATCATGAAGAAATTGAGCAGTTAATTAGGATACTTTAGAAGTCCGTATTTATCAGTACCACCTACAGGTGGAAAGGCAGAAGTATCACAATTGCTGTCTTCAACTATGCAAACACATTTACAGGCAACTAACATTTTGAAATTACATTTTCCAAGGTAACTTAGTTTTTAGTCTGGGACATGGAGGTAGATATCACTCTGTTCTGAAATTGAGCAGAAGCAGTTCAGTTTGAGCTAAGTCATAATTAAAGTGTACAGACGTATCATTTTTGAAGCAAGCAAGCAGTCTGACATGGAACTACACCTCATTGAAGATTATGAACCTCAACACACTGGCAAACAACTGATTTCATTAGACATGGGATACACACACACATTGAAAGCGTGGCACAGTGTTTTCAATATGCTGTCAAAAGGCCAGATCTTTAAAAAAAACACAAAAACAAACACCACCACACACAGACAAAAAACCCTCCACCACAACACCAAAAAAAAAAACCCCAACCAAACACACACACAAAAAAGAACCACCAAACAGTGAGAGCCTTAGGCAGAAACTGGAAGGTACAACTGAACACTGCAGCTGAAGTTCACAACACATGGGGCAACAAGACAGCTCACAGAACATAAAGAGCACTGTGTCTCTTGAAAAGGTCATACATTCCAAGTCAGCATATTCTATGATGAAGCCACTTGTGATGTAACTTCTGCACCACCCAGCTAAGGAAAGTAAGCCAGATACTATTTGGGTGCATATATATTCACAGTAAAGAATCTTATTATCATACACAAGTGAATGATCTTACATTGCACATCCAAACAGTACCCATACTGAAAGTTAACCTACAAAACAGAGTTAAACAAGTTGAGCCACTGTCTATATAATTACTCCAGTGAACTCTGGGTAGAGACAGTGAAGTGAGACAAAGGAATGAGAAATGCCACTTAATTGGATTAACAGTACCAGTTTGATCTTTTGTGTCACTAGATTTATTCCTCTATCTTTGCATATGCATATTCATAAACAAAGTTATATGTAAATGTGGTACGACACATCCAGGCAGACAGGATCAGAATGCAGGAGAATGCCATCTTCTCAGACAGGATTCCAGCCTCATATCTTGAGCATTTTTTCCAGCAGCACTACAGCTCAGTGCGGCCTAGAAACAAGGAAGCACTCCCTAGTACAATATGGGGTACAGTCTGTATCATAGGTCCCTTCTAATTCAGTATATTCTATGATTCAATGATCTATATTTTGGCATCTCTACACTCCACCATCACCTCCACCATCACATAAGCACAGGGTGACATTGCTTATCTAACATTTTGAATAAAAGCAGCATGTTTGAAAGCAGTATGCTGGTACTTGAACTCAGGTCCTGCCTGGCAAGGGTGGACATCGTTAGCATGTCACCAGAGAGTTAGACAAAGTCCGATTTGTTCATCATAAGCAGAATTAGAAGACAGACAAGCACCCAGTCATACGCCCCTGCAATTATGAGGGGGGGGTTAGGCATAGAAAGTAACAGGATTTCAGGCAGTTAAACAAGAATTTCAACATGCATGCCTTCCACAACACTGAATGTGATAAAAATGTGTAAATTTTCAATATACAAAAAAAATAGAAAATTCCCACAGCCTGGTATCTAATTCCTATCTTCATTTTTGCCTTCCCTGCAAAAGAAAACAAACAAAACCACATATAACCCCTCACCAACCACCACACATACACACACACATATATATAGCTCTTTGAGGCATAAACTTGACATGCAGCTACAAGGGAAGAAAAAGTTTAAGCAAGAGGCAATGAGTTTTAGGACAACTGTCCAACTTAAGCCTGAATGCTGAAATTAGATAAACCAAGACTAAGGATGTACATATAAATCGCACAATCCCCTCTGTACCTTTTTAAATTAGAAAGTGAGAAAGAACTCATCACACACTGCCATTAATTCTATCTCCAAAAAGATTCAACACTAGCTGTTTTTGTCCCCAAAGGCCATTCTCCAGCAGAAACAGCAGAAGATTGAAGCAGGGATTGCAAGGAAACCTGTAGAGTCAGTTAGAGAGATGTAAATTGGATGATTACACTGGATGCTATTACTTTAGGATCTCCTTTGTCACAATATTCCCTCAGTAATTTTGCTACCTCAGTCTGTAAGTGCAATTTAGAAACTGCTGTATAACCCCACAGCACTTCCTACTTTTAATTTCCAATATACTACTTCAGCATTTATTTAATGGCTTTATCATACTCTCTCCCTGTTGCTTGGAAAGCAGTCTGAAAAGCAATCAGGGGCAAAATTATCTTAACATGACAGTTTCTACACAGTGATATTCTTTAGACATTGATGAGTTAAACTCAAAATTGGTGCTTACAGGTAAGATTATATAACAAAGTGCCAGAACACAGCACTAAAATTTAATATCATAACCCACAGTGTTAATTCATGCCAACAAAAATAACAGCATGAGGAATTTACAATTTTACAAAGCTGCAATAAAGTGGTTTAGGTAACATCTGTTCAGCAATCATTTCTTTAAAAGACTAATTTAGATTCAAGGTCTTACACTGCAGCATAACTGCAGCAATAATTCAGTCACTTCGTAATTAAAGATATTGACACAGATCGGTCTTACCTTTCTTCACTATGGCAGAGAAATGGAAGTGCCTTGCTCTTAACTACATCTCCCTTTGATTTACAGACACTGTTAAATGCAAGTGTTAATTTGACTATTTTTAACAGGTTGGTGCAAACAAGAAAGCCTTCTTGACTCATATAAATTTCATAAAGAACGTAATAAAAAACATAACCTGAAAGTCACTGAAGATGAGTCAATAGTATACTGAAATTAAATAGAAAAAACTTGAGCTAGAAATTGAACTTAATCTTTCAAGGACTAGTGTCTAAAATATTAGACATAATCCCAGAGAGGTGCAACTGGAAGCCACATAACCTAACACTCACTTTTATGATTTCCAAACATTTCGGGGAGGGGGAGGCAGGGTGGGATGGAGATTCATAGAAAGGATGTGGTAAACAACTGATTTTTACCCATCCTTCCAGCTCAGTCAATGAATACAAAGAAAACGGGTTAAGTTCTGCCATCCTTCAATGCATTTCTGCTTTTTACCATGCCCTAGCCCTCAAGGCTGAATGGAAGAGCTGTCAATAAGCTAAAGTATCACAGTACTATAGAATATCTTTTACTCTTTTAAGAATCACAGACTTCCAAAACCTTGGACCTGCTGAACAAAGCCAAGCCAGTATGTGATTCAAAATCAAACATCACTCCTTAAATTCCTTTTAAACAATCCTGTATACGAACAAAGTATGAGGACTTGCACCTCATTCACACCCGAGAATCACAAAATCATAGGGGTTGGAAGGGACCTTGAGAGATCATCGGGTCCAACCCCCCTGCCAAAGCAGCTCCCTAGCTCATATTGCACAGATAGGCGTCCAGACAGGTCCTGAATATCTCCAGAAGAGGAGACTCCACCACCTCCCTGGGCAGCCTATTCCAGGGCTCTGTCACCCTCACTGGGAAAAAGTTCTTCTGCATGTTGGTGCAGAACTTCCTGTGCTCCAACTTGCAGCCATTGCCCCTTGTCCTGTCTCCACAGACCACTGAAAAGGGGCTGGCTGTTTCCCCTGCATCTCATACTTCAAATATTTATAAACATTAATAAGGTCCCCCCTTAGTCTTCTTTTCTCAAGGCTGAACATTCCCAGCTCACTCAGCCTTTCCTCATAGGGGAGATGCTCCAGGCCCTTAATCATCTTTATAGCCCTCCTCTGGACTCTCTCCAGGAGATCCCCGTCTTTTTTATACCAGGGAGACCAAAACTGGACACAATACTCCAGGTGGGGCCTGACCAGGGCAGAGTAGAGGGGGAGGATCACCTCCTTTGACCTGCTGGCCACACTCCTCCTGATGCCTGTTTACTCAGAAATGCAGGACTTAAGAGATGACATTTGACTGGAATCAACTATTATAACCATTTAGCCCAAAGACTCTTTCTCCCCCTCCAAATGAAGTGTTCTTTAAAAAGAAGGATTTTCCTCTTGCTAAACAAGAAAATTCTTGGAGGTACATGTTAACGATGTCAGCTTTGTCAACCAGCAATCCAATTTCACCTCAAGGTTTGTCAGGGAATCAAATTATTTTACAGATTAACATATCTGATGTGACAGATCAATATGTTGCATTGATTGGAAGGGCCCAACCTGGAACTCATTTTCAAGCCTTCTGCGGTGAGGAAAATTAGACTAATACAATCCAGATGACTCCAGTCCACCGAGCCCGACAGCCAGTTTCATATTTGACAAACATACAAGATATTACAAAGAAGATTCGGGTGACATGGAAGTACAGCACTACATAACCCAAACACAGAAAAGGCTACAGCCTATAGGTCAGAGAAGTTTTAGGTATTCTGACACAAAACTAATTTAACTAATACAAGTATACTGAAGATGTATTACAGGAAGAAGTATATGTGAACACTTACACCACCTTCCCAAAAACACACCCAAAGGAGTCTTTGTAAGGCCACAGGAGGTAGACTGGAAGGAGAGTTTGCCAATTTTAGATTTCATGGTGACAAATATTGTGTATCACAATATCTCAGGGCAAAAATTACAAAGCAGAAGTAAAAAAAGCGCAGCTCCTAGTACCCTTCAACTGAACTACCTCACTCAAAGTAGCTGGTTGACATCTACAGCTATTAACTATAATTGTGCCACTGTTTATGTTTCTTTACCAGAAATTATTAGCCAGGACACACCAGGAATTAGGATTCTGACTCAAGATCACCTAGAGAGCTAACAGCATATATAGCGCACAACCCCAGCTCAGAGAATTACCATTCTTCAGTCCCTCATCAACACCTCAGGGTAGATTAGAAGAGACTGTTTCAGTTGGAAGGGACCTACAAGAATCATCTAGTCAGCTGCCTGACCAATTCAGGGCTGACAAAAAGCTAAAGCTCATTAAGGGCAGTGTCCAAATGCATCTTAAATACTCACAGGCTTGGGGCATCAACCACTTCTCCAGGAAGCCTGCTGCAGTATCTGACCATGCTCTCAGTAAAGAATGATTCCTCATGTCCAGGCTAAACCACCCCCCAAGGAAGCTTTGAACTATTACTTCTGTCCTAACACCAGATCCCTGGGAGAAGAGCTGAGCACCTCCCTCTCCACTTTCCCTACTCAGGAAGCTGTAGAGAGCAATGAGCTCACCCCTCAGCCTCCTTTTATCCAACGCCCTTAGTCACATCTCAGAGGACATTCCTTCCAGCCTTTTCACTAGCTGTGTAGCTATCCTCGAAGCCCATTCAAGAACCTTCACATCCTTCCTAAATTGTGGAGCCCAGAACTGCACACAGTACTCAAGGTGAGTACTGCTAAATACAGTAGGATAATCGCCTCCTTTGACGAATTTTCAAGTGCTTTTGAAAGCTTCAGTTTGACAATAGTCTCATGAATTAAGGATAGCCTCAGTCATCCTTCCTTAAAGAGTTTCAGAAACTGGGTGGGGGAAACAGGGACAGGGCAAAATAAAGAAAATTAACAAAAAAAAAAAAAAAAAAGCCATGCACATGATCATGTACCCTATAACTCTAAGTCACATATCTTAACTCCCTTGATTTTCTGTAGCTAGGTCAAAAATCAACACCATTACTTCAGTGAGTCAGTCAGCTGATGCCCTTATCTGCACGTGCTCAAAACCACTCTTGCCTAGGCAACAAAATCTACACATGTATCAAGCAAGCTGATATGTAGCAAAGAGAAGGCCTTCTCTCACTAAAAGCCATCCAGACTTAATCTAAGGAAAAAAAAAACCCCAAACCCACACAAACCAATGGCTGGTATTACATAAGGAGCAGGTTTATATTACCTTTAAATTATTTCTATTTAAACACACGGTTAGAAAAAAGTAAACATGATGACAATACTATTTCTGTTTTAATACATGGAAAAAGGGAAAAAAGTGGAAAGTCATTGCAATACTTGCTGATGCTTTACCTGTGAAATTCTTAAGCAAATAATAAGTAAAACCTATTGAGACTGACAAGGTCATTGAGTCAAACACAGGCAAATCCACAGCTCCCACTCACCACGGAAATAATCCAGCCATCAAGCCATATACCAGAAACAATATCCAACCTTTTAGAGTGACCAGACTGTATAGGGTTTTTATTTATCAATCCTACACTAGAGCACACCCAGCCATGTCCCTCCCTTCCATAGCTAAAAGGCATGCACCTCCAGTAGATTCACAGCCAATTAAGAAGACAAGCAGGCAGCTTTTGGTCCGTTTGGTACACACCAATTTTAACAGGCAAAACAAGTCACAAGGTCTTGGTTCAAACAGCAATCTGCACAACTACAATACAGCAAGGCTTCCAGGAAACAGGAACGCCGGGAGAAAGCCCAGACCTTCCAGAACAAGTCTGGCCAGCCTATAACTTGGTGTCGCTTATTGGCTGACTTCAACGAGCTGCATATAAAGTAGGACACACATCTATGAACTTGTACTCAAGTGACAGACACTCAACTACTGAATACAGCACAAAGAAGCTGTTGAATCAAGAATCTACAGTATTTATTACAGTATCTGTTCTGTAAGCATGTAATACAGCTTGGAGCAGGTGGGATCAGAGCCAGCAAAGACTATCATATGCATCACCTAAATATGAGGATGGTATGCATCTGCTTTGCACCCGTAGAATATATGTTTGTCAGCTTTAATATGTTTAAGTTTCATAACATCCAGAGAAAATCTGGCTATTCCTGGATGCTTTTTCATTAGAACATATCTTACAGACACATTACCTTGTGGGCAATGACTAACTCTTTCAAGTTTCCCGAAGTCTTGGTGTACTTGACAAAATTCTGTCAAACAGGGCTAGGAAGATTTTGCAACACCCCTTAAAGACCCAAATTTCCATCACTAAAGTAAATAAAGAAACCGAGTTCTGACAGAAGCAACATCAGACTTGAAGGTCTGCTCCGTCCCCCTTACACCTACACAGCTGTCAAACAGACAGCAATGAAATAAACCCTAATGATGATGAGGAGCAACCCGAAAACTTGTTGCAAATTACAGCCGGGTCCTTTCAGAGAGGCAAGGGAGAGGCCAGCTGGCGGGCTCACAGTTCGAAGCCCTGTGGAAGTCGAATGCGCCGTTCCGTGGCCTGGCTGTTCCTACCAGGCCCTTCTGAGAAACCACGGGTCACACTGGCCGGCCCCGGGCGGGCAGCCCTCGGCACAGGCCCAGCAAGGAGGCGCCCCGCTGGGCCGGGCAGTGCCGCCGACAGGCCAACGCCTCAGGCAGCCCCGCCGCAGCGGGGAGATGGGGTAGAGGGGATGGACCCGTACTTACGAATTTGGGCTTCCTGCCGTCCGCCGTCTCCTCGGGGCCGCCGGCGGTCCCGGCTCCCGGAGGGGCTTTTCGACGGAGCCCTTTGTTCTCCCGCCCACTGCGACCCGGCGGAGAGGACGTAGCGCAGTAACGCGGCCGCGGCCGCCGCGGCTCCATGGCCGCGCCCGGGAGAGTAGAGGTGCGATGAAAGGAGCCCGCTGCCCGCGATCGGGCCCAGGCCCGGCGGCCCTGGCCGAGCTGGGGCGCCTGCGATTAGCGCGGCTTAGCTGGGCTCGGCCGGGCAGGGCGCCGCGGGGGAGTGGGGAGGGGCGGCAAGGAGGAGAGCGGCTCAGGGCTAAAGCCGCCGCCTCGGTGCCGCGAAGGACTTAGCGAGGAGCCTCTAATCCCGGCAGCGGCGGCTGCCGTCCGCGCCCAGCGGCTGTCCCCTGTCGCAACGCCGCCAGGCCGCCGCGCGCGCCCAACGGCCGCTCCCCAGCCCCTGTCAGAGCTCAGGAATGTCCCGCCGTACGAATCGTCCCGCCACTGCCGGCCCCGCCCCCCGGCCTCCCCCGCGACAGCCAATCCGTGCCGGCAGGTTGAAAACGCCGCTCCCCGGTTGGCTGGCCTCCCGCCAATCTCGAGTCAACCAGCAAAGGGCCGGGCGAGGAGCCGCGCTGACCGCACCTGCCGGCTCGCGCCCCCTCCTGTCCGCCCGGACTACACATCCCAGCGGGCAACGCGGCCGCCGCCCGTGGCGGGAAACGGCGCTACGCGGAGGGAGTCGTAGTGCCCGAACGGGCGGGGCGCTGGGGATGCCCGGGAGCTGGGAACGGTGTGTGTGAGGGGACTGTGGGCGCACGTCGGCTTTCTGAAGGGTTCGGGGCGTCTTGCTTGGTTTTGTTGCCTCTCGGGAAGTTTTCCGCTGCCGCGTAACGGCGGCCGCCGCCCGCCTTCGCAGGGTGGTTCCCGTCAGCGAGCGCGCAGGCCAAGGTAACGTCCCTGAGGGAGGGGGGTGCCAGCCGCCTGTCTGCGCCCCTGCCTCCCTCCCCACGGCCCCAGCCGGCTCTGTCGGGGCGGGAAGGCGATGCCAGCAGGGCCCTTGTGTTTTGAGGCGCGGGTGCCTCCGCCTGAGGGGTTACGATACACCCCCACCCCTCGGGAAGGACCCTTCCTTGGTCCCGCGCCCAGCCTTGCCTTCTCAAGGATCTGGCGGTCCGGAGCCGAAGGAGGGGCGGGACGGGCCACTGCCTCACCTCACCTCACCTCACCTCGCTTCACCCCTTTGGGTTGAGATGCCGGGTTCCCAGAGCCCGGTTTTGTTAACAAATCCACTTTGATACATCGAGCCACGACTGGGCAGGTGAAAACTGGTTCGTCTGTGTAACTCTTGAATATATTTAGAGACTTGATTTTATATTTAAACATGTTTTTAATATATTTTCTTTATGTTATAATTTATAGGAGTTTGCTGGCACTGGGCCAAGAACGCAAAATAAACACCAACAGGTGAGGCAGAGGTCCTGTTCAAAGCAATGGAAGTGTTTCCATCGGCCTCCAGGCCAGGATTGTGTTGTGTGGCCCAGACGGTCTCTGCGGAGGAGCCGTTAGCTGTACTAGTAAGGCCAAAGGAACAGGGGGCACCCACAACCTGCATTTGTTTAGTGCATTCTGTTTGCTTATTTAACAAAGACCTCTAAGGCTCTGTGGTTTATGGGGCAGCACACAAATAAATAGAGATTTCATTATGCTATAGACTAGCGAATTGTGTGTGGTTTAGAAAGGAAATGAATTCTCATTACTGCAATCAATACCTTGCATTTATCTTAAAGTAACGCTAGTTAGAATAGTGATGCAAACTGGAGACCTATATAGCAGAAAATCTGTTTCCAAAACTCAGTGTTCAATATCAAGAAAAAGAAGGCTAACCCTCAGCATTCATATTTCTGTTTTCTAAAAGAGAAGCGGTTTCCTTTTTCTTCTACCAGTCATTAAGAAAGATACTCGAGTTTCCATGTTGTTTTTAACATTTTTTTGTGTTGAGTGCAATGAAATTAAAATGCAACAATTGCATTCGCTCTTTCCACGTGGTTTGAGGGACTTTCATTCCAGTGCAACAATATCAAGATCATGGTCCTTCAGCACGAGTTACACGGTCATTGGCCTATGAAATGCAATGACTAGCACTGGTCATGGAGCTCTGGTGAAATGCAGCAGAATTCAGCCCCAAACTGGATTTCTGCAGGACTTGGGTTTCACATTAGGGAGCTGTGGGGCTCTGTAGAGTAGACACTGGAATTATCTGCATGCATTAAACTGTTTGTCCTTTGGCACATTTCTATAGATGTTTTGTAAATTTATATTGGAATTCTTTGTGGAGAGTATAATTAGCACAACACTGTTTAATGTCATGGTTAATGATTTCCTGGAACATTTGATTAGAAAATTAATCAGCCTATGTATGAGTATGATAAAGCTGTTTAAATGGACCTCCTAATTGCACTAGGGTGGAACACAATGGCTTGTGCCAATATATCACTTTCAAGGTACTGTGTTGCAATAATAGAGAAATACTAAAGGGAATAATTTATCAGACAGTTTTACTAAGCCAAAAGTAAATGTTAGTACTTTTGATCAATTATTATTTCATACTACTACTCTTGTGCTTGTTAGGTGCTTTGCAGAACAAATACACTCTTCCAACAGCTTAGTTGTCTGGGATTAATCATGACTGAGGAAAAAATTGTGGGAAAGAAATAAATCAGTAACACTATAATTGTGCAGAGATTATACTTGGAATACATATTGTCTGGGACATGCATATAGCTAGGCAATTTTGCATTATTTTTGTTCTGGAGTGAGAATTTTTTAATTATAAAGTGGGAGATAAAAAAAGTGTGTGAAGTTAAACATATGGACATTTGCAAAACTGGCCTTTTGGATTGATGGATTTAATTAGACAGCCCATTCTGATCCTTTACTGTGACTCAGGTCTTAAAACAAAACAAAAAAGAATACCTTCCTAATATTCACTGTTCCAGGGAGGCAGTTTTCCACATAAATCCTCACAACACAGCATTTGCAAGCTGGCTTTTGACTGAGTTCAGGCAGTTCTCCATATTTCATTTGGAGATGCCTAGTTCTTGCCTATAAGAAGAAGATAAAACAGTTAATTAACTGTTCTCTAATTAGGTTCATCCTCTTAAATTGTCACATAAAAGTTATGAGGGATTTTGTGAGCAGTGTTGTTGTTTTTATACAGCAAGCACACAAGTTTAACTGTCTTTATTGCTAACACTGTTTAAGTACCCTAGCAAGCAAAACCTTCCAGAGTCATGGTTCAGGGGCTTGGCAGAAGGAAGTCAAATGGTAGATGCTCATGTCTTTTCAGGACAGTGGACAATATATATTTTACACCTTTCCTAACATCTCGCTCAAACAATAAAGTAGTTACACCAAGTTACAGGGTTGTCAAACTCAAAACGCTGATAAAAATTATGTTGGAAAAACACCATCAGTCTTCCTGTTGTAAAGAGATAACTGATGCTGTTTGTTACCTAAGGAACTCTTTTTAACAGTTGCATTTTCATACTGCAACAGCAATCATAAATCATTTAAGTGTATTACAGGATAATATTCTTAAATGTAACCTATGGGTGCTACCTAATTTTCACAACATGGGTGGTTCACAAAACCCATTATTCCATTACTGAGATAATGGGTAGATAAAATTAAAATTGTTCATCTATTCTAGTCTAGTCTATTACATTTACTGAGGATCTTGGCTGTTAATAAGTTTATAATTAATAAATTATTAAATTTCCCTTACAGCTATTCACACTCTGTTCAAATAATAAAGGCTTATTGAAGAAAATTGACTGTGTTTGGGTTTTTCCCTGTAAACCAGCTAGAATTCTTGCGTTTTTTTGCACATCATTTCATTGCCAATTTGTCAGTGTCACTGCCACTTATATTTCTGTGTGTCATCTCTGCTGTCCATTTGGAGCATAGACCAGGAAAAATGAAAATCAGTATCTAGAACTCTGTCCTGGGAGATCATGGTTATCAGTCCGAAAAAAAAAAAACAAGCAACTAGAAATTTGCAGCCCAATAAGGCACCAGCCTGAAATTCTTAGAAGGGAAAAAGCTATTAAGATGTTTTCTGATGTACAGTTATGAGCAGCTACAGAGTTAGGAATCTACTAAAATGTGACCAAAAAAGGATTTGGGGGTTTAATAGCTTGTTGATTTTTTTCTTTTCATAAAGGATTGAATTTTTCTTTTGCTTAAGCCCATTGTTGAGAAAAATTCTGTTATGAATCTGTGTAAAGAGAATCTGAGGACTGAGTTTAGGCTAAACCCTCAGAGACTGTAGTTTTCTTTGAGTTTCCATGTTTCAGTAACAAGATCATTTTGATCACACAATGCTTAAAGAATGTGCCAAGTTACATGTCTTCCAGTCTTGCTTTTTATAAATGCTGCTCTCACTCTCGTCTGTCTGACTGCTCAGTGAGCTCCATACCCTTGGAAATACTCAGAACACTTGTTTATCTTTCACTAGCACCCTGGCAGACAATTATGTATGTGCCTAGCTAGTATTCTGACTACTTTAGGTGGAAGTAGGGCTCTATGGCAGGGGAGATAATTAAAGAAAATGCTGTGTTACCCAGTATATCGAATTGCCTGTAGAAACAAGCAGCTTTGAGCCATTTGGATCACAGACAATGTGAAGTTGAACTGATCAGACTCTTGGCACATATATTTTATGTGCTTTAAAAATGTCTGAAGTCAAGCATTCTGAAAAAAAAGTTGTTTTCTTTCTTTTCTCATAAGAAAAAATATGTAGTGGATGTATTTCTTGTAATTAATTTCTGCTATCACCAGAAATACTTTTGGGAATTAGAAACTTGTTGACATTGATGACGATTCTTTCTTGCTGGGCATCTTGGTCAGTCACACCTGCAGAATGATGGGTGATCAGTGTTAAGTGTCAACACAGTGTGTATCTTTCACCAGTTATAAAGAGTATTCAGACTGTGGAGAAGCCTGAAGGACAACAGGGGTCTTTTCTAGTTACCCATGACGGTAAATTCCAGGCGCTGAAAAAAGATGCAAGTAAAGGCTTCAAGCAGACCTGAAGCTTTGGCTGAGTTTTGTCTTTAAAATATTTTTCTACATTTTTAATTATTGTATGGGATTCCCTACTGAAGAAAACAACAAGCAAATGGTTGTAGCAGATTCTAAAGCCTTGAGAAAAGAAGACTGAGAGGGGATCTGATCGATATTTATAAATATCTGAAGTATGGGATGCAGGGGGAATCAGCCAGCCCCTTTTCAGTGGTCTGTGGAGACAGGACAAGGGGCAATGGCTGCAAGTTGGAGCACAGGAAGTTCTGCACCAATATGGGGAAGAACTTTTACACAGTGAGGGTGACAGAGCCCTGGCACAGGCTGCCCAGGGGTGTTGTGGAGTCTCCTCTGGAGATATTCAAGACCCGTCTGGACGCCTACCTGTGTGACATGTCCTAGGGAGCTGCTTTGGCAGGGGGGTTGGACCAGATGATCTCTTGAGGTCCCTTCCAACCCCTGTGATTCTGTGATCTGTACAGCTGTCTTTACTCAAGAATGTACAGACAAGCAAGGCATCCCTAAAGATGGCATATGTCACAATCCTGTTATTGACTTTATATCACTCATGGCTTTTTGAAATGTCAAACAAAATTTTACATGGAATGGATTTATTCTGTCTCTTTTCTAGCTAGAATTTAAATTAAGGACTTCGAGAAGTAGTTGCAGTCTGAATAGCACCGTTCTCCTTTTTGAAAGCTTTCAAAGTCACCCTGTTAAAGATGAGGATATAAGAAGCGGGAAAGTAGTTTGCTTCATCAATTTATTGTGGATTACATGTTGCTAATAATTTCTCACAAAATATTTTAGGCTGGCCTCTCATTCAACTGCGGAAATTTAATATACCTCCTTCAAGATACTGCCTAGATGGGGAAAATCAGTAAAGAAGTCCATTATACAGTTCATCAAATGGATCTTTATGAGGATATTGGAGATGTGATTTGTGGCACTATTTAGGATACATTGCATACCACATTATTATAAAGTTCAGGTTTGTAATTTAATCACGGGCCAAATTATCTCCAGTTCTAACTCCAGTGGAAGTGACTAGGCCAAGCCTGACAGCTGGTATAAATTATAAATCCTAAGCGGCCCGGGTGTCACGGGCCGCAGTAAAGGCTGCGCTACATCGTTTTATACTTCGTGTGGGATCTTCACAGCCGCCCAAAGAATTAAATGAGCTGCTCAAACCTGGTCTGTTCTACCCTTATGCTATTAAATGTTCCCAGTAAAATTATTGCACGCAGTTAATTTCCCCCAAAAGAAAATAAATAAGTTTCCAGGGGAGAAAATGGGGATGAAGGGGTTTTTTTGTGAACATAAAGGTCTGCGGTAGTGTGATCCAGCATAGAGACTTTTCAGGGCATTTACTATAAAGATTTTAAGACTTATGTCAGACTGCTGGGTTGTAATTATTTTCCATTACTTCTTGATAACTCCCTGAATTCCTCGTAGCTTTCCTTTTTTAATATACTTCTGTCTTTTTTTATGATTCGCTTTCCAGATTTGCTTCTAAGATTCTGTCTTTTATTTCTACTAGTGGTAATTTATATTACGTCCTACTAGGGCACGATACTGTCTGCTTTCAAAAGTACCTTATTTTATTTTGACAGATGTATCACTTTGAGATACGTACAAATATAAACACATACATGTGTGTGCATATATAATGCTGTTTATGAAGTGGTTATGTATTGAGGAAGCCTTGCAATTGACTATAATTTGCTTATATAGTTTTCATTTCTCTTTGACTGATTTTCTTACTCTAATCCATCTTTGAGGTTTTTATCGTAGTTTTGTAGATATAAACACGTCATGGTTACTGCAACTTAATGCTCAGTTACAGTGAGTTCTGTACATGCACATTGAGAAAAATGCTTCCTGACATTAAAAATTAAAAAAAACCCATCATTTGGGGAAATTCCTGAAATACATTTCATATGAAACCTAATCAGCAATGCTGCAGGTTACCAAAGTCACTTAGTTGCTTTCAAATCTGTGTATTATTTTTTGATCTTCCATTCCTTGGCATGTGCAGTGAACAACTTATTTTTTAATGGCTCCCCAGCACACACAAGCTTCTACTGTGTGCAGTGTGTTACCTTCTTTGTGTTACATAGATGCTTGCTCTCTCCTCAGCAGAAGTGGAAGAACGTTCTTGGAGGGCATGCTTTGCATCAAGAGTACTCCTCCAGTGTAGCATAGCTACTAAGCCAAGTTTCTTCTATGAATTTTCTTAAGTGTCAGTTTTATGGCAAGTGTGAATCAGAACAAACTTCACAAGTTCCCATTTTCCTTCACCTGTGATATAACAAATGAAAGCTGTTGGTTAAGAGAAATGAGTGCTTTCACTTATTTTTACAGAATATTTCTGTAGAAATGAGGGAGATGATTATGTTCAGTTGTGATATAGGGGTTATGCTATAGGACCTAGAGATTAATAGCTCTCAGGTATTTACAGGGGAAAGAAGATGAGAGAAAATGCATCGTGGTCATTGCAGGAGTGCCTTTCAGCTGGCAGCAGTTGACATTGGCTTCTCTTTTCAGTTCATTGTACCACAACCTGACAGCATGAAGACTTCTGAAACCAAAATGTATTTTCCAGGAAAAACGCAGGGCAGTTGACGTGTTTTCTGTGACTCTATAAACGGAGAATTTAGAGAGAGCAAAATGTCAAACTGTGTAAATGTCAGGGTATGGTGAGAGCCAGCTCTTCCTTAGGGATGGGGAGCTGACAGAGATCTTTCTCTCCAAATTGGAGAGAGACGCTTTTGATGGATGCACTGTTTAGTGGATGAGGAATTGGCTGGATGGTCGCATGCAGTGGTCAATGGCTCAATGTCCAGATGGAAATCAGTAGGAAGTGGTGTCCCTCAGGGGTCTTTATCTGGACCAGTGTTGTTTAATATTGTCATCAGTGACATAGTGGGATTGAGTGCACCCTCAGCAAGTTTTCAGACAACACCAAGCTGAGTGGTGTGGTTGACACACCTGGAGGATGGGATGCCATCCAACAGGACCTGGACAAGCTCATGAAGTTCAGCAAGGTCAAATGTAAGGTCCTTCACCCTGGGTCAGGGCAATCTCAGTATCATTACAGGCTGGGGATGAAGCGATAGAGACCAGCCCTGCTGAGAAGGACTTGGGGGTGCTGGTGGATGACAAACTGGGCATGACCCATCAATGTGCACTTGCAGCCCAGAAAGCCAACCATGTCCTGGGCTGCGTAAGAAGAAACATGGCCAGCAGGTTGAGGAAGGTGATTGTAACCCTCTACTCTGCTCTGGTGGGACCCACACTGGAGTACTGGATGCAGCTCTGGGGTCCCCCAAATGATTGACCTGTTGGAGTGAGTCAGAGGAGGATCACAAATATGAACAGAGAGATAGAAACGTGTCTCCTAACAAGACAGACTGAGAGAGTTGGACTTGTTCAGGCTGGAGAAGGGAAGACTCCAGGGAAACCTTATTGCAGACTTTGAGTGGTTAAGGGGGGCTTATAAGAGTGAAGGGGACAGACTTCAGTAGAGCCTGTAGCAATAGGGCAAAGGAAAATGGTTTTAAAGTAAAAGAGGGTGAAATTCAGAGTAGATCTAAAGAAAGCAATTTTATGATGTGAGGCTACTTGGTCTAGTTGAAGATGTCCCTGCCCATGACAGGGGGGTTGGTCTCAATGATCTTTAAAGGTCCCTTCCAAACCATACTTTAATTCTATCAGATATCATGGCCAACAGGACAAGGGACCTCACCAGCCAGGGCCCATTCCAGCATTCTCAAACAAGGAAAGCAAGACCAGCCCAGGGATGGTAGCTGGGTTCAAAGAATAGTCCAGACCATCAGGCAACTAGGTGATGATGAGGCATGTCTGAGGTCAAGACAGAAAGGCCAGAAGTCAAGGTCAGGATCAGCTCCAGTGAAGGTAACGAGGGTCAGACACAGTCTAGTGATGTGTGGGCATGTCCGCAGTGATGAGACAGGTGAATCTTGGAAGTCACACTATATATCTGGATAACAGGATTCATATCTGACAGCGTGCAGGTCTGTCCTCATTTCTCTGATGTGGTATCATAAGCGATACAATTTATCCTGTGTGTCCCATAAGCACCCTCATGAGGCCCAAGATCTTTGTTCGTTACTTCTAGAACCAACATTACTCTGAGAAGGAAAAAAATCTGTTCTGTGTCTATCAAGCTCTGAAAAATAATGTAATTTCTTATCCCCATCTGTCCACAAATCTGCATTCTTTTTTGTCCTGGTTTTGGCTGAGATCAAGTTAATTTTCTAGTGCTGTGTTTTGGATTTAGGGTAAGAATAATGACATTTGTTTGTTGCTAGGCAATGTTTACACCAAGTCAAGGACTTTTCAGCTTCTCAGATTGCCCTGCCAGCGAGGAGGCTGGCAGTGTGTGAGAAGCTGGGAGGGGACACGGCCTGGACAGCTGACACAAACAGGCAAAAGGATGTTGCCAGTTTTTTTTGTTTGGCTTGTTTTGGGTTTGGGGTGGTTTTTTGTTTGTTGGTTGGGTTTTTGTGGGGGGTTTTATGTTGTTGTTTTTGTTTTTTTTTTAATTTCAGTCTTTTTTCAGTGGTGCCCAGTGACAGAACAAGGGGCAATGGGCATAAACTTGAATATAGGAACTTCCACCTAAATATGAGGAGGAACTTCTTTACTGTGAGGGTGACAGAGCACTGGGACAGGCTGCCCTGGGAGGTGGTGGAGTCTTCATCTCTGGAGATATTCAAAACCCGCCTGGATGTTGTCCTGTGCAGTCTGCTGTAGGTGATCCTGCTCTGGCAGGGGTTGGACTAGATGATCTCCAGAGGTCCCTTCCAACCACAGTCATTCTGTGATATTCCATACCATATGATGTCATGCTCAGCGTATAACTTGAGGGGAGCTGGCTTGGGGACTAGCTGGGCAATAGTGGTCTGTGGGTGGTGAGGAATTGTAAGGAAGTGTGCATCACTTCTTTTGTATATTATTACTATTAGCATCCTTTTATGTAATATTAAACTGTCTTTATCTCAACCCATGAGGTTTTCCTTTCTTTCTTTTTTTTTTTTTTTTTTTTTTTTTTTTCCCCTGATTCTCTCTGCCATCCCACTGAGGG
The DNA here is from genome assembly GCF_964237585.1 of Gallinula chloropus. Taxonomy (NCBI): domain Eukaryota; kingdom Metazoa; phylum Chordata; class Aves; order Gruiformes; family Rallidae; genus Gallinula; species Gallinula chloropus. The sequence continues at coordinate 176,500,042 of NC_140085.1, read as the reverse complement.
GGAGGAATAAGTGTGGTTGTTTTGGTTACCCCCTGGGTTAAACCACAGTATTTTCCATTCATGAGTTGATTCCCCCTTGTTTTGAACAACCATGCTGGTACCAATGAAGAGGAAATCTCAAAGAAGTTAGGATAACCTTTGACAGTTTCAAAAATCAAATAGGGAGTCATGAGGGAATCAATCACAGTACCCTATTAAATGCTCATAAAGTTTGTTATTTACCATTATGTTGTGTGAGTTTCAAATCTGGACATCAGATACATGCCTGTTTTTCAGCTAGAGAAGCATCAAAAAAGACCTCTCTTAGTTCCATCAAAAGAGAGAATATGAAGACCTGTGCAGGCTTGCAGAATGGGGACTGGACTGGGGGATTTAAAAAAAATTATCAAAGTGATGGAGCCACAAAAATGATCAAAGGGCTGGAGCACCTCTCCTGTGAAGACAGGCTGAGAGAGTTGGGCTTGTTTGGCCTGGAGAAGAGAAGGCTCCAGGGTGACCTTATAGCGGCCTCCCAATACCTGAAAGATGCCTGTAAGAAAGCTGAGAAAGAACTGTTCATGAGGTCATGTAGCAATAGGATGAGGGGGAATGGTTTTAAACTAGAAAAGGGGAGATTTAGGTTGGATATTAGGAAAAATATCCTACAATATGAGGGTGGTAGATCACTGGAACACGTTGCCAAGAGACATAGTGGAGGCCCCATCCCTGGAGATATTCAAGGTCAGGCTTGATGGGGCTCAGAGCAACCTGATCCAGTGAAGATATCCCTGCTTACTGCAGGAGGGTTGGACTAGATGACCTATAAAGGTCCCTTCAACCTAACACATGCTATGATTCTACAATTAATAAACACAGACAAGCTGCAATAGTCCAGATATGAATGCTTTAGATGAATAATGCTTTTAAAACAGCTTTCCTCATGTGAATTACAACATGGAAAAAAAGGAATAATGTTGTCCCAAAAGTGATTCAGGGGACACTGGATTAAAAGCAGTACACTGATAAACTCTTTTTCATTCTTCAGTGGAACTAAGAATAGAGCACATACACAATTCTCTGAAGAACAGCATACACATACACAAGAGCAGTGTGCAGGGCAAAGAGCTTGGCAGCAAAGAGCTTTATGTATGAGCTGGTGCTGAGAACTGAGGGTTGAAAGGTACTCATCCTAAATAAAACTGCATTGCTTACTCATGGCACGAGCTTGACTCACCTGCCCTCCACAGCAGTGTCATTCACTGTAAGACTCTTGGTCCCTGTAATGATTACATCTGTGATGTGACTTTGCCGTGGCCCAGCGTGCCACCAAGTCAGTAATGATGCCAAGGTTGAGTATCGTTACACCACAAATGGGAAAGCATTTCCATAAAGCAAATAAAATATGTGGAGGTTTTGTAGCATTTATACATAGGGGAGATTTATATTCTCCAGTTTAGGGCAATCTAAAAGGTAAAGAACTAAGCTATGCTCTTTCTGTGATTAATGAAGTAATGCTGAACTGAAGCTCTCACTATAGCTAGTGAAGACGAACTAGCTCCTACAAAAGGCAGTTCATCCACTCTTAAAATATGAATCTAAAGCCAATGCAAAGAAGGACCCCTGGAGATCCTTCTCAGTCTTGACTGACTACAGAAGATGCCTCAATACCTGGCTTAGACTAGATCAGTACCTTTTATGTGCTGAAGGTGAGTTAAATCTCATTTTCTCAAACTATTCTGGGGACTTCAGCAATTTGCACTCGATAAATTCCCTCCCGCTCACTAGATTTTATTAGACATATTCATATTAATTCACAAAACAATAGAAATACTTAAATAGAAATGTTAATAACTCATTGGAATTAACAAGATTCTCTTGTTATCCTCAGAGAATTAAACTTTGAATAATCATACTCCCAAGATAAACTGCACATCTCTGACAATAGTTTTTGATAGCCTGAAAATTAAAGACAGATTTTAATGACTCCTTCCCTTACTCCTTTTGCTGCAGTCTGTTATCACTGATTTTAAATCTACTTCAAAAGCTGTGGGAAGCATTAAGTTGCAAATACGCTCTCCTGTTGTATGGACTTACTTGGACAGCGACTAAAAGGACTGATACTGCTAGCAAGTTAAACGTTCTAGCACATTTTCTAGTACATCTAGTTACATGTTCTAGCACATTTCCTTGATGAAATCTATTCCATCTTTCATCTTCCCTTCTCCCTTCCCCTCCCCCCTTTTTTGTTACGATATGTTTCTGCTTCTCTCTGAATTACAGCCTGTCTCACTCTTGGGTGTCGCGTCTGTTTTGTTCTCTGCACCTCCTCCCTCTCTTCTACAAAGAGACAGCAAACTTTTGGGGCACTGCCTAGTTTTTGTCCACAGCTCTAGTAGCCCATCGTTCTGCTATAACAGTCTTCTTGATTAATACACAGGGCTTGGTATTTATGTTACATGCAAAAACTACAGCACCCAGACTACTTGGTTTCTAAGCTTCGAGTTTCTTCCTACAAGTCATCTTAGTATGACTTGTGATGGTGGTTGGGGGATGGATATAATTACCCATTTATGTTTCAAGTGGAAACAGAGGAAAACTTGGCCCATGCATCTAGAACTTGTCACTGTACAACCTTTTCTTTTAAACTGGGAGATTAGGCAAGCTGCATTCATCCAGATTCGGTCTTAGGTAAAGCATGGCTTTGCAGTCAGCTAGGAGTTGTATCCCTTTGATCCATGCTGACTGTGTTCTAGGAAGTTGTTTGATTTTACTCTTTGTAAATGGCAGTTCTTGATTTCCTGTAATATTTTGCATGGTAGACAAAACCTTCTTTCAGTAACAATGCGTTAGCTGGGCAGTTGCAGGCAAAGTGCAGAATGGTTGTGGTGGGGTGGTAGGACCAACATTCATCGCAAGCTGATAACAATGATTTTGAACATCTTAATTGGAGATCACAGAACTCTGTGTAGTGTGAAATAAGATGTCTGGATGATTGTAAAGATTCTGACTGGTCCTCGTGCTGGTAGCCTGCAGGAGATTTTAATATCCTGAAGTCACACCAGATGGGCAATCTGCTGCAGCATACACCTTGGCTCCGTTTTAAGCTGCAAGGGTTTGATAGCTGATGTCACCTCAAGGGAAAAATAATAAACAGCTGCACTAATGACATTTTTTTAATCTCTCTACTCGTGAATTACCTAGGCTTTGACTGATGCAATAGCCAGCTTAGGATAACTGTAGAAAGGCACAGACCTTCTACAATACCAAAGTATAAAAATGCACAAGGGGATCAGAAATGTAACTGGAAAAAAGTAACTATTATACTATTATTTAACTGCCTTATGCACAGCTTCTCTGTGCAAAATTCAACTTGTTGTTCCAAAACAGGTTTGGAAATGCATGCACTTATAAGAACAAAACAGCAACGGAATCCTGGTTTTCAAATGAATATTGTAAAATTATACAGGTAAGATTTTGATTAATTTTTGTAGCTGCAAGAAATGCAGTCAGTTTTCTGGATCAATGGAGTTATTTATTCTGGGAGTGAGTGGACAGCAGTACCAGCTCCAAGGCTTTGCTGGATAAATCCTTTCATAGTGAATCCCATGGAAGCAACTTGAGTCAATGGGACTTCTGTAGCCCTTGATCACCGTCCCCAAGACTGGTCTTTTGGGCATTTTAATATTGAACAACTCATAGCTTCTGGAGTTTCAAGGTGCTGTGTTTGTATTCAACATTTTTGACTCACCTGTAAATTCAGGTTGGGTTTTTTGTGGTGGTGGTGATGTTTTCTTTTTTGTTGTTGTGTTTTTTTCAATCAGGTGTTTCAGATTATATAGCAAATATGTCATATTAAAAGAAATGTGAGGAATTAAGAGCTGTTGTTACAAATGGTTGGTTTTGAATTGAAAAGCCAAAGGAGGAACTGTAATAACTTGTATTCTATTATGCAGAAACATTTAGAACTGGTCACAGAATAAACAATATCCCATTAAGTGCTTTGCCCTACCGTAGCTGCTGCACACAAGTACAATGAGTAAATGGTCGAGGAAATAGCCCAAGTTGAAAAACGGGACATGTAAAAGATCAGTAGAAGTTACACCTGGATTGTGAGAGGAAAACAAAAAAATTAAGGAGTAGTACATTTGCCATCTAAACACTGAACGACGAGGAAGGCGATCAGAAGGTCCCTTATTGCTGACTACATCTGGTTCTGTTGTGTCACTTGTTATGTTTCATGGTTTTTCATTAACTCAAGCTAATTGTCAAATAACTTCATTGTGATAATACACTACGAAGCCTGACTGACAATGGGGCCTTCCACACAACTGTGAAATGCATAGAGGATGCTTTAAAAAAAAAAATTTAAAAAATACACAAGCCTGTGAGTGATTCAGGGGCCAAATGCATAATGCCAGGAAAGAAACGACATCTGATTGTAACTGGAAACTGGAGTTTACAGGATTAACAGCTGAAGATACAGAATTAACACGTAGAAGCATGACATAGCTAGCAGCTGCCTGGGGACTGAACTCAGGAGGGCCAAAATAGGCTTAAGGAGGGTCAACATGCTCTGACACAACAGACTTGAAGGACAGAAAAGAAAACAGGCATATGCTTGAGAGACACATGGCTTCAAATTTGGATACAGATCTGTCCATGCTCTGCTAACCACAACAATTATCAGCGTGTTAAGTAAAAACCAAAATCGACCCTACTACTCTGCAGAAGTTACAAGTGATAAACGTGGGCCTACATCCCAGAAAAAGATCATGCCAGTCCCATCACTGATCCTGGTTATCCCCTCAGTTCAGTAATATATAAAGTTCTCTATGTAACAGGGCATTCAATTTGGCCTTTTCACTTTTTCAGAGAGTCACACTGTGTCAAAACCTGACACTGGGACAGGCTGGGAATTGCTGGAAAGCCACTTCATAGTTCCAGGCTATTTAATACACACCTCTTCAGGAGACTAAACTCCCAACATTTTCCAAAGTCAGGACGAGATGCTGTCAGAGCCTGATACTGGCTTTAATTTTCAGAAAAAGTTCTTCCACTTTCTGTCTCTGTGATTAAAAATCTTGTTGGTTTGACTGTTCTTCTTTCAGAATCCTACAAAACAAGGCAGAAGGAGGAAAATTATATGGGACTCTACTCCAGCACATTGTGGGATAACTTATATTTGACTTGCCATGAAGAGGCTGAAAAGCCAGACAGGTTGGAGTGATTTGCTTTTTAAAGTGTGATTTGCTGAGATAGGCTGCTTCTTTCTGAAAGGCCACAGACAAACCAATTACACTAAGTCGAAAGAAAATGACTTCATATCGTTTAACTCAAAGACAACATATCCAAAGTGGATTATGATAGACAAGGCTGCCTTATGCTTGAGGCCTGCTCAGGAATAAGTCACGCCATGTGCTATGCACCTCTGAAGTACTGATTAATGAACAAAACTCTTCCTGGGGAAAAAAAAAGAAGTCTAAATGCCTCTTTTTCTAAGTGAGGATGTATTTTTTCATTGAGATGCACAGTACAGTACAGTGAATTAAAGGCATTTTGGAGTTTTGTAGCTGAATGTCATTCCCTTTAAATGAGGTACTGGCAGCTAGATGGCTTTGATTGCTGCCAGCTGTCAATACCCCTGAGGAAAGCAGAGATACTTCTATGATGGAAGAGGAACAAGAAGCCTGCTGATCAAACACATCACAAGTTGTGTCAGAGGATTACTGAGTTAAATAAAATAGATGCGTGTTTACACTCTTCTAGTCATAAACAAGCTGTCTGAGAGGGGTTTTTTTAATGTTTTTTTCTTTTTTTTTTGGTGCAGAGAACATTTCATACTCAGTATGTTAACTGCTTTTTGTAGCCTCTGTTCTTGCACTTATGGAATACATGTCTGTAGATGGAGAGGAAATGAAATCAGCCATTTAAAAACATCTATCCATTTTCCTTGGGTCAGTATCATGTAAGCAGTCAACAGGAGCAAAAATGGATTACTTTTTACTGTTACTCCTTGTAGTAAATGGATATATGGGCTAGAACTTCAAAACTAGATAAAACTTGAAATATGTGGTTAATTCGTGGATCCAATACTTGCTGTGCAGTACAAGTCCGGGATTGGTGCTGCGTACAGTCGGTTACTTACTATTAGTTTCTCTAGGTGTAATTTAGAAGTACACACTAGATTATGGGTAATTTTGAAAAATGTAGTCCATATGTTTTATGAGCCCTTTTCTGTTTTTTCTCATTACATGGGCTTACTCTCAGTGTTCAGCAGAAAATTAACTGAAAACAATAAAAGAGGAGGTTAAGACAAAGCAATGCAGTTTAAGAAGTCTAAAAAAAGTCTTTTAAAAGTTTAAGTCTGTATACTCCTATGCATTACAAATGGTTGAGGATATAAACTGGGTTTTTGAGTTGGTACATCCTCCTTTAAAGCCTTCAGTGCTAGCCAAGTGACACATTTCAAAAGTCCATGGAATTGATAAATATTGAGCATATAGGTAAATAATCATAATAGAGGTACCTATTATCATTAATAGAGGTACCTGGAGAAGAGAAGGCTGCGGGGGGACCTCATTGCAGCCTTCCAGTACCTGAAGGGAGCATATGAACTGGAGGGGATTCAATTTTAAAGGGCAGACAATGACAGGACAAGGGGGAATGGATTAATACTAAAGGAAGGAAGGTTTAGATTAGATATTAGGGGGAAGTTTTTTACAGAGAGAGTGGTGAGGTGCTGGAACAGGCTGCCCAGAGAGGTGGTGGATGCCCTGTCCCTGCAGGTGTTCAAGGCCAGGTTGGATGGGGCCCTGGGCAGCCTTGTGTAGATCCAGGCCTGGAGGTTGGTGGCCCTGCCTGTGGCAGGGGGGTTGGAGCTCTATGATCTTGGGGGTCCCTTCCAACCCAGACCATTCTATGATTCTATGATTCTATACCTGGGAGGACACATCCAACCATAACAATCTTAATAAAGAAACAAAGAATATCTAATTATCTTACATGGTAGGGAAATGTGAATTTTCTGTATATTTTATTCCTCAAATAAAAAATAGTGGTTTGGTTTTGTTTGTTTGTTTTATTGATAACAGCTAAATTTAATGCAAATTAGCTTAAATCAATATAAGAATATATCCGAGCATTGTATGAACACCAAGGTGTCTAATGTCTGCAGAAATTCCTTATAAAACTCATTGTGCCTTCTGGGGCACCAGTCACTGCAAACAATTTTCTCTGTGTTTGTAAGGGACTAGAGATGTGCGTTAACAATCGCCGACAGAACCATAGCCCCCCTCTTCTCTCTGGCCCTAACCCCATCTTTCCTCTCTCTCAATCACCATGAAACCTCATCCCCACAACACCCACGCAACAAAGTGAATTCCACCCATCAGGAATGGATATACATCTTGTTTATCTCAAAGTGGCTTATCCTGAAGCATGTATCCCAAGTCCTCTGTGCATGTGCCCAGACCCAGGGCCAACTGAAGGACAAAGTGTGAGGGGACTCAGACCCTCTTGAGGGGCCTCAGACCCTCTCAAACTTTCGGGGACCCTCTGGAGACAGCAATGGGCATGCATCCCACTGCCAGGTGGAAGGTGTGGCTATGCTAAGGACTTATTGACTATGCAATGAGATAACACTGTAAACAGGCATGACCAACAGAGACAAGGAGGAACGTTCCCCCACTGGACCTGAAGACATCGGATTGATGGGAAGCTACAGATCCATGGTGGTAGCTATTATACTCTCTCTCTCTCCCCTTTTTCTTCCCCCCTTCTCTTGCATACTTGTGGGCCAAAAGAAATCCTAGACAACCCACAAACTAAAAAACAGACCAGACTGGACAGTCACCCAACAGCAATCATGTGGGAAGGGAAGTAGAGAAGGGTTAAGAGCCAGGGGTGATAGTGTGAGTAGCTCATACCCTTCAGGGGCAGGTAGCCTGCATACTTTTCTCATTGATCCTAACTTAGACTTGAATATGCGCAGAGGCAAAGGCAACCTAGACTTAGCAACAGAAGTTCTTTGAGATTCCTGGGTTTCTTGTTTTTTTGTGGTGTGGAGGATATGAAGACATTACTAGAATGGGATTTAGGACATAAGTTCAATTTTTGTTTGGGTACGTATCCATGGTGACTAAGAGAAATCAAGTGAGGTTGTGAAAGCAGTCATGAAGGCTGTGTTCACATTTCTCTAGTGTGGTTCATTTTAATATTATTCCCAGCCTTCTAGATAAGTGAACAAATGAAATGTGCTGTGGCTGGCCTCCCCAGATGTACATTCCTTTTCTGGGAGTGCCCAGCAGTAGATGAGTGGCTGTTATCCGCAATCAGTTTAGCCCTAATAGAGAGTAAGCATACGCCTAGACCAGGGAAGGCTTCTTATTGTAGTTGTGGCCGAAAAAGTGCCTCTAAGAAGTGATGGCACATCACATAAACTGCTTTCTGAACGTTATGTAGCTTGCTTCTGTTTTACCTCTGTGGTTGTCTGCTAATGTGGGCACCTGACTGAGGCTGGGTAAAAGGAATTCCCGCCCTCTCTTTTGTGCTTTGAACCTCTTGGGTGAGGTGCCTTTTTTAATCTTCCCTCTTCCTTCCTCTTGCTTTGAAGGGAGCTTTTATTCAGTATCTTCATCAAGGCATTCTCTTTTTTTTTCTTCTTTAGGCCTTAAGACTTAAATGTCTTACCACCTCAAAACTGGAGTGCACTGCTCTTTAGATCAGCACTGTGAAGCGGGCAGGCTCACTGCCATCTCAGGGGAAAAGGAACTGAGGACTGAGGTAGTTCAGATGACTTCTCAGCTGTTGAACACTGAATCCGTGGCTGAGGGAAAACTCTGTTCCTAAATGCCACACACTCCCCAAGCCAGGTGTGCCAGGGGTGCCTGCATCTGGATTCTGGGCCAGCTGTTTAGCAGGAGGCCCTGGATCCAGCCAGGTGTATCAGGTGGGCAGAAGGTCCATGCTGGTATTTTAGGGGACCTGTGAGTGTGGAGTGCCTGTGAGACAAGTGTGTGAGTGCTGGGTGTCTTCAGTGAGCACCCAAATGGGCCAGCTGGTGAGTTGGAGACCCATGGAGCAGGTAAGGGTGGCAGAAAGGCTGTGTCGGTGCTCAGGGGGGGTCCACAAATGCACGTGTGCTTGTGAACCTGGAGAGTGTGGTACGTGTGCTGCACTAGTGACCTTCTGCCCCTACCAGCCCAAGAGGAGGAGGGGGCGTGGCTGTGTCTGGTGTGAGTCCTGCATGTGGGGGCTGCTGGGGGCAGCGCCTTGTCTGTGACCATCTGCGTGACCGGCCGTGTCCGTGCCCTCTGTGTCTGCCTGTGTATATGTGTATGTGTGTGTCTGTGTATGTGTGTGTCTGTGTATGTGTGTGTCTGTGTATGTGTGTGTCTGGGATACGTGCAAAGGGGACAGCAGCAGCCACACCCCTCAGTCTGGGCAGAGACCTCAGGTCCCCAGGCACCAGGATGGGCTCCAGTGGCTGGGCAGGATGGAGTCCCCAGGCCTGGAGCTGCTGTAGGTGGCAAGTGCTTGTAACTGCTCTTAAGATTATGGTTTTGTATCACCATGGTACCTGGGTATTTCCCAAAACTAGCAATTTTTTGTATTTTCACGCTGTATTTTAAAGTCACAAAGGTGTTATGGTTATGGAGACACGGCCCACAGTGATTAAAAGCAGTACTTTAAGTGACTGGTCCTTTTAGGTTCCTCCACTTAATGAAAAAAAGGTCTGCTTAAATCACTTTCAGTGGGTTTGAATCTCGTAATAACGTTGTAGATATGAAAGCTAGAGCCCCTCCAGGGCACAGGAGGCCCTTAGCGCCCTGTAAATAAGGAATTAAAAAAAAAGAAAAAAAAAGAGGGATGAAAAATTATTTGACATTTTTGAAAATTTGGTTTGTGACATGGTTAATATCACAGAGCAGATGTAACATGCCACAGAGGCCACAGCTCACCAGCTGAGGTGAGCTAACTGAGCAGAAATCACGAGGAGAGATTATACAGTTTAGAATAGAAACAGTTTATTACAAGAGAGCTGAAGGGCATTGGCTGTGAATAAGCTAGAGAAATTTATGCTGTAGTTTAACCATCACTTTAAACTCCTGAAGCTGCCAAGAGAGGCATTTCAGCCTTCCCCAGATTACTTTTCCTGCTGCTGTACTCACACAAACAGTTGTGCTGGACAAAGGGAGGTGATGGTAGAGGGGCAGGCAAAATAAATATTCCGTTTTTAACTTGGACCGGTGTCTCTGCCTAGTTTACCACCTGGAAGCACGAGCTTTTGTGTTGTCACAAGCAGGGAGTAAATATAAGGATGGGAATGTATGCCTGAGCAAGGGAATAGGAATGGATCTCTTTATTCAGCTGGTCTGTGCTGCATAAAAATGAATGAAGAATTATAGCATTTTAATTGCTTTGTTAGTAAGTAGAATATGGATTTCCTTACAGTTCATACCACAGTTCAGGTTGGAAGAGACCTCTGAAGTTTACCTAGTCCCGGCTCCTGATTACAGCAGAGCTTGCTTCAACCATACCTGAGGTTGCTTAGAGTCTTCCTCAAGCTGGTTTTGAAAGTTTCTATAGTGGACATGACACGGCCCCTTTTTGGGCAGCCTGTGCCAGTCGTTAACCCCTCTTTGGAAATACTTGTTTTCCTTATGTCCAATTAAGTTTATTTTGTTGAAGCTAGTGACAGTTGTCTCTTGTGTATTTTTTTTTCCTGTGCTGGTCTAAGAAACTGTCTCTGTCTTCTCTGTATCCCTCTTTAATGACATAAAAAGACTAAAGTGGAAGAAATAAAGTAAATCCCCAACAGCCTTCTCTTCTGCAGGCTGAACAAATCCTGCTTGTCCTCTCAGCCTCTACATCTCATGCTCCAGTCCCCTGACCATCTGAGTGGCTCTCTGCTGCACTCTGTCCAGTTTCACAACAGCTCTCATCCTGGGGAGCCCTGACCTGATCACCATATTTCAAATGCAGCCTCCATAGTGCTGAATAAAGGGAAATAATCGACTTTCTTGACCTGCTGGCTAAGCTTTTGCTAATGCAGCCCTGTACACGGTTAACCTTTATCACAACAGGATACATTGCTGACTCATGCTGAACTTATGGGCCATCAAGAAAGTTTCCTCACTGGTGCTTTTCAGCAAAGCTGTCTTCTAGCCCTGCCTGCACTGTTGCATGGAGTTTCTCCTCCTGCTTTGCAGATCATTAGGATGTGATTCTGTGAGATGAAATAGCAAATTGATTCAGGAAACTCTGAAACAAGCCCAATGTTGAAACTGTTTCCCAGAGTGGTTCCTTACCTATTTCATAGAATCATCAAGCTTGGAAAAGATCATCAAGTCCAACCATCAGCCCTACACCACCATAATCACTAAACCATGTCCCAAAGCCCCAGGTCTACCCATTTTTTTTGAACACCCCCAGGGACAATGACTCCACCACCTCCATGGGCAGCCTGTTCCAATGCTTCACCATTCTTTCCATGAAGAATTTTTTTCCTACTATCCAATGTGAACCTCCTCTGGCACAAGCAGAGACTACTTCCTCTTGTCCTGTGACTAGTCACAAGGGAGAAAAGGCCAACACACAGCTCACTACAACCTCCTTTTGGGTCCTTGGAAATCTGCAGTTTGTTCTCTTTCCATTCCTCCCTCTCAGTCTACTAAGGCTCACCTTCCTACTCCTGCTTTTTAGCCATACATGATCCTTCTCTTCAGAACCCAAGAGTAAACATAGTTAATGACAAAACATTTAAAAACTGAGAATGTAGATGAGAAAGGAAAAGGATAAGAATGCAGAAATACGTGTTACTTAGTTTTGCAATTCTTAGCACAGATAGTAGATTGTATAAACAATCAAAACAGACTATGAAACAAGCATATGTTCCTTGTGTTAGAATCGTGTTGCCATGTCAGATAAAGCTCTTGTAAAAGTACATTTTGTTTCCTTTGTAAGAATTTTGCTTTTGAAATTACTCTGCATGAAACTCTGTTTAATCGTTACAAGTGTGACTATCCCTATACCTTTCAAATGCCTTCTCCCACTTCACTTTATTTCTTATCAGGAACAGCACTCCAAACAGTTGTCTCAGCATTCATATCAAAGCAGACAAAATTCAGACCTCTAAAGGACTGAATTGCCTTGTGCATTTTTATTCACCACAAAGAACAAAACCCCTACTTTCAAGTGCACTAGGTGTATATGTAGTGCCTTGCCCATTGCAAGGAAATTTCTCTACTCCAACGTTCTGCTTTGCTCATTCTTTTCTCCATTGTTATAGCTGAATTCATAAAACAGTTTGGGTTTTTTTCTCTTTTTTTTTTTTTTTTGGTCTCATAATCGGAACATTCTTCAGGAATAGAGCAAAAATATGTGCACAGAAATTACTGAAGTGTCCTCTCTGTTGGAAAAAAATCAACTCTTACCTTCAATATTGAATTATTTAGATTTAATGAATGGTGCCATTATATGTAAAACATTCATTAGTTGTTGGCTCACCTTAAAAACACTAAGTTTAGCCAAGCAAAATTATTTGGGGATAATTTATTTCATATTCTTTTTCTTTGTTAATAATTTCAAAATAGAGACACACCTAATTAAGGTATCACTTTAACAGGGAAGCAAGTGTCATGGTAAGATTCAAGTGTGTAGGTTAGATTCAGTAGATGCTCTATATTCTACAATACAGTAAGTCAGAGAAAAAAACATCTATTTTCTCCTTTTTTTCAAGTTCTTGCATTGTAAGGGTTTACTTTTCTATTATATCCATCTCAAACATGCTGAGAGACTACTTTCTCATTATATCCATCCCAAACAACAGCAGATTATTCAACCTGAATTTGACAGGGTGAGATTGAGCCACACCAATCTGAGACACAGTGGCAGTTGGAAAAGTTCCCATGGTTGAGGTTATTTGTCAGTGAAGATCTCCCACTCATTTGGTTCCCAGGTTTGGGGGGTGGGGCGAAGAATTGGGGTTTTTTTCCCAGCTATGTAGTATTATATCTGAGAAATAATACATGCAAAATTTTTCAGAGTAAGTATGACCGGTTTCATGAATAATTCATTCCTGTCTTGTATGACTTCATTATGTCATGTATAACTAGTACTTTGTACTGTCAGACTGAAAAGCTACAAAAAAATGTTTAACCTTGCGGTATAAATCCGTAACTTGTAATTTGAAAAGTTACATGATAGCACACAAGTCCTAGCATTTTCAAATGTGCTTTCTCCCAGATAGGCTATTTAAGATTTAAAAATACAAGACTCAGACCTGTATTTTTCCCCCCACTTACAGAAGCCTGCTTTTTATAGAAACAAATCATATATTTAATAATCTTCACCGGCCTAACAGCTCTCATAAAGGAATTACTTTCAGCTAGTGGTCTTAATTGCACAGGATAGCTAAAGCTGTGGCTAAATATATCACCAGTTATGGCAGATAAGAGAGCATAACATTACACCCATCTTCTAAGTGAGCAATCTCTTGGCACTAGTCAGAGATGGATGAGTGTTTTTCACTACCTGACTAAACAACAACTTAGCTGTGAGTTTGATATGGTTTGAAGCCCGGAGAGTGACATGGTTCATCCCATACCTGTGCATTTGGCTAGTTGGTTGTTCCAGTGGGAAGAAGATAAAGGTTCTTTTCAAGGGTGTATTTGCAAGTACTATTGTCTGTTTGTCTTTATGTTAATGTTCTTTCATACAGCTTCATAAATGCTGACCAGAGAATGTGTTTCTGGAGGAAATGTAAAACGTTCCTAGAAGGATGGTGAGTTGCATATGAGTCAGTTTGCCTTGGGATGTCCTTCTGAGGAAAAGGGCATGAAAGCAAGACAGCCTTCCTCTTTCTGCATCTCTGAAGCTATGCAAAGTGAGTTGCAAAGTTCTATCTTCAACAGTAATGTAATCCACGCATAGTAAGGAAATGCACCTAAGCATTTAGTTTTAGGCACCAAAATTAGGTGCCTGACATTTCCTCTTAGAGGTGTTTTGAAGTCCACATTTCTGAATGTAGAAGGAACCCAAACACATGCTTTAGGATTGCTTCCTTCTAAGGTTGTGACAGGTGCAAAGTAAATCTCTTACGTAGGCTTTTTTCAGCGCAGTCTGTGGTTTTCTAAAATTACTATACATGGTTACTAACAGCTGCTCCTCAACAGATTTTAGAAGAAGCTGCATTCAGGGTCAACAATTTCATTACTTAGTCATAAATTCAGCTAAAAGCTGTGTATACAGATCCTCGCTGACTTGCCAGTGTGTCCAGTAAGAAACAGAACCAGGACTGATGGGTAAGTCTCACCTCTCTGGTGCCCTTCAGTCTCAGTGCTTCAAGCAGGCTTCAAAAAAAAAAAAACCACCCTTCCTGGTTTTGTTTAAATTGCTTCATTTTTCCATCACAATCTGGAGGCGAGGAGAATCATAGGGATTGATACGGATTTCTTTTTTGGGTAAATAAGCTTTGTTTTGCATTTTAAACTGTTGAGCAGGGTTGTTTTTTCCTTTCAAAAACGTATTTTTCCCTTTAAGCATACCATTATATATATATCTCATGTATGCAGAGAAAAGATCACTACACAGAAATGGAACATGAATGACATTTTGCTATCGTGTATCATCGCGGTTTTAAAAATAATATGTTTGCTCGGATTTCTCTCTTCTCAAACTGTGATTCAAGAGCAAGGCGACCTCATGACAACTAACAATTACAGGCAAAACATCTCAGAAATAGTCTTTAAAGGATGAAGCCTGAGGCAAGTTCTGTTTCTTGTAATGTCAGAAGGAAAGTTAATACAAAGTAAGTCTTCAAATGAACAGAAACTAATTTGATACTTGGCAGTAGCTAAGGAAAAACTTCTTTCTTCTTTAACTTCTTATTTTGTTTTGCTTTTCTTCTTCATGCAGAGAGATTTTGTAGTTGTTTTTCCATACTTCATCAAACCTTTAAGGCAGAACAGTCTAGATAAAACAAGTGATCCACTGGGCCAGACTTCGCAGGTGAAAATTGTATGTCAGAATTACATGTGAAGAATGCAGATAGGAATTCTTTATTCACCTATTCCCCATAACAGCCTGGCGTGTGGTATTATGTGGGGATGCAAATTTGTTCACTAAATTCCATTTCCACAGTCTTCGAACCAGCAGCAATACTGGGAATGCAACTGCTGCTCTTCCCCATTCAGTATGCAGGTCACTGTAACATTGCTGGTTCAGAAGCTCCTCCTCTGGCCTGCCTTCACCTCTTCATGTCAAAAAAAGTTGCTAAAGACATCAGTTCTAAACCCAAAGAGGACAGATAGATGACTCTGCCATCATTCCTTTATGGAAGGGTTAGCACAATGCTTCCTCAGAACACCTGACCTTGCGATGTCATTGCAACAAATTAATTCTGGCCTATAGGTAACTTATTTGTGTAGAAGTTGGCAGAAATTGGATGATTTATCAATCTCATCCTTCATTTGCAATTGTAAATAGAGTATTGAGTAGGCAAGTTCTATTTTCATCATACAAATTGACTGTCTGGTACGGAATTATTCAAATACTAATTCTAATTTGCACCCAGTGCAATACTATTAAAGTCAAAGGGCAAAGCAGGTTTCCTGACCTCACACAGCAATTGCCCCATTTATTTTTTGCAGTGTTCTGTTTGATGGTTTATTTATTAGAGAGTAAGGACTGTTCGTAGTCTGCTATTGTAATCCCACAGATGAAGAAGAAAATTTGAAGCCCTTTTCTGAGGCAGTGTTATGCAATTGAATATTGTGATCTGCATTGCTGAGGCGTGGTTGTCACCAATTCATTAATCTTCCTCCTAGCCCAGGTTTTAAAGCGGTGGTAACTTCACATGGTCAATACAGATCTTGGAGCCTCCTTCCCCTTACTGTGTTGCTGTGAAGGATTTCTGGCATTAAGGATGTAGCTGCATAAGAGAGAAAGAGTTTGGAGTTGACTACTGGGTTTTTATTTGTTTTTTTCTAAAAATATATATTTAAGTTGTTAGTTCATTTTCTTTTCTATCATCTTGGTTATCATCCCTCAGAGTTTCCTTCTAATCTTTAGTGATAGCTGTATTCATTATTTACTTTAAAAGTTTCCAAACAAGCTCCTTTGTGTTTTGTCTCATGCTCTCAGCTCATCTAGGGATATCTTCTGAGTAGCACTTGCAAATTCACCTCATTATAATTCCTTAATTCTTCCAAAGACACAATTCTTTTACTGTGAAGTTTGCACATTTTTGAAAATTGTTGGACAGCTTGTATTTTAGAATCCTACTGGTTTGGTTGAAAAACACTGTTTTATTACTGACAAAGTTTGACTGCAACAGATTGCCCATATCCACTCATGTCTCCCTTTTTTTAAAGCTTTTTTATTGGCATTTTCTTCAGGGTTTTTTTTTTGTTTACTTGTGGGTTTTTTTAAAGTATTTTTCTATAGTGCTTTTCCCAATATGATAATGATGATATTATCTGACTCTGTAATAATGATGAATTAGAAAAACACAATGTCAGGTTGCTGTTTTTTATAATGTAAGCAACATGATTGAGTAGTCAGTCCTGCTGTGGATATGTGCTTTTTGCATGTAAGGATAAATAATGAAAATAATTTGTGGGTTTTATATATAGTTCAAACATTAATCCTTATCCAACATGTCAATAGGATGAGGGGAGATGTACAAGCAAAACGACCAAGGTGAAGCCGGTCACCCCAATTACCTTTGTTTCTTTTTCCTGGCTTTATCTGCTCCCTCTCACAGTCTGCCCTCTAAAGCAGTGCCCTGCTCTCCCACCTTCCTTCTCCCTGTCTCCATTATGGATTTTGATTTGAACTATAATATATAGGGACTTACTGTCACGCAGCAAATAAATGGAATCCTGTAGAACACTTGCCTACACACTTTACAACTTTTCTTGTTCATGAATTTGTATCTTAAATTTATTGTTTTAATATCTCAAAGTCCAACAGCTTATTAACTGCTCAGACACTCAGCGTACGCTTTTTTCTGATCATGTGCCACTCATTCTAATGGCTTTGTTTTTTGAAGGACCACTAAATCTTATAAGCAGTGGTTTAATTTCCTCCTTTGAAAGAAAAAGGAAAAAATGATGAAAGTACTTGATGTTGGCTGTATAGCAATGAGGTATTCATCTCTATTTCTGTCTGTTGAGATGCTTTTCAGGCTAATAATTGGGAAAAGATCATTGTAAAAAGCTATATTACAGCAACAAAAAATGACATATGCATTGTGCTGATAGGATTTTAATATTGAAACCAATTTTTTATAATATTGAATGGGGAAGCATGAACTTTTCACTCTTAAAATGTATTTTGAGAGTTTCAAGAATACTTATTATCTCTAATTATTTCATGTAAATTTTGATTCCCTCACTTGCATTGTTTAGTTAATAAGTATTCTGGAGTCTTTAATTCATGTTCTCTCACATTTTTTCATTATCATGATGAGCATTTTATCTTCTTCAGACATTTATATTTCCATACGTAATAAGAATAGACAGCTGTTGCAAATCTCCAATTCTGAACTGTTTTCTGCAGTTTTTCTCTCTATAAAATTAATTACAGCAGTTCCCTAATAGAATAGTGGGTGAGCACCAGGTGTGGGGCAGAAGGGAGTTGGGGAAGTTCTAAGTGTGGAGAATTACTTGAAGGAGGGGGAAACTGAAGAAGGACCTGAGCCACACAGACTTAAATGAGTATTTCTTTCAGTCCTGGGTATAAAAGTGTTTCGGAGTCAGTAAGAGAACACGACAGGGAGTGTTTTTTTGGTAAGGTCCCCATCAGATGGAGCACTTATCTTTTGGGGTACTGGGGCCCATCTCCACCAGAACTTTATAACAACCTGGCAAAAAAAGAAATGTCCAAGCCTTTGCTTTCTCCTGCAATAAACACAGCAGCAGATGAGCTAACACCAGCCCTGGCAAAGCATCACGCTAGAAGAGGGCATACGTAAGGGAGGAAATATGTAGTGTGGGTGCCCGAGGGGCAGTGGGGGCTGCAGGGCCTTTTGTGAGGAGAAGAGGGGGCTGCAGGGCCCTCTGTGAGGAGAGGCCGAGATTGCCCATAGCTGGCTCCAACGCACCCACCGCAGGCCAGGGCTGGGCCTCCAAGCTGAGATGGGAGAGTGTCTGGGGGAAAACATGTTTAAGAAAGCACCAACCCCCCCGCAGAGGTAGTGAGGAGTAACACTGTGAGAAACAGCTCCACAGACACCGAGGTGAGAGGAGGAGGTGATTCCTCTGCAGCCTGAGGTGAAGACTGTGGTGGGGCAGGGGAGAGGAGTGAGGAGGAAGTAGCAGCAATGAGGAGGTGTTACGGACTGACCCCAACCCCTGCTCCCCACCTCTCTGCGCTGCTCATGGAGGAGGTAAGGAGTTGGGCGTGATGGAGCGATACGGAGCCTGGGGAAAAAGAGGCCGATTGGGTGGGGGGCAGGAGTTTTTACTTTTTGTTTTAGTTTTTCACTGTCCTACTCTATTTTTATAGTCCATAAATTAAATTACTTTTCCCTAGTTGAGTCTGTTTTGCCTGTGGTGAGCCTGTCCTCACAGAGGGCCCTGGTGAGTGATTTCACTGTCCTCATCTCAACCTATGAGCTTTTTCATCCTGTTTTCTCCCACGTCCCACTGAAGAGGAGGGATGAGTGAGTGAGTGGCCGAGTGGGAGTTTGTCTGTTACATTAAACCCACTATATATTATATTCCCTACAGGCTAATGTATTGTTAAACAATCAGGAATATCACAAATACAGACTTCACAAAGGAAGTATTTCAAATACAAATGTGCTGGGATGTGCCTCTTTATTTTAATATTGACAAAATTATCAGCTGCTTAAGAGCAATATGATTATTTCATTAATAAGAGTTACTACCAGATATTGAGACTAATTAATGATGCTGCTACAACTCTGATCATCCCACTTCCTTTTTAATGATCAACTTAGCCATTATTTCCAAGGCAATTTAAAACACAAGATTAATTGTATTTAGGTGCAATTGCCTGTTTGTTCTGGGTAGTAATGGCCTATTGACTTTTTGAGAAGATGACATGAGATCAATGGGGATTTAGAGAAGATGAGTAAAGTAAGTCCACAGACACCAGTGTCTTGAGGGACGTAAATATCTTTACCTTTCCTACTTGGCTTTATGCAGTCAGAATTAGACAGAAGCAGTTACTAGTCAGTGTTCTTTTACTAGCCTCTGGGAAACAAAAGGAATAAGCACAGTATACTTTGAATATAGTACTAACCCATTACTTGATTAATATCAGTTTAACCTTTCTTACTGGAATTTTCTAAGCAGGGATAGGCTACTAATGGGGTAAACAACTAGCTGCTTTAGGTTGTTTTTATTCATACCATTGGAAAAAAACATAGGCAGATGAGGGCTGCTATGCCAAGGCAACATATTTCCTCTCCCAGTATGCATTTCTGGTCTTAGTATTTACACAGCAGCCTGTTCTGATGTGGGTCTTGTCTGGCACATGGGCTATCTGCACTTGGTGCACCAAGCAAATAAGCCTTAAAGATTTCACAGGAGGTTTTAATGTTCTGATGGAGATGGATGCTTCTCCCCAGGCTAAAAGCCACTCTTACATATAGGTGATTTCTTCTGTAGTCACTAATATGTATGATGTACTACACAGAACCAGTGCATCTGCACAGTTGATAGATTGTGTTTTTTTCCTTTCTTTTTAGTCTGAGGCTTGCTGAACTGTAAAATTCCTGCGAGTTAGAGCTCTTCTGGAAGAAAGGTCTCCTGTAAACTCTTACTCAAAAACTGAGAAACTTTTTATTTTTCTCCCAGATACATAGAAAAGCTTCTGGTTTCAAGTGACAGCAAGTTATTCATCATCTCTGCTTAAATTTTTGAATTTGTTAACTGCAGGGACCCAAACAGATCTGCAGAAGCGAACTGCTATCCATCAGGTAGCTGGTGCGAGAGGTGCTGTAACATACTCTGAGAGGTAAAACAGGGAGCATCTAGAGCTCCCCGTTCTACTCTAAAGGAGTCGCTTATTTAAAGCACTGCAGCTGTTTTAGCACATTACATGCCCTCGTCTTCTTTTGAGCTAGGTCGGGAATCCCCTTGTGCTGCTGCACCGCATTATCTAGGTATCCTCTATCTAATCCCTCAGCTGAGCACAGGGAGAGCCTCAGTGTACTGTATACTGGCTGTGCAGTAGTGATGATTAGCCCAAACCTGTTGTTATCAACTGTGTCTTCCCTCTTATGTTAGCTGACTGAAAAGGAAGAGTTGCAATAACAAAGTGAATTCACATAGTGCTTTTCCAGACATACAACGTAGTTGATGCTGTCTGCTAACAGCAGGCTTCAGACCTGCTCGATATTCGGCTAGTCCAGTGTTTGGCATGTGGACAATAAGAGGGAAGGCAAAAAGGAAACATGAAATTTTATCTGAAGCAAAGTTTCCCCCCCCGCCCCTTAGTCACCTGTAATTATGTACCTAGCAAATAATTCAAACAGCAATAGGCTGAGATCTGAGAGCTGTGTCAAGGTTATTTGTAAAGAAAAATATGTATAAACATCGTGGTTTTAAAAGTGTGAACGCATTTAAATAAAAGTTCTACACTTACACTCTCAATGCTATTAATTTGTGCTAGGTAAGAATAAATATTCAGTTGCAATGTGTCAAGCACGTAAATGAGAGGGATTGTCTTGCATGTGAAAAACTCCATTGTTCTGCTGGTTCTGAACTAAATGACAAAAATCACAGGATAATTTGCATAACTTGAAGATTAGAAATGTATCCCTTTATCCTTATTAATATATTTGCCCTTCTTAATTATAAAGATTTGAATCTTATTTTAAAATAATTTCCTCCAAAATATTCTTGGGGATAGAAGTTGCATATTAATTCTGAATGGATTATTTGCCTAACCTTACAAAAGAGATAAATTGCTTCTATTTGATAATAGCCAATTTTAAAAAAAAAGGATTTAGGATATCTGGAAAAAAAATGGACACCTACATAGGAAAAAGGTTCTCACCAGAAGTTTAGTTGGCTTTATTTAATCTTGCCTATGAGGACAGGCGTGAGAGAGTTGGGGTTCAGCCTGTAGAAGAGCAGGCTCTGGAGGGACCTCAC
Source organism: Gallinula chloropus (assembly GCF_964237585.1). NCBI lineage: Eukaryota > Metazoa > Chordata > Aves > Gruiformes > Rallidae > Gallinula > Gallinula chloropus. The sequence goes on along the minus strand of NC_140085.1, from coordinate 176,478,932 downwards.
TGCAGCTTTCTAGTACCTAAAAGGGGGTCTACAGGAAAGATGAAGAAGGATTCTGTCAGGGAGTGTAGTGATAGGACAAGGAGTAATGGCTTTAAGTAGAAGAAGGTAGGTTTAGATTAGGTATAAGTCAGAAATTCTTCCCTATGTGGGTGGTGAGGCCCTGGCACAGGTTGCCTAGAGAGATTGTGGCTGCCCTCTCCCTGGCTGTGTTCGAGGCCAGGTTGGATGGAGATTTGGGCAACCTGGTCTCGTGGAAGGTGTCCCCACCCATGGCAGGGGTGTTGGAACTAGATGATTTTTGAGGTCCCTTCCAACCCAAAGCATTATATGGTTCTGTGATTCTATGACCTTTCATAGACCTTTACCCATAAAAGTTAAATTTCTGTTGATGTCAGTTACATTTTTCTGTATATCCAAAAAAAAAAAAAAAAGCAATATAGAATTTCATATAACCTTTTGCTTTTGTGTGTCAGACTTTTAATTTAACTCCATGTCAGTTCTTCCTTCTATCTCGTATGAATCTACCCTCTTTTACTTTTAAACTGTTACCCTTTGTCCTAGCACCTACAGGCCCTACAAAAAAAACCCTCTCTCCAAGCTTTCTTACAAGCCCCCTTTTAACATTGAAAGGCTGCAATAAGGTCTCTCTAGAGACTTCTCCAAGTGGAATAAGCCCATCTCTCTCAGCCTGTCCTCATAGAAGAGGTGCTCCAGCCTTCCTCTGGACTCGCTCCAACAGGTTGATGTCTTTCTTGTACTGGGGACCCCAGATCTGCATGCAATACTCCTTGGGGGTGAATGGGGTGGGGGGGTGGGGTCAAAAGAGCAGAACAGAGGGGCACAGTCACTTCCCTCAACCTGCTGGTCATGTTTCTTTTCATGTGGTGCAGGATGTGGTTGGCTTTCTGGGCTGCAAGCGCACATTGCTGGGTTATGTCCAGGTTTTCATCCACCCCAAAGTCCTTCTTGGCAGGCCTGATCTCAATCACTTCATCCCCCAGCCTGTACTGATACAGGGGGTTAGAGCTGACTCATGACAGGACCCTGTACTTGGCCTTGCTGAACCTGAAGAAGTTCATATGGGCCCCCCTCTCAAGATTGAGTCATGAGGGTGTCTCTGAATTCCAGTATCTCCTACTAGGGCGGGAGATTTACATCATGGTCAGGGAGAGCTCATTGCACATGGAGAGTGCTGTAGTAGATGGAAGGTAGTTATAAGAAACATAACCATACTTGAAATGTAGGCTAGAAATAAAACCAAGTAACTACTAAATTTGTCATTCTATGGGGAAAAAAAAATCAAGTATATAACACTTTCCAGCAGCAATTTTATTCAGAGTCCTCAAGATACAGTAACACTGTTCAAAGTGTTTCACTTAGGCAAACGTCACTGCTTTGAAAAGGCAGAAAATATCAGCCAACATTTGGTTCAGATCTATTATCAATTTAATCCTAACGCTGCCCTTGTCCTCATGTTCAGTTATCTGGATGGTCCATCTTCTTAGCAGCATCTCTTTATCTTTGGTCTACAGACTTTTCCATCTTCCAGTGAGAGAAAAGACCTGGCTTCAAATGCCACCAATTCAATGATAAGAACTAAGTCTGGGTGCCATCTATATATCCTCTGAATTTGTGTGGCTGACAGTTGAAATTGGAATATCAGAAATAACTCTGGGAATTGGGAGATTAGTATATTATTGATTTTATGATCTTAAATTACCCAGCATTTACAGAGGCCACTATGTACCAATGATTAAATGGATCTCTCTGCTGTTTTGTAGAAATACTTACTTTGTATTTAGTGATAGTGTTTACTCAGTATGGACACTGAGGTTTTGTGTTTGATAAGTCTTCATATTTTTCTTTAAAATAGCACTTCCTTTGCAAAGCAATGTATGAGTGATTTAGTGGTGTCTGCACTGACAAACTTCAATCTAGCTACTTTTGTTTATTAATCTACAACAGCATTTCAAATTGAGATCATGAATAGTATGATTATTATGAAAGAAGGGGGGTCGAGCTTTCAGAAACTGATACTGCATATATTCTACTTGTTATTCATACTTCTTACTAGCTTCTACATGTGCTTGGACTTGACAAGCACAAACATGAATCAAATGAAGAAATAATATTCCTATTCAAGGGAGATAAGAAAAGCAGGACACCCGTAATTAATTCCTTAAGAACAACAATAACAATTTATAGTCTCTTTCCCCAGGGGCAAGAGGGGGTAAAATGCTCCCCACTTCTGCAACTATATACATTCAGAGTTTGGAATTATTTGGGATTACCTGCTAGCACTGACTCAGAATGGGCAGGTATGGTGTAGATCCAGGCCTGGGCAACCTTGTGTAGATCCAGGCCTGGAGGTTGGTGGCCCTGCCTGTGGCAGGGGGGGTTGGAGCTCTATGATCCTTGGGGTCCCTTCCAACCCAGACCATTCTATGATTTTATGATTCTGTGGTGGCCCATGTTTGTGTTTTCTGACCTCCTCTCTGCAGGCCTTTCCTGCAGCCATGCCCTGAGTTGCTCCTCTCCCCTCCAGCCCCCTTTATCTACCTGAGAAATGATTTCTTTCCTTGTAGCAGTGCTTTCCTTGTGTCCACTGCAGTGAGACTCGGAACGTACGCCAGGAGGTAAAACATTTATGTGGTCATCAAGTTGGATTCACGCCAAGACTGAGGCAGACCATGGAGATTACTGCACTTAGAGCAGAACATTTAAAAAAGAAGTCCTTTACATATTTTTTCTGTCATAATCTTTTGTATGTTTAGGTGTATAAAACAGTCTAGCTATTTCTACAAGCTGGGAAATTTAAAAAAAAATATTTTAAGTGTTTAGGAGGTTGTTGGATGCAGTGATGGCAGAAGCCATATAATTATACAGATACATAAGGTGAAAATAATGTAAAAAATGGATAACGGATAACTGTATGAATTTTTCAGTCTCTCACTTCCAGGCTTTGACTTTCACATTTTTTCTTCAGTAAGGTCATTGAATAAATTTACACTGCATTTGCATTTGTGGTGATGATGAGGGTGTTTATTGACTGCTCTTGCTTTTCTGAGGAAAGAGTTTCTAGTTTTTTAGGAAAGCAAATCCTGGTTAATGGCATCTGCCAAGTCTTAAATTTTTTACATCAGTGGCAAAATGTTGTATGCCTTAAGATATGAAACACTTCTGTTTGAATTCTTTTCCTCTACTGGATCCTGTCACTCGTCATTCCTCATTGTATCACTATTTTGTGTGATATATAACAGCATTGCTTTCTCTGACAAAGCAAAAGAAATCAAAAACTGAAGAAAAAACCCAGCAAATATGTCACATCCTTGAGGCAGAACTGAAGGAAACCTTTCAGAAACAAGTTGGTCACATTTAATTATTCCAGGTCCTTCAAGATAAAATCCATCATATTGTTATGTTCTGAGGTTATCAAGGTCTATTTGTTGAGTGCACATGAAAGGGGAACTTTTGGATTTAGCATCAAAGGACAGAGGTTTAAGAACGTCCTGATCAATGTGTTGAGGTTGGTTGATGCAGGTTCAGAAAACACAGCAGCTGTACAATTGATGGAGCCCATACAGTGACTGGTGAGACAAATTGTTCTGTTGGCAAAGGAGAAGTTTGGGTCAGAAAGGTCTACACCAGACATTTTTTCTTATGATATTTCATTTTCAGCTTTACCAGCCACTTGACAAGTTAAATTCCCTTTGTGCTGTTGTAAAATAGTGAGTTCAAAATGAAGACCTGGCATCACAGGCAAATCTAGGCAATTATGTAAAGTGTTAAAAATTTGCAGTTTCATAGCCTGTTGTAACCTGTTAAGGTCAAATGGTTTTCACGAGGTCATCCCCATAGCACACATGAGGGAGAGTCTTGCACACTGGCCATGGGTAGGTGCCACAATTTCCAGTTCTAGATGACATCTGTAAAATATTTTGTACTGTAATGCATTGTTTGGGTGAATTCCAGTTGGAAAAAGGATTGAAGTAATCTGAAAGCCGTTACAATGTAATTGCAAATATAATTTAGACTTTGTGGTAAATATTATTCATGTGCTCTTTGACTGTCATCTCTCCTGTCTATGTTTATCAGATACAAATTACAGATCCTCCCGCATCACAGGATGCGTTTTGCTGTCACCTTGTGTCCGTGGGTGAGAATTGTTTTACCTTCTGAGCTGTGTTTTGTTACCTTTCCTTTGCCACAAGGGAAACAGGGGGAGAAAACAGAGAAGAGATTGCGTCTGTCTGGGCCTCCTCCAAATGGAATCCTCTATCCTGTTAGTATTTAACCAAGGTAAATTGGTTGGTGCTGATGTCCAGTCTCTCAGGGTTTGCTTAGTTATCATGATAACTGACACTCGACTGCAGTAGACTTTGGCAGCAAGTTTAGATATCCTTTCTACACATGCAGGGACCCTCATGCCTTTCTATGCCTATATTTATGTGGCTCATGTTACTTTTTTCCCTGTAGCTTTGCTATTTTCAGTATCCGTTTTCCTACTTGCCTCTCAGCCTAACTGATCCCATGTTGTTCACAGGATACAGAATAACCCTTTCTTCAAATGTGTCAGAAGGTTATGATGACCTTCTCTTCTTCCTGCTCAGTTCTCTAATGAGTCATACCAAAAATCAGCAGGTATCTAATGCCTAGACAAAATAGCAGTTAGAGAAATATTCATTTATTTCAGAAAAGTGACAGGAAATAGTTGGTTTGTTTTGGTTTGGTGGGGTTTTTTTCCACCACTTACTTTTGTCTGTTAATTTTTGATTCATCCTTGATGCAGAAATACGGTCTGGCCTCTCTTTGGTGCCTACCACATCGAGGTCTCTTGTGACCACCCAAAGGTCAGAGCTGCCCAGAGTTCTTTCCCATGTACCTACCTACCTCCACACTGGCACAGCAGTGAGAGATGTGGCAGACCAGCTCTTGGGGAGACTGTTCCCCTCTTACTGCCTTGTGATTTAAAACAGTTTTAGAATTAGGTTGCACTGAGCAGCAGAGCATCCTCCTTTCCCTTCTAGGTCCCTATGTGCAAACTGCCTCATCAGACAGGGCACTTGTTGAACTTGTGAGCTTCCTGCTCTTCATGCTGTGTGCATGGTCCAACAAAGTCTAACAATCATGAATTGTGGGTGGATGAGCTCTTCCCTTTTGTGTTCATGTTATTTCTGTAATAGAGTTCAGATAATACGTTGTACAGTGATAAGGTTTATGAACAACAGGGAAATGTGACATTACTATAGACCTGAACTTCATTTTAAGTTGAGGAGGCTTTAAAACAACGCTCATCTGCTGGAAACCAGAGGGGAAGAGGGAGTAATATTCCCATGTTAGCTGCACATAAGACAGCATCAAAAACATATTCTAATTATTTTGCAGTAGGGGCAGGTAGAAGATGAGTTGACAAGCTTAGGTGACTGCCACAGGATGAGTTAAATAGATCAGCCATCACTGAACTGATTGATTAATTTGCTTACATGCAGGCATACAGTGGTGTTTGTGACACTGTAGGGTACTGCTGTAATACCAGTTGCCATTCCTAATACCAGCTGTAACTCCTGTGATTTACTACATCTGCTAACTTTAGGCTGATATCTTTGAGAGTTTAGGGCATCCATCTAAAATCAAATTAAGAAGCTATGTGTGGGCACCAAGTTAACCTCTGTTGACTAAAGTGAGACCTTGTGTGTCTAGTGCATAGATAGCCACCTCTAATTAGGTATCTATGGGCTGGACCTGAATCCTGCCCCATATTGGCTTGTAGCTAACTTACATGTCAACTGAGTCTTTAAAAATTACGCTGTTTAAATCTGTGTTGCACATTCAGAAGACTCAGTGGTGTACGACAGTGAAGTCAAGGGAGAGAAGTTGTAGCAAGCCAGTCATGAGGTCTTACTGTGGAATTGCCCATTCCATGGGGCTTGTCTCCATGTTGCTGTGTGGAAGGTCAGTCCAGGGGCAGAGCAATGCAATGCTAGTCTGCATAGAGGCAGGCAGTGGTGTAAACAAGTGACAATCCACGTGCTCTAGAGCTACAAAACCCCTAAACACTTCGGAAACTATGGGGATGGTCGTGGCTTCCTCCAGTACAACTGGTTTGGCCTTCTGATAGGACTTCAGCAGAATATTTGGTTAATTCTTCCCACTCTTCACTGGGGCAATGAAATGTGTGGTTGAACCTGCTTAAATGAACACACTTTCAGTAAGACAAACAAATAATTAGAAATGGAGGAGTTATTAGGGTTGGATTTGGATTTGGGGTTTTTTTTGTTTGGTTGGTTGGTTGGTTTGGTTTTTTTTCTTGTTTAGCAGTGTATAATGGAAGTGCAAGCACAGATTGTGCCTTTAATTGCCATTTTGAACTGTACAACATGGTGTCTGCTAGTCCTGCCATGAGTTTCTTCAGGCTGTCCATTGCCTACTACCCACCCTGCTGCTGGCAGGCCACCAGCTGTATTTCAGTATTTACTTTCTTTCTTATATAGAACACTGATATTTAATGAATGTGACACCACAGTTGTTTCCATGGTGCCCATAGGCTGCTGAAATCACAGATTATTCTTCTGCACAAAGTCTGATCATTCTTCTAGAGAGTATGCTTTCAGGTGCCATCTTTAATTTGTGATACTAATACTGAACTTGATCACTGTTCAGTGGTTTTACTGAAGTATTTACATATAGATTAGTGAAGTAATTTTTTCTAGAGTATTGAAAGCTCTGCAGGCCTAATTGGAATCATAAACTTAACCACAGTGTCTGTATGACATGAATATGATTTTTGCTTGTGAAATGGCCTTGGAGGTTTACTTTCAAAACAAATTGAGTGTATTTCCTCTGCCTCATACATTTAGCTACTTGGGGAATGATTCGGCAAGTGAATGTTTTGAATGACCAGCAGTGAATGTACTCTGAGGACTGGGTTTTTTTTCCACATCAGCACCCTTTTAAGGAAGATGAACTATCTCAGTGAATTTTACAAAAAATTGCATTTTGAAATAATGAACTAATTAGTTAAGACATATATTACATTGTTATGTAAAGAGAAACTTTTCCCAGGGTGGTAGCTCAGCTACATAAAGTGCCCTTTCATTTTATATTAAAATGGAAAAGATGGACCTGTTACAGAACACTTGGACCACTACTATTAATTATCTTATTTGAAGATCACCTCTGGCTGTTAAAAAGATTTATATTAATCTGTACTTGATAGATTCAGAGGGATTAAAGGAGTGAAGGAGAGCGAATAAAAAGAGAACATCTTCCTGGCTTCATTGTTAGATGACCTTGTGCCATGGTACGTTTAAATTGCTTACTTCCTATAACTCTATAAAAGTTCTGTGTTTTCATTTTCTGGATTAGATTGAAGTGTCAACTGTTTTTGATGAATTACACTAGTAATATATGTTCATGTTCTTCTTTGCTCTTTTCTTTTTTTTTTATTTATATATGTCCAGTATAATTTAGTTCACCTAAAAAAGCTTTCAGAAAAAAGATCATTTTTTTTTAATTGCAGTTGTAGCAAAGGGGGTTTTTGTTGGGGTTTGTTTTTTTTTTTTTTTCAAATACCTTTAACTTTTTTTTCTGAAGAGATAAAATACTTGTTCAGCTGTTTAAAAAAGAAAACAAAACACAAAACAACAAAACTCAGATGAAAAGTTTATGCAAAGTTGCCTGTTTTCCACATCCTGAAATTCAGCATACTTTGTAGAAAAATAGAAAGTTGTGCAAATAAAATAGACAAGTTATTGCAATTAAAGAGTTAGAGCTTTATCCTTCAACTTCATCTAGCAGAGGGTCTCCTTGCAAAAACAAGGGTTTAGCCTTACCTTCTGGACAGGGGTCTTACTTATTGCTGATAGATGTAGAGGGGAGCAGAAGGCTTTAAGTGCTTTACTGCTGTTATTGAAGATTCTCACTGATGCAGAACTTGAAAGAACAGCAAGTAAAATCAAGACACATTCATATACAGTGTGTGTGTGCTACTGACTGGAATTATAAAGGACTGCATGTACATACATTGCTTTATAGCCTGACATCAGAAGTGTATTTTGCACTGATTAAGAGAGATCAATAGATTTAAGTTATATATATATAAATCTGTCTTTTTTTCAGGTTCAAGTAGTGTAAAGGCAACAGTTTTTCCATATCTTAGATAGCCCTGATATGTTAAACTGTAGTTAAGGTATTTTATGTGTAAGAAAATTAATAAAATCATGTAGTATAACCATCGATAAATTAAAAGTTTCAGATTTCTTCTCAATGTTGCATTTTGAACTGAAGAGATTTGGGTTGTTTCCATGTTTTGTCTTAAAGAAAACCAAAATCTGAGACAAATGCTTATTTTTCTGAAAGAAAAGGGTGAACTTGGACATGTCTGAGCACAGCAGTTCTGTTGTCAGAGTTTTGACCAGTGTGACAAACACTAAAGAAAGCTAATACGTCCAAATGTTTTATACATATTTCTCATTTCAGAAACTGTCATAAGGGAATCACAGAATGGTTAAGGCTTGAAGGGACCTTAAAGATCATCAAGTTCCAGCCCCTCTGCCATGGGCAGGAACACTTCTCACTAGACCAGGCTGCTCAACCTGGCCTTCACACACCTGCAGGGAGGGAACATCCATCACCTCTCTGTGCAACCTGTTCCATTACCTCACCATCCTTGTAGTGAAGAACTTTTTCCTAATATCCAATCTAAATCTACCCTTTTCCGATTTAAAACCATTCCCCCTTGTCCTGTCACTCCATGCCCTTGGGAACTGTTCTTCCTCAGCCTTCTTACAGACACCTTTCAGGTACTGGAAGGCCGCTATAAGGTCCCCCTGGACCCTTCTCTTCTCCAGGCTGAACAAGCCCAACTCTCTCAGCCTGTCTTCATAGGAGAGGTGCTCTAGCCTTTTGGTCATCTTTGTGGCCCTCCTTTTGACCCATTCTAATAGTTCCATGTCCTTCTTATGTTGAGGACTCTAGAACTGGACACAGTGCTTGAGGTGGGGTCTCACAAGAGTGGAGTAGAGGGGCAGAATCACCTCCCTTGACCTGCTGACCACACTCTTTTGATGCAGCCCAGGATATGGTTGGCCATATATATATATATTATATAAAGTGTAATAATCCCTGTCTTTTTTATACCAGGGAGCCCAGAACTGGACACAATACTCCAGATGGGGCCTGACCAGGGCAGAGTAGAGAGGGAGGATCACCTCCTTCGACCTGCTGGCCACACTCCTCCTGATGCACCCCAGGATCCCATTGGCTCTCTTAGCCACCAGGGCACACTGCTGGCTCATGGGCAACCTGTCATCCACCAGGGTCATCACTACAGTGAGAATACAAAACACCCCAAGTTATGAAGGGTTAAGCATCAGAAGAAGGTTGTTTGGGTGTTTTTTTTTTTTTACCAGCACTTACTGAATCTCATGAATATCAAGGGCTTTTTGTGTCTTTGTTTGTTAAATCAATCCATGATTTCTCTTGTGGCTTTACGCGGCATCTCCGGCTATTCCTCTTCTGCGTCCCGCTGTGCGCTGCGCCACCTCAAACAGAACTGGTGCTGCAGCTGCACTTCCCTTACAAACAACGATAAGCAAGTACCTGCCTTCCTATCTGTGGCTTCCAAATGCAACGTTTGATTGAGTGGAGCAGTTCCTTAAATTACCCAGCCTTGCTCCTTTTGCCACCTGTCATTTAACATTGTTGTTGCTATGGCTTTGGCTGTGTTGTATTTTGCTTTCCAAGGCAGCATGGAATCTTGAATGAAAACACTTGGAGAAAATCTGCTTGAGAAAATCTGCTCAAGAAAATGAGACATCTACACAGGAGTCATTAAAGCAACAACACCGTCCTACGCACTTTATGGCTGTGGTTCAAATATAGGAGTAAATTAGGAAATGTAGCCTTCTGCTTTTAGCCAAAGATTTTCTGTTGTTGACTTCACTGATTAATGCAGGGGTAGTGTGAATTCGCTGGCTATTTGTCTATTGATGTTTCTTCCAACTGTTTTTTAAATTACAACTGCAATTCTGGGGAAGAAATATGTGGCCATGAAGACAGCATGTTTACATAGGAAGGGTTGGCTCTAGGAACATCGCTTTGGGCAGCTCAAAAGTTCTGTTCCTAGAAAGTCAGTTAATAAAGACCTATTAGACTCTACCAAGTAGATGTGAAAGACTGTAGATCATAGTGCTGTTAAGCTTTAATGCTTCCAAGGAATTGCAAGCCCTCTGACCTGAACCACCCTGACATGCCTTATTTTGGTAGCATGAGCTTAGATTGTTAGCTGGAAGATGGAGAAAGGGAAAGGCCAGAGACTGGCTTGCAAAGGAAGGTCTCCATAGATGCCCTCAGCTGTTAGTGGAAAGACAGAAAGAGAAGTGTCTTTAGAAGGAAAGTCTTTACAAGGGCACATATCAACTTTCTCAAGTAATATTGAGGAACACGTCCTGGCATGGCAGCTTGGCTGTAGATATTTATAATTTTTCAGTACCCTTCTTGGGATGTTTTTGGCCCAGGCAGACTGTCTCTCCAAAACTTCCCAGGTACAGTTCAGAAGCTATGGGACCCTTTTCAATAGACACTTTGCATGCAGCTGTCCTGTTTTTGGGGGCCAAAGAGTTTGAAAGCATGGAGGTGGGTCCTTCTGGACTAGGTCTCAATGTCAAAAGCTGCTTCTAGGATGAATTACATGTTCACACAGATGTAGCCTAAGTTGCCTTCTGGACAAAATAAATGGCACTTGAAAGCTGAACTGTTAAATCACTGAGGTAATACTGCTTAGCTATGGTGATGGCAGCACAGGGCAAGAACAAGCCTCTAGAGTCATCTTCATCCCAGGACTTCTGTCAAGTTTTTAGAGAGCTCATGAGTAGCAGCCAACAGTGTGAATTTTAGGAGTGATGAAGGCTGTAAGTCAATAGGACAGATCCACCAATGGAAGTAAAGAAACAATCCCAGTGGAAATACAATTTCAGTGGCACAAATGCAATGACTTGAGATCCCCAACAAACCAAGCACAATTACACCCAAAGTACATTTCCCATCTTACTGATGACTAATGCCTGAACTGGCCTGAAAGAGCAAATGTACCCTGTCCAGAACTGTAAATATTTCTTCAAACCCAGTAATTCCTACATTTGCCAATTTTCAGCCTGTGCAAAATGCAGGTGGAATGGCAGTGCAAGAGGCAGCTGCCTGAGCATCACGCAGTGTCTGCTAAGGATGAAGTGTAGCTGATGGGCCACTCTGGGACCAGCGGAAGGCTGTAGGAAAAGTCTATAAACTCACCTGTCTTGATGCCAGCTGGGCTGTGAGATGGGGAAAACAGGATGGGCTTTCTCCCAGTATCTTGTAAATGGAGGAAAAAATGTCTGAAAATAAGTGTTGAAAATTGCTTTATTGTTTTAAAACTTTCACTAATTGCAAAATCAACCATGAGGGATGGGCTTGAACACACTGCTAGTATCATGGTTCCTTGCTTTCACCCTGAAAACCTGTTTTTTTCTTAGATATGCTAAGGATATACTTTGATATTAGTCTACTTGTATCTTCTTCTGCCATCTTAATTTGTTTATATCTTGGCTTTCTTTTATCTTAATTGTGTGCGTTTTCTGCTCTTCCTCAGCACCTGCAATTTTACGCTGCTTATGATTTTTTTTTACATTTATCTCTCAATATCTTTTTAAATTCTGTGTTTATTTGCTATGGTCTTTTTCTCCTCCTAGTGTACATATTGTTAGATAATATGCATCACCCTTGGATATGCTGTAATTGCTTTCTGAACAGTTTCCATTTCCTCTGTGTCCTTCCCTCCTCTCTCTCCTCCCGCTAGGCGCTTAACCCACTGGATCTTCTCCAGCACTTCCCCATTCTTCTGAGTTCAAAGTCCTTGGGGGTTTTTTGTTCCTCTTGCAGGTTCAGACTGCAGTAATGAATCCAACTGTATTATGGTCATTAGTGAATCCTCCACCTCTGTCTCCTAACAGCTGCACTGAAAGTCAGAACTTGTCTTTCTTGACACCTTTTAATACATTGAGGATATAGTACATGACTGTTGCTTGATTTATTTCTCTCATTGTGTCCCTGTTCCTGTGTGTCTGGGTAGCTGAAATCTCCTCTTATTAGTTTTGACATTTTGCTATATCTCATAATCTTCTTGTTCTTTCTGATCCTATTTTTTCTGGTTTATATCCAGTCCACACTACCACCTTGCTCCCCCCCCTATTGTCTCGAATTTTGAGCCACGATGATCCTTTCAAACAACTGCAAAAAAACTTTTGGCTTCTTCAAAGTTTTGGCCTGTTGGAGAGAGAGAGTTTTGAACTAAGCCATTACAACCTGAACGGTGTCTGGCTTAGCAGAGTACATTCCCCCACCCGCGGCTCCCTCCCACAGCCTTCTCAGCACTCTGGCCCCAAATCAAGCAATTAAGTACATGCTTAAGTCCAATCATGTGAGGAGCACCGTTAACCCAACAGGACTACTTACATGCTTAAAGTTGGCACAGGATTAAAACGCTTTGCTAAATCAAAATACCGGAGCTGTGGTTTTAATGCGGCGCGGTTAATGAAGACTCTACATCCCTCTGATATGAAAAGTGCACGGTGACTCATTCTGGTAGACACCCGAGTGTGAAGGCAGAGGATTCAATCCCACATCTAGGTCTTAATTGCGTGTGTCTGTGTGCATTTGCATACACACACACACACAGAGTTGTAGGGGGGGCAGCACTGTATTTGAGAGCACCTGGAAGACTGTAAAAGCCTTATTCGTTGCCAGTAGATGCAATAAGAAATTCTCATTGATTTTAAAAGGCACTGTTTGGGGACGAAGGCAAATACTGAAACAGCATTTATCAAACAGCTCCATACCATGGACACATCTCTCACTGCAGTTAAACTTTACCACGTCTCATATGCCTCACACCTTGGGCACAAATTTCACAGAGGGCGATAGGTTGAATAAGCATCCTTCTTCTGGATTGTGTTAATGCCTGAAAAAATATTTAATGAAGCATGTATAAATCATCTAATTTTCCTGCCCTTTATCCTATCGCCCTCTCAAAGTCTTTTAGCATCGGAGTGATAATCCTATTGAGCATTTAAATAATTGTGTACCAACCCCTTCCATCATAGAAGACTTAGCAAACAGTGCATTTGACTATTGTATTTCAGTTGTAGGGCGAACACTGTCAAAATTAATATCCATATGAGACAAGGATATTTATTCTAATCTGTGTCTTGTGGTTTTCAATAATGTTTTAAAGAAAATTAAATCACCTCTGAAAACTGAATTCTCAGGGTGAAATTACATATCGTCATAGCCATGATGTGTCACATTCATTTTGTTACAAGTGCATATATCAGCTTAGATTTATTTTAGCATGGCTTATGCTTTCCAAACTCAGGTTTTAAAGGTTCACTCTAAATAGTATTTCAGCAAAATGCATCTGGAGAGACAGTTGGATCTCATTTATAAGCATCTCTCACTTTCTGCCTTATGCCATAATAAATGTTCTTGACTGCAAGATTTTAGATGAGATCAATTGTACTTGCTGCTTATCCCCTTCTCTACTGGCAAGTCTGAAAAAAAGATGATTTCTTTTTCACAGCCTTTAAAAAGGGAGGACTCACTTAACTCATTTTTTTAAAGTAGATAATTTAATATTTTTGGAATTACTGCTTGAGTTCCATCTGTAGGATGGCATTTATTGTAAAAAGCAAAATATGAGAACTGTTCACATCACAGCTGCTTTCTTTCGATGTCATGAACTATTTGCCATATCAAAGAAATTGTCTCCAAAGTTTTCTTTTAAAATATGTTATAGTTTTTAATGGTTATCTTTGGCAGGTGATTGTAAAAACTGAATTCATAAAATGCATGAAGAGCTCTAGATCCACAGCAGCCTTTCATGAACTTGCAAACAGTCCTGGCTTAGGGAAAAATTTCTCCCACAGCATCAAGGCTGTCTCTCTTCTCTCACCTTGTCCCCATTCCCCCAAAGGCCAGTAGGCTGAGGGTGGGGAAGAGGTTGGGAGGGGACAGAGCTGGAAAGCTGGCTTCAAATGACCAAGTGGAATGAGATGAAATAGAAAATAATGAAAGATCCTGTTTGTCTGAGATACTTGTGCAATCCCTTGGAAACTCGTGGAAGAGTTGTAACAAAATGAAATAGTCTTTGAATGGAAGGTGGCATAAAAGGCAGACAGATTCACAATGTTTGCTTTGTTATCCAAATACCAATGCACCCTACATGTTCCTCAACTTCCAGTATTGCCAGTATGTGATCAGACTTATCAGTGAAGTGTGGAATGCTAGTAAAGTGATGCAAGTGACAGATTTTAGAAATGAGATCCAAAAATTTGTCCCCCAACGACAGAAAAGTGTCTGTGCTGAGCATCTGATGCCATCATCAACAGACCATACTTTTTAAATTAGAAGTCATATACCAAGAGATATATAAAATAAACAACACATTTTCTGGAAGAAGACTGGGGGGAGCAGAACCCGACTCTGTGACATGACCACAGGGATGATTTTCACAGGCTGTCAGAGGAGTGTGAATTCTCCTCAGCCCTCCTGGTGAACATCCACATTCCTGTTTGCCATGTTCACGCCGGTGGGACTCCACCTGAGCAGGTGAATCCTCAGCTTGCCACAACAGAGAAAGGGATTTTGGCCAGCTGTGTCAGACAAATGTTAGCAAAGAGTTAGTGCACAGTGCCACTTCGTGATGAATTTGGAGGGGGGGCGACAGTTGCCAGCTTTCTAAGGCAAAGTCTGAGGTCTTGCTACACTGTAAACTTGCTGAGATACACTGCAGAGCAATGTGAAAAGAGGACAATCAAGTTTCTCTATTCCTAGGTCAAAGCGCTTTCCCTCTGCTCATACATAAATAAGGAATCTCTCCCTTGCAGATGAGTACCATAATAGAAAAATGTTTCACAGTGTTTTGCCCTAATCAGATAAATCGGCATAACAGACATCTCTCTTGGCTGAAATGTCAGCCTTCTGCAAAATCAAATCTATTCCATGTTTCTGATCATAATGCAAAATTAATATAACTTCATGTCAGTGAGAGTGAATATGGAACGACTCCCATCTAACAGAACCATAGTTGCAGCTTTTAAGGAGAATTCATCAGAAATAAATGTCATAATTTTAATGGTGGAGTGGTAATAACTTCCAGCAGGTGGTCTAGAGAAGGAGCTGCAAGGTGTGGAGGAAGCCTCTAAATTCTCATCCTCCTAAATTTAAGAAAAAAAAAAAACAGAAATGAAATGGGGAAGAGGTATCTTGCAAGCAAGCATCTTTCTACTGACAGCATATCTACTAAACTCACCACCAGCAGCTGCAGTAAATGCAAGTGTGAGGAGAGACCACAAAGAATGGGGCAAAAGGTGTATGTTAAAGAAGTACCTTACATTTAAGTGGAATTATTTGATGTTAAATAGATTTTAGTGTTAGAAGGTGCAGAAACGATATCTGCTTAGATTAAAAATTACTGATCAGATCATGGAAGTACCCCTTGATAAGGTCTTACAACACATTTCCCTAATTTCCCTTCATGCAAGGATGTATGACCTGGCATCTGCTGGTAAAAAGATGAATGAGTGTGAGTGTAGGGTGTTCACAAGGTCATTAGTCATTTTTAAAGAATGATTCAAATATGGCTTATTTATAAAGAGAAGGTAGAAAGACCGTCGCCACCTCTTCTGCCTGGGGTTTGCATGTAACCCATATATTTAGCCCTTGATTATTATGGGTGAGCACCCAGCTGGCAGGTTACCCTGAGAGGGGGAGCGGGGCCTGGTAGCTGATTCTGTGCAGGTCTCAGGCAGATCCGCAGAGCCCGCTAGGTCAGGCACAGCGTGGCATGATCACAACCACACTGCTTCCAGGGTCAGCACTAGTAAGTCAGAAGCAGTTTTAGCTACTTCTCCACGGCTGATTGATCAATTAATGACTCCTACAAGCCCAAGCCTGCTCCTTACAGTGAACCGTGAGTCCTGGGGTGCGTGTTTCAGAGGCAATTAACTGTCCCTCGGCAGAATCAGCTAGGCTCATTTGCTCTGGCTTGGTCCCAGTGCCCCGCTGAGCACCGCAGAGCTACCCTCACGGCTTCCCATTATTCCTCCCAGGGCTGTGAATTCCAGGAGGTTTATTAACTTCCCCAGCAGCACTTCGGGAGCAGAGCAAGCCCGCTCGGATCTGGGGCTGCGTGCCAGAAATCCTTGATCAGAGGGTGCTAGAGAGCACGGTGAGGAGTCTGAATCTGTTCTCTCCTCGGCTCCATCTCATGCCCAACGCTGACTCCTGGTGCTGCTTCAGCATCTCTGCACTGTATCCCCGCTAGTCCTGTTTTAGGGGGTTGACATTAGTTTGGCTTGTTATACCCCAGATAATGGAGAATTCTATTTGTAACATTTTTGGAACTTACCTCATTGGCAGACGGAAGAATGAATTTTTCCAGGGGTGGTTTCTGTGTGGCTTCGTGACCCCACGGTGATCTCAACCCTGAAGCCTATCGACTGGGAAGTGACTGGATGATGTTAATTGCATGTAGGGCGTACAACCCAGTATTAAGGTTCAGATACTTAATCCAATATTTAAGAAGCCAAACCCTTTTGTCAAAGACTGCATACAAGAGAATCACTTCCAGATGTGATCAAAGGCACACATAAGGTGGATATGTAGCCTTTTAACTAACACGGATAAAAGAAGAGTCCCTCCCTTCTCCTGGATACAGCATCTCTTTAAGCAGAGGTGAGAACTGGCTGATGCAGCTATGTCAGCTAGACAAATCTAAATCCTCTGCTTTCTATGAGATGCATGTGGGTGTCAAAAAATTTAAGCAAGGTACTGTATCAGCTATTCTATGCAGCACCTGCATAAATCAAAGATCTCAAGACCCAGAAGTGAAAGTGCAACCTTCTATTTCTTTTTTTTTCCCTGCTTCATGTTAAGGAATGCTGCTTTCTTGTTCTGCCAGTGCAGAATGAATTCATGTGCTTGTGAAAAAACAGTTCTGATAATAGTTCCTGAAACCTTAAAATGAGTTCCCAAATTGGTCTTTTATGTTAAGAAGTGCTGCTGAAGTTACAGACATGGGTTTTGGAGGAACTATTGTGTGTAGAAACCTGTTGCTGTAAACACTCTTCTGTTTTATTCCTGTTGCTTAGTTTTTATGTTGTTATGTGCAATAGGGAAGGTAATAAGAAGAGCAGAAGAATGGCTACTAGAACAATTACGACATTTAAGGAAAAAGGAAAACAGCGGTGAAACAACTGTAGCTAAGGAAGCCTATTTGGTCTCTGTACTTCCTTGAGAACATCCAGCCTATGCATAACTCCATGAAAGCACTCAAAACAATTGAATCACTATCAGAAAATCCCTATTTCTATGGAAAAAAAATGGGAACAAAGTAGTTGTGCTAAACTGAGACGCAGCAGCAATTACTTTCACAGTACGGGACCAGAAAAAAGTACTTTTATTCTTGTTGCCACCTCATGAATGTTTATACCTTCTAGTTGGGTTAATCTGATCATCTAAATCAAACCACCATCAACTTGCTGATTTTATTCACAACAGTATTTTTAATTTCGTCATTACATTATCTCAGTTTTAGTTTAATAAGTAATGGTCTTTCAGTCTTAATGTGTTCATTAAATCTGTACATTTGCCGACTGAATTTCTTTGAATATGCAATAGGGAAAACTGGATAGACTAATTTGTTCTTTCCAACTGTATCTGTTTCAGCACGTCAATAGTGAAAGCAATATCACTACAGGATTTGTGTACCAGTGATTTCTCATCTTTCTAATGAAAATGTTCAAAAGGAAGGAACTGAGAGGAAGAAAACCTCTGTGTTTTGAGAAAATAAAAAAAGTTTCCAGTGAAAATTAAGAGATCAATGGACAGAAATAGTTAATGCAGGTGGCTTTGGGGGAAAATCCCTCTCATGGAAAACAGACAATATACTGGGGGCTGGTGAGATGACAGTACTTGATTCTCCATGGTGCAGAATGAAGAGTGAATTCACCCCACAACACTCATGTCTTAATTTTGAAGCATTACGACTCTGGTAGCTTCATTCTTCTACTTCTGTGGACCCTGAAATAGTGCTGTGAACAGAAACAGCCCTCAGTTGCTCACAATTCTCAGTGTGACTGCTCCAGTAGTCAAGACTATTAATGCCTTTTCCTCCCCTCTTCCTCTTCTCCATGATTCAGGAAACAACCTGTAATGAATGTTTCATTTTCCTGAACAACTAGTCTCCAGTTTACTGTGTTTTTATACAACGGAAAATTCTGATAAACCTGGTCTCAGAAGGTGCACCAGAATCTGGCAGGTTTCATTTCTGTATGCAGGTAAGGTATTTAAGATTAGATGCACTGAAAACATAGAAGTGCTGTGGTGGTTTGACCCTGGCTGGAGGCCAGACACCTATCAAAGTCACTCTATCACTCCCCTTTTCAGCTGGACAGGGGAGAAAATATATATTGAGAGGCTTAGGAGTCGAGATAAGGACAGAGAGATCATTCCTCAGTGGGTGTCATGGGCAAAACAGACTCAACACGGAATAGAAAAAAAAAAATCTAATTTATTACAGACATACTCTAAAACCAGAGTAGGATAATAATAACTACAACCAAATCTTAAAACACCTCCCCCCCGCCAACACCCCTCCCTTCTTTGCAGAATTAACTTTAATCATGATTTCTCTCCCTTCTTTCCCCCATTGTGGCACAGTGGGAGATGAGGATGAGGGTTTCAGTCAGTTCCTCACAAGTTGTTTTCCTTCTTAGAGGAAAGGGGCATTCCTCACACCCTTCCCCTTCTGCACTGTGGGGTCCCACCCATGGAAGACAGTCCTCCATGAACTTCTCCAACATGAGTCCTTTCCCACGGGGCTTCATCCCTTCACCAGCTGCCCCAGCGTGGGTCACTTCTGTGGAGTGCAGCCATAAATCATAGAATGTCTCTCAGGCCCAGACTGCTCCAGCCTGGACCTCCATGGAGTCACAAGTCCCCCCAGCAAACCTACTCCAGTGTGGCTCTCTCACTCTCTCTCTGTCTCTCCATGGGCTCCACGTCCTGCCAGGAGCATGTTCCAATGCAGGTCACAGTGTCTAGCACCTCCCACTCCAGCATGGGGCTTCTCCACGGGCTGCAGGTGGGGTCTTGGCCTTTTCTATGGGCTGCAGGGGGACACCCGCTCCACATGGGTTTCTCCAGGGGCTGCAGGGACATCTTTATCTCGGGCACCTGGGGTGTCTCCTCCGCCCTCTTCACTGGCCTTGGTGTCTGCACTGCTCCTTACGTCTTCTCACTCTCGTCTCTGGTGGCAAAAAGCAGCTGCTTGTGTTTTTTTTCTCTTAAATGTGATTCTCAGAGGTGCTGTGACCATCGCTGATGGGCTGGGCCTTGGTCAGCAACGACTCCGGCCTTGAGCCAGCTGGTGTTTGCTCTGTCAGGTCTGCAGAAGCCACCCCTGTGCCCAGAACCCAGCCACACAAAATTACAAGAAGTGCAAATGGACTTACTAATAGTTGGGATGAGGTTGTTATTGTTAACTTAGGCAGTGTGTATTAAATGGCAGCTAGTGTTGGTGGGTATCTCTGAGGAATGGGCCTTTGTTGTTTGCAAGGGGCTGCACAAGCCTGAGTCCTTGCAGTTAGTGCCAGTTGATTGCCAGTTGTGCGCATGATGCTGCTGTCAGGAATTAGATCTCATGTTTTGGATTATAAACTGGGTTTTAGAGAATTACCCCCAGGCTTTTCAGTGACTCTCCTTATTACTAACACAAGTGAATCAGCTGGTAGGCGAGCTTTGCTAATTTGGACTGATAATTGGTACAACAGAGCTGCTCAGTACTTACTGGCACCTCCCGCAGTTCTGCCTTCGGTCATTTAGCAGCCCATGCATAAGTCATGGAAATGGTAGGAACCTATTACTGAGCATAGCTGCCATCAGTCCTCATGATGAGGAGTCCCCTCCAAAAGTAACTTCAGTTTCCTTCAGCAATAGCACTTTCTGTTTGGTTGGTTGGTTTTTGTTTTTTAAAACTTTAGGCACTGCTGGTGCTAAAAGAAATAAAATCCACAGCATCTGGTATTACAGAGCATCAGACTTATTTCAAAATTAGAGATTTAAGTAGGTTGAAGAAGGGTTTGAAAAGCCAAGGAGAATAACTGAATGAAAGGAAAGTCAGGAGATGGTCGTTGAAGAAATGATCAGAAGGAAACCTCTAACTTTTTGTGAAGATGTATTTTTAAAACCTGTTTCTCTGTACAGCTGAGGGGTTTTGTTTGTTTTCTCTCATCTAGGTTAAAGGTCAATCATTTAATGATCTCTGCAGAAGCTTTATCTGCCTTCACCTTCCTCTAAACTCAGACTATTAAAATGATGTATCTGACTAATTTCTTTGTATATAGAAATAGTTAGGTCAATTGTACCTGTATACCAAGAATTGTAATTAAAATCAAATTGAAAAAAGGAAAACAGAATGTTGAGAGTGCTACATTAACCTGCCTTGCTAGCCCAGATCCATCAATCTTAAAAAAAAAAAAAAGATAAAAAAAAGAGGATTTGTCTGGCTGTAATTATATATGACTAATAGCAGAAATTTATTCTAGGTCTCATTCATTTTGGATTATCCCTATTTGTAAAATGAGCAATTGAAAGGACCTTGATCAAGGAGTATATTTAAATTGTTTGCTGTTTAATGGAAGGGAGAACAGAGATCAAATGATAAGCGAGTTGTACCTAAGAGAAATGAATCAGTTAAGGGAGTGCAATGATTAGTGAGATTTTTATCTGTGGACAGGGAAGAAATCTAAACCTGTTCATTCAGATTCCAGTCTACTTTACCTCTCCACTTAGTGAGATAAAAGCTTAATTTAGGATTTGTATACAAGAGAAAAATCTGCATTAATGTAGCATAGGCCACATTTCCAAATGCAAAACTAAGTCCCTCTGTTGAACAGTGGGTTCACAGCAAATTTTAACTGGAGACTTGGGAATGGCAGGGCTAATACATTCACAGAAGTAATAACCCACTTGTAACTGACAGCAGAAGAAAAAAAAACCCTGAATGCATACTAAGGCTTTGCTGCCTGTCGTGTCCTTAAGACTTGTTCAATATTTTTCTGAACAAACAAGCTTGGAGGAAAAGTTCATGAAAAGTTTTTCCATGATTTTATACATATATATACATATACACACATACATATAAAGGTATAAGTTTATACACACAACCTTTGTATTCACATTTAAACACTTCTGTGATTACAAGAATAAATATGTCACATTCCTGCATTCTTCTGTTGCACCCAATGACATTTCAACACAGTTGGCTTTGTAGATACCCTTTGGCAGTTGCTTGAATTCACTCTGATAACCATAGTTGATTTTTTCCCAATAAAAGCACTGTAGCAATTTAGAAGGTGGTGGTAGAAGCCACAGCCGTGTGGTGGCTGTTGCAAAATGGGCCCTGTTAGGAGCCCTACACTTAGTATTCCAAACACTTGATTTGAAATGAAGGTTTTATCAGAACAAATAAACAAACATACAGACACCAAAACTCTCAAATAGACTCATATTGGTAAATTTGTTGCTGTTAAATTTGAAGAAAATCAAGTCAATGCGGCATTTCAAGGCCAAATATTGTGTCCCAGACAGTCTTACTTATCTGGAATCACAGAATCGATTTGGATGGAACATACCTTTAAGATCATCACGTCCAACCCTTAATGTAACACTGACAGTTCCACCGCCAGACCATGTCCCTAAGCACCACATCTGCACATCTTTTAAATACCTCCAGGGATGATGACTTGGTCACTTCCCTGGGCAGACTGTCCCAGTGATTGACAACACTTCCAGTGAAGACATTTTTCTTAATATGAAATCTGAACCTCCCCTGGCACAGGTTGAGGCCATTTCCTTTTGTCCTGTCGCTTCTTACTTGGGAGAACAGACCGAAACCACCTGGCTACAGAGACTTTTCAGGTAATTGTAGAGAACGATAAGGACTCTCCTCATCCTCTTTTTCTCCAGGCTAAGCAACCCCAGTTCCCTCAGCTGCTTCTTGTAAGACATGTGCTCTAGACCCTTCACCAGCTTTGCTTTTTCTCTTTGGACACTGTTCAGCACCTCAATGTCTGTCTCATAGTGTCTTGCAGCCAAAAACTGAACACAGTATTTGAGGTGCAGCCTCACCGGTGCCAGATATGGTGATACAATCACTTCCCTAGACCTGCTGGCCACACTATTTCTGATACAAGCCAGGATGCTGTTGGCCTTCCTGGCCACCTGGGCACACTGCTGGCTCATGTTCGGCCAGCTGTGAAATAATACCCCAGGTCCTTTTCCACCAGGTATCTGTAGCTCAAACTTAAATAAAAATTTGGTTTTCTAAGTCTCTGTTAACTGAAACAAAAGCAGAAGTAGCTACATAGCAGTGAAATGGGAGAAAAAACAGTGTTTACTTTGAAACTGCAGTTTACTTCCCACGGTGAAATAAAAGAATTTTGTCATTAGATCCAAATTTATTGCATGAGATGATGTGACATATTCAATGTGCCTTCTATCCAAATGCTGTTGCTAAATCTTCTCCAAACTCACATCTTCTGTGAGCCATGTGGAGAAAATTGAGCTAAGGCAGTTATGGTGACTTTGTTCCACCTCAAAATCCCCTTCCATTCAGTTAGGTCACTGCATTATTTGAGCATCTGGAGAGCAGCCCAGGATTGGGATGAATATTTTTCCTGCACCATGGAAGCAAATGGAGAGTCCTGAAATGCCACCACTTGCTTATGGCCTGGATCTGAGTTAGGATCTGTGTCAAGAAGCAATTCACCCACGGCCATTCATGTAACTCATCAGATATTCAGCCCACTCTAAATATGATTTTAAAGTTAATTATCTCACCTTTTCTTTGTGTGATAGAACATCCTAATTAATGGTTGATTAGTCAAGTTTCTTGTTTCTATTGGCTGTGTGGAAAAAAATGTTAACCTTCTGCTACCTCCCACCCCATATCAACGTTGTTTTGAAGGTTCAGGAATATTACCCAATCTTTGATAAACAGCAACAGAATGCATTGTATTTTTCCATCCTCTGCAATGGAAAAGGCCTGTAACAATATACCTGTAGGAGACACAAGGCAAGAAAATATCCCTGTAAGATTGTGTTTCCAGCAACTGAGTTGGCTAAGCTAACTAAAAGCCCACAGTGGAGAAATTTTCTGTTTTCTTTATTGTTTATTATAAATTCCTGATTGGCTTAGATCTACTCAATTACATCTGGGCGAAAGAATGAGAAATCCATTCAGATACAAAGGACAGAATACTCTCAGTCTTTTGCATATAGATGCAGGTAGGTGGCCCATCAGTACTTTTGGTGTGGGGGTGGCTGCATCATGGGGATGAAATGGATCAACCCAACTCATTTAATCGAAGTAAATGAGCAAGCCTCAAATGGTGAAGTCTGTATTTTGACCTAACATGGCTACGAGCCATTCACCTAGAGAGAGTGAGAGCTCTGTATTCCCCTGAACCGCTCGTGCATGTATCTGTAATATCATTCCTCTCTATAATCCATTCCTATCGTATGTTATGTTTTATGAGTAAATCTTCCAGCCATGGGAATTTACAATTAAAATAACCTCCACGTTGACGACATTTCTGGTATTAGCTCTGTCCCTTATTACCCTACTTCTGTTTAAGCCTCTTAGATGTGAAATTGAAATGGTTAGCTGTACATGGTAAAACAAGTAAAATCTATTTCCATTTCCAAAAGATGAAACTTTCTGGTGCATTGGCTGGGACTAAACTCAAGGGCGGTAAATTTTCAGTGTGGTACGTAGGGAGTTAGCTACACGACTCATTAACATTAATTCCCATCTGTAAATAATTTTGAAATACTTTAACTAGCAGGGGAGCTATTTCATCTTTTATACTTAGCTGATTGTAAAAATGTATGCTGAAACCATCTGGCCTTAGTGTTTTGTTGGACTTCAGACTTTTAATAGCCAGTCTGATTTCCTTCGCTGAGTTGGGGTTTTCTAATCCCTGGCTCAATTCTCCTTCCAAACTAGGTAATACCGTGTTGCTATTTGCTTGTCAGTCAATCCCTATCTCACCAATTGAGATGAATAACAGAGTTGCTATAAAAACTTAGGCAGGCTTTGGGCCTAATTCTCATTCACGCTGAAGTTACTTTACACTACTCCGGTTGCTCGTTTACTGGGTGTAAATGCAATTTACTGCCTGAGCAATATAAAACGACTGTAACATAAATGAGAATCACATCCCCTATGTTCAGAGCAGCTAACAACTTCAAATTGCTGAGCACTG
Source organism: Gallinula chloropus (assembly GCF_964237585.1). Lineage (NCBI taxonomy): Eukaryota > Metazoa > Chordata > Aves > Gruiformes > Rallidae > Gallinula > Gallinula chloropus. The sequence continues at coordinate 176,454,570 of NC_140085.1, read as the reverse complement.
TTTTCCCAACGGATTTCGCGTACTAGGATTTCAATGCATATAAAGAACACAACAAGCCAATTAAAAATGAAGATATTAAATGAGAAATTGAATGGTTATTTCTAAGGTCTGTTTAGAGCTGATTTTTCCAAACAATGGGGCTGATTAAGCCTGGCTGTTACAAACACGCCGGCTTCATCTAAAGTTCAGCCCTGCGTGAAGCTTGGGTATTTGCCACAGTGCATGCAATGAACTCTCTGTATTACTTGGAGAAGGATGACTGTATCTCAGAGATGCATGCAGGCCTCCCTGACTCACCCAGTGATGCTTCCCTCCCGGGGACTGTCACTGAGATTCAACAATTATTAAGCAGCGATGCACAACAGTGTGATTTGATAATGGGTGAGTGGGGGGATAATGGCAAAAGTAACTTGAAACTGTAGTTACCACAAACACCAAAGGAGACACTGCTACCTCACACCTTCTCCCATTTCTGAAGTAATGTTTTTTATTGCCCAAAGACTTAAACATTTTCATTATCATGCCCTGAAATGACTGTCAAGATTTAAGCTGATGCTGGTCTATACTATGGAAAAATATGATGACAAGTAGACTGTAGAGTGGGTTATTCCAGTTCAGACAGAGGTCAGGCATCCCTATGTTCTTCTTACACCTCTGTTATATCAGCATGAATATCCATTTTGATGTGAAGTCCACATTCTTGCCCCCTCCTCCTTTTCTTTTGGCCTGCTGAAGACACTTCAATAACCCACGTGCTAATAGAGAATCGTTACATGGTGGAAACCACAGACACAAAAAGACAGATCTGTTAATACAGGAATCCTTATATGCCATACCCAAATTGTCCTCTGTGCTCTGTGGACTACTTCACACCTATAAATCTTGTGCTGAGTCTTCTCTCACTGGCTGCTAGTCAGCTGATTTCAAACCTACCTTCACCTTGCTGAAGAACATAGGGAATGTAGTGTATATATCATCTCATACAAAGATTAATAGCCTTTCTTGGTTGCTAAATAACAGCCTGGTTGTCTGACTTAGGGCTGTGTTAAGGTGTGCATGTTGTAGTCCAGATCCGTGCTCTGCTACAGCAGCTTTGTCTGACAGTGCAGTGGTGTTTCAGCAGTACTCCTCACACTAAAGAGCTCTCGAGGATGGGTTCTGTAAAGGAAACCCATGTGGTTCCTCTCCCGAAGGAGCAGGCGTGTTCCTCTTACACACACACACACACACACACATGCACAAAAAGAATCAGGAAGATTTATCTCTTATCTAAAAGTGACTTTTGCACTGCATATAGGCCCGTGTCTATAAATTACTACACTAAATTTTAAATGAAAGGTAAAAATAATCCCACCACCCCTGCTGTTGTAAGTACACAACAGGCTTTACGGGTGCTAGCGAACAGAATCCTCCTCTTCTTCTTTGGCACTGAACATTGTGATTTACACCACTGTAATTGAGAGTGGAATATTTCCCTATTTCCCACTCCAGATAAATCATTGTAAGTAGGAAAATATGTTTGTGATGCTGCTCCTGCTATCATAACTGTCTGTTTTGCTATGAGAAAAAAAAAATAAATCTATATAAATGTTTTAGAGCAGAGTTGATCATCATATATTACTTAGGCAGTTATGATTAGTTTTGCATATGTTAAAACACTGTAACATTATTTAATGCTGTGGTGAATGTAGGAATTACTAGTGCCATCTATTGTTGGAAAATGTAGGCTTGTAAATGTTGATTTGCATATTCTATGGTAAAGTAGCATTAAAAATTTAATATTTTACCAAGTTTTATTGCAAAATGAAATCCTTTACGTAATTGCAGGTTTGGAATGTTTGTACTTTACATTCTTTGAAATTTGTCAGTCTTCAGAAAGAAGATTCCCTGGGGTTTATTTTCATTGCCACCTCTGATTTCCAGACCAGGCTTCTCAAACACATGCGCTTTACATGACACCATATTTAGTTAAAAATAGCAGCAACCTTGAGACCAAGGACCAGCAGGCTCCCACCCCCATATTTTAGCAAAGTGCCATGCACACATCATGCTTTATCATTAGGAGCTTGGGTGGTTTGTGGGTTTTTTTTTTTGAGCACGTTCATTTGATAAGAAGGGAAACACAGCCTTTGAAAACTTATTCTATTCCTTTACCTCTGACAGGAGTAATTTTAACAATTAAAAATTAATCGTGCAAGGAGGATTAGCTGGATCACTGAATAATCAAGATGATACTAAACGAAAACTATTCTGTTTCTGCATGGCAAAGTGGCTTCCCTGTGACAAATCAGCATTGCTGTTCTGCTTGGGGTAAGTTACTCCAGAAGAAAAATGTAACATTTCAGTATAGAACAATTTACTTTTAAGTTATAAACTGTGTAGTTTTGCTTTAAGTGAAATGTGAAATAATCCTTCACTGCCTCACAAATATACATATTTTTCCCTTCTGTTTCACACAAACTAGCATTTTGGAAATGACACCTTTTTTTTTTTTTCTTTTTTTCCATTTTGGGTATATAATAAGAAGAATAACAAGTTAAGCAGTTTGAGACTTTTCAGATTGTTTTATTTTCCCCTGGAATTGATTTAACGATCAGGTATATCTTAGCTGTGATCTTGTTTATTTTAGAAAAATGTACATGAAATCCTGTTTTTTACTCTGAATCCTCTGGTTGTGATTGCTCTCTTACGTGTACAACAATTAATTATTCTGCTGTTTCCTGTGTTTTCCTTCTGGTATAGGCACATCCATGTATAGCACTTTCAGCTCAGGTCATGTATTGCCACTTTAATTTGAACTTTGAGCACATGTCCACTGAGCAGTGGTTATGGGCTTTGGGCTTGGCTAATTTGGGGAAAAGGAGGCTGAGGGGTGACCTCATGGCTCTTCACAGCTTCCTAGGGAGGGAAAGTGGAAAGGGAGGTGCTGAGCTCTTCTCCGAGGGATCCAGTGACAGGACACATGGGAATGGTTTAAAGCAGCACCAAGGATAGGTTTAGTCTGGACGTGAGGAATCATTCTTTACTGAGAGTGTGGTCAAACACTGCAACAGGCTTCCTGGAGAGGTGGTCGATGCCCCTAGCCTGTCAGTATTTAAGAGGCACTGGGACAGTGCACTTCGTAGCATGCTTTAGCTTCTGGTCAGCCCTGAATTGGTACTGCAGTTGGACTAGGTGATTGTTGTAGGTACCTTCCAACTGGAAGATTCTATTCTAAGTTTCACTTGCTGCCCACCATTAGTTAAGAAAACCCCAGAAATTTAACTGTTTCCTTGTTTGCTTGACTGAAGTAGCCTGCCTTGCTAACCACATCAGCTTCTGATAATCTCTGTTCCCGTGTCAGTTAAGACCGAGCAGTTATATGCCACTCAGCTTCCTGCATAATAGCTGAATTGTGAAGAAAACATTAAATTTTGGGTTTTCAGTTGAAATATTTACCTCCCCTGGTATTTATATGGTACCTGGGGCAACAGAAAAGATGGAGACTTCAGTATGTACAATTAAGATTAATAATCATATCATAGATACGTCATGCTAAGTTTCATAAAGAAAAGACTCACAGGCAAAAAAAGAATTCTTAAACTTGAAATAGAAAGACACGGGGAGTGCTCTAATCCAAAAATCACAACCTTTTTGGAGAAGTTCAGCTACACACTGTAACTTCATTTATAGCACTGAGTTGAACTTTTCGGCTTGGGTTGATATCAACAGATGAGCCACTATCAAAAATACAAAAGAACTATTTTTCAAAAGAATCTTATCAACAGCCACAGGCAATTTCAAAATATAAGCCCCAACTGTTTAAATAAAAGCATCCTGGCAGATTTTCAGTTGCCAGATTTGTTTAATGCTGTTCTTAAATTGAATAAAAGTTTGATGGAGCTGATTCTTCACTCAAGATAAAATTAAAAATCTATTAAGCTGCGTTATAGATCTTATAGCTGAAATAATTAGGTGTCATGAGGCAAAGCAGGGGTCACATGTAAGGACAGTTACAGAATCATAGAATCATAGGGGTTGGAAGGGACCTCGAGAGATCATCGGGTTCAACCCCCCTGCCAAAGCAGCTCCACAGCTCATATTGCACAGATAGGCATCCAGACAGGTCTTGAATATCTCCAGAGATGGAGACTCCACCACCTCCCTGGGCAGCCTATTCCAGGGCTCTGTCACCCTCACTGTGAAAAAGTTCTTCCGCATGTTGGTGCGGAACTTCCTGTGCTCCAACTTGCAGCCATTGCCCCTTGTCCTATCCCCACAGACCACTGAAAAGGGGCTGGCCAATTCCCCCTGAATCCCATACTTCAGATACTTATAAACATTAATAAGGTCCCCCCTTAGTCTTTTCTCCAGGCTGAACAGTCCCAGCTCACTCAGCCTTTCCTCATAGGGAAGATGCTCCAGGCCCTTAATCAACTTCGTAGCCCTTCTCTGGACTCTCTCCAGGACAGTTAGGAGTTTTATAGATCAGATGTGTTCATAACTACTATGTGGGCAACCCACTTGATTGAAAACTGCTGGCACCTCACATACATTAGAATCACTTTGACACTCGGAAGGTTTAAAGCTACTTACTTAAGCTAGATGTTGCTGAAATGTCTAATACCACTTGTGCATTCCCCGCCTTATCTTATAGTGGTACAGCTTATATTAGCTCTGAAGTTCAACCATATTTCCTTCCTCATTTTGATTTACAAATCTGGGAGCACTGTTTAAATTTATCACTATCCGGTGCCTCGAGTTGTCAGAATGCCAGGTGAAGCCGTGTGTGTCATCATGCTCGATTGGAGGAGATAATGGCAGAGAGCTTGAGCTGCAGAAAGCTACCGGAAGGTACAGAAGACTGCCTCAGCTCTGCTTGACAAGTGTGAAGCTCCAGCAATGTTTCAGGGACTCCTGGACAAGATATTAATGTCATTGTGGTTATGTATTCACATCTTGATAAATGCTACCTCATGCATACATCTTACAGATTGAACATGTACAAAGAACAAGAACTATTTTTCAAAAGTTACTCAGGGTAATGGGATTCACTTTCAGCCCAGCCCTGTAATGAAATATGAGAAATGAGGAAAACTACTGAGGATAACCTTTGAGAAATTAAAAAATTATAAGGCTTATAGATGTGTTTTTTGCCTGAGTGTCTACTTTTACCCACAAAATGGAAAGTGAAATCTTTCACAGGCTTAGCCAGAAAACACAAAGCTGCATGCAAGGTTTTGGGGTTTTTTTAGTGGTTTTTTTTTTTTTTTTTTTTTTTAGGGGGAGTGTTGGGTTTTTTGTGTGTGTTTGGTTGTTATTTGTTTGTTTTTGTTTGTTTTTATTGTGACTTTTTCATTGGACTCATGTGATAGAGATCAAATTAGAGCTGATAGCCTGGTATGGTGGGTTAGCTGTGGCTAACAGCAGAACTCCCACACAGCTGCTCTCTCACGGGAGTAAAAAAAAGGAAAAGATAAAAACCCATATGGGTCAATATGAGGACCAGGAGATCACTCACCAGTACCTGTCCTGGGCAAAACAGACTTGCCTTGGGGAAAATCAATTAATATTGACAATTGAAATAGAGTTGGATGATAAGAAAAAAGGCAAAGACAGAAACACCTTTCCCCCACCCTCATAATTCTTTTCCACATCATTCTTTCATTCTCAATTCCTTTATCTCCTGCCCCCACTCCTGAGTGGTGCAGGAAGATTGTGGTCAGTCCATAACACCTCATCTCTGATGCTCCTTCCTCCTCACACTTCCTCCTGCTCCAGCATGAGTCCTTCCACAGGCTACAGTCTTTCAGGGTAAACCTGCTTCTGCATGGGCTCTCCGGGAGTTCTGTCAGGAGTCTGCTCCACCATGGCCTGCTCCAGGAGCTAAAAGGGAATCTCTGCTCCAGCACCTAGAGCACATCCTCTCATTCCTTCTTCTTTGGTGTCTGTAGGACTGTTTCTCTCTTCTTTTATCCTCCTCATCTGTGTGCTACTTTCTGGCCTTAAATACGTTTTCATGGAGATGAGACCACATCTGCATCTTCTGGCTACCAAAACTTTGATACCTGTACCAAATGCCACCTGGTCCATGTGAGTTGCCATTCTACACACAAGGTCCAGAGAAGATAAAGCATAACCCTATGTAAGCCTGGTAATTAAAAGCCTGCACTCTACAGGGAATAAATCTCAGGTCATTATGGAAACTCTCATATCACTTTTTATGTGAGTGAAGCTAGAAGATGTTAGTGCCATTCTGTGGCCATCTGTGTGGTTCTAGTTGTCAAAAAGGTTATAAACTAATGAGGGTACAGGGATTTGGACACATTGACTCATTGGCAGTAGACACTTCCTATACCACGGGACTATGGTTTTACTCACACATGAGGTTTTGTTGGATTTTTTTCTAAAATAAATGAAGACAGAAATTACAGACAATGAGCAAGTGTCTCTACCTCTAGTCTTGAGTGGACTTGTTCTAAGGATGGGTACTGTGGAGACCCAGGAGGAAAGACACCTCAGCCTGTGAGGGGAAAAAAATGGAAAAGATGATGTTGGAACTTGGATAGGTAGGTGATTACCAGCTGAAGGACTTGCATAAATGCCCAAGAGTAAATAATTATTGATGGCTTTCAAAAATGGCCAAAGTCAGAGGTTTGGAAGAGCATGTTGCTCATTGGAAGAGGATGTTTCTTCCCAATCAGCAGCGGGCACTTGCTGAATGTGAGAGGGTTGTGATTACACTGTTCTTTTCCTTATTCTCTTAAAACAAAATCAGTTTGGCAAATTATTTTTAACCAGAAATGTGGTGGTGCATGAAGGCCTAACAGGCAGAATCAGACAGGTTTCTTTACCTGCCAGGAGAGACTGTAGCTCCTTTGCAGCTGCCTTGGCCCTTGACTATTCACCCCATGAAATCCAAGTGATGTCCCTTGCAGAACGATGGGCATTACCCCTCCTTCCCCATGTCCCTGAGTACGCAGCAGTAACGTTGCCCTCACAGAAGCTGTGGCCATGGGTATCAGCTGTGGGTGTGTTCCACAGAAGAGAAGATGATTTTAAATTCATAAGCTGTCTGCCAGGTTGTAGAATTTAATTTGCAAGCCCAAACTTCCGCAATATTGTGTTTATGTTGCAGTGTCATTTACTGTTTAATAGAAACATTCACAATGCCCTAGTTCCATCTGTTATAAATAGTGAAGGCTGATAAACACTGTGCAAACACAAGATGCAGCTTTCTGGCAAATTATCTTTAGCACAGCCCCCAAACATTAAGCAAGATTTATAACATTTGCATCTTTTTTTTTTTTAATTTTTTTCTCTTTTTTTTTTTCTTTGCAGTAATTACTCCAGAGCTTTGAGTAGATATATAAATAACACTCAAAAGTTTTGCATGAAATTGCTGTTTGAGAAGACAGGGACAAGTATATGCACGCACACACATTTCACACCTTCAGTTGTACCCCAGTCGCAAAGCTCGCTCCGGCTGCGGAGTGTTTTGATACAACCACTTGCAAACACAATGTTTTATCAGGCAGACAGGGTGGAGAGGCAGGTCCACACACTGCTCTGTGAACCAGCCTCTCAGTTTTCGAATAAGAAAATGGAGACGAACCAGATGAGTAGCAATAGACTTGCAAAGGGCTCTCTGATGAACAACCAGAGATTAAACTACTGCTGTGCCCTGCTCCCAGGAGCAGGAGGGCGAGTGAGTCACTGAGCAAGGCAGTTAGAAGGTGTGAGTGAGGTGTTGGTAACAAAAGGCTTCTGGTAACACTGTTTGGAGGTGATCACTTTATTACCTGCAAAGATGGAAAACCAAATGATTGTAAGCACTTAAAAAGCAGTTTTTAACTTTGTTAAAAGGCTGGAGGCCAGCCATGCTGAGAGGGGCTTGGGAGACTTGGTGGACAGCAAGTTAAACATGAGCCAGCAGTGTGCCCAGGCACCCAGGAGAGCCAACCGTATCCTGGGGTGCATCCAGCATGGCATCGCCATGGCATCCAGGGAGGGGATTGTCCCACTCTGCGCTGGTAAGGCCTCACCTTGAGTACTGTGTGCAGTTTTGGGGACCACAGCACAAGAGGGACACAAAAACATTGCAGAGTGTCCAGAGGAAGGCAATGAGGATGGTGAAGGGTCTTGAGGGAAAGTCTTATGAGGAGAAGCTGAAGTCCTTTGGTTTGTTCAGCCTGGAGAAGAGAAGGCTGAGGGGAGACCTCATTGCAGTCTGTGGCTTCCTGACGATGGGGAGCGAAGTGGCAGGCACCCAGCTCCTCTCTTTTGTGACCAGTGACAGAACCCAAAGGAATGGTATGAAGCTAAACCTCCCCTGTCTCCGCTTCATGCCGTCTAATCCAAGGTCCTTTCATTTCCGATAAAGCCATGGGTCAAGTTGGAGGGGAAGAAAGGGGGTTGTGCTCTTTTTTATGCTTCACTCTGTGATTCATTAGGAAACAGCTAATGACTGTCACAGCACCTCATGCTGACAAGCCTCAATATTGCACACATTGCAACCAGAGAACTACCTGCGGAGGTTTAGGCTGGGTGCTAGGAAGAGATTCTTTACTGAGAGGGTGGTTGGGCACTAGAACAGGGTCCCCAGGGAAGTGGTCACAGCACCAAGTGTGACTGAGTTCAAGAAGCAGCATCTGGATGATGCCCTCAGTCACATGCACTGACCTGGCTGGCACTGAGTGGAGCCAGGAGTTGGACCCAGTGATCCCTATGGATCCCTTCCAACTTGGCATATTCTATGATTCTGTGAAAGTTGGAGTCTGAAACACCCGAGACAGCCTACAGAAACACTTGGAAAGGGTTTAAGTAAAGTTTATGTTTTCTTTTGCCCAGGCTGGACACTGCCAGGTGAGTCACACTTCCACTCAAAAGGTGGAAGAAAGATGCTTTTGTTTTATTTTTGAAGCTGATAATATTTCAAAGGAATTAACTCTATAAAACTAATTGTAGTCACTGCTGACAGTCTTTAAGGTTAGTGGATATTTCTTCCTCTGCAGAAAATGATTGTTTATTTTCCCAGTTGAGCTGCCTGACTTTGACTTCACCGTATCCTTTCCAGGACATTCCCACACTATTGAAATCTTCCTGGTCATGTGATCAGATCACGTTATACACTGGACTTCTTGAAACCTAATCTTAAACACTTCCTTTTGAAAGAGAAAGTAAAAAACCTCTGAGATGAGTTTGACACACCTGTCTCCTCAACTATATCTGATCTTGGAGTAATTAGCAGAAGGACACACACTGTTTAAGGCAGTAGTTATGCTACAGAAAACAGTTGCTTCCCAGGCATTCACCTCAGTGCAAGACACTTCCCCTATATCCACAGCCTCAGCTGAACAACCCACAGTGCTCATACCTTCTTAGCTTCAACTTCCATTTTCCCCAGTGCTTCAAATATTGACTTCTAAAGTCTTTTTTTCCTGTCAATATAGAGACGTGACTTTGATGTGAGCCTCAAAAAGGAGAGGAAAACAGGGAGGAAAATGTGTATCTTTACAAGACACTGGCTGATGGAGCTGTAGCTTAACCCATTAACATGTTTATTTCTGACTTTTTGCTGCAATGCAGTGTGTGTGGCATATCTGTTGTAAAAGTGCACCATTTTAAGTATATTGTCATAATATATAACCAGAAAGTGACCTTAATCTGGAATACAGTAAAGTTGGGAGTAAAAAGATCTGTTGGAAAGATACAAATTTACAGGATATGCAGGTCCCTTATCCCTCTGGCCATTATTTCCTTGTATTCTGGAATTTTTAAATGTGCACTCTTCCCATTCTTTGTTTGTGACCTTTCTTGTAAGGACAGGCATTTTCTTATCTTTTTTCTTCCTGGAGTCAAGTTAATTTAATTTACTGATCATATCAAAGGCCTAATTCTTATGTACTGGTATTTCACTGGATTAGTTTAACTAGGTGTAAAAGAATGTTAAGAAAAGATAATAGGATGAATCTGTGGAACACAACAGGTACAAATTAAGTCGTTAACTGTATTATATACATGGCATTGCTTATCATGCCTGATAAGCAAGCTCAATAACATTTAGCTCTGGCACATCTTGTAGTTGCCTCAAGAGCATAACTTTTTGTACCATTTTTAGTGGCAATGAAAGAAAAAAACATGGCTTTTGATTCAGAAATCGTTTTTGCCTGTGGTTCCTTGCCTCTCAACCACTGGCCCTCCACCTGCTGTGGGCAGAAGTCAGCATTTTATGCAGCAGCTACTACTACATTGCTGGAAATTACAGCATGGTCTAGTATGAGGTATATATGAGGTCTAAAACTGGTACCATCATGTACCATGTAAGGTCTATGGAGAAAGATCTTCATTTTGAGCCTCAGTTACAGCATCACTTCAGTTCTACTACTGAATAAGGCCAGCAGAACTAATTCATTAGTCACAGAGTCAGAGTCATTTAGATTGGAGGGAACCTCTGTCTGGAACCTGGTCCAATCCAACTGAGACTGGTTGGTCTGGCAGGTTGCTCAGGTCGACTGGTCAAGTTGTGAGTATAACTAAGGCTGGGGATGCCTCAGCCTCCTTGGGCAACCTGTGGCTGCCTACCCTCAAGAAGAGTAGGGTTTTTGTTCTGTTTTCCTCTTAATATTTTATAAAAATGTCGTTTGTGCTCACTGCACCTCGAAATTTCACTCTGCACCCTCAAGGGGAGTCCAGATTCATCTTCCCTACCCCCCCCCCCCCCCAACAGGCATTTGTAGACCACAAATTCCCCCCAGCCTTCTCAGAGCCAAACAAATTCTCTTCTTCTAAGCTTCTCCTCATAAGGCATGCACTTCAGGTCCTAATCACAGAGAGCAGATAAAGAGTTTATCTAAAGTTGTACATAAAACACCGTATAGCGTTCAGCTCTCAGAATTCAAATCCTAGACATACAGCAAACTTATCTTTGTGTTCTGGAGACGGAGGAGCCAAAACAAATTACAAGATTTATCCTAGATGCATGTAAATTGGCAGGATAACCTAATATCTAAAGTGTCTAAATTAAGTGCTGCGATCCTTAGATACTTTACCAAGAAATCTGAAAGGTGTATTTGTATGCTTATATATGACATTACTGCAGAGATAAGTAGGAAATAATGCTATTTTCTGCTGTCTAATCTTTAAAAATATACAGCAAATATTTGTAGCTTTCTTCTGAATCTTTTTTTTTTTTTTAAATTTGATAAAGTTTGGAAATCGTACCTTAAAGCCAGAAGATAAGTTAATGAGTTTCATTTAATAAGTTTAGCCAACAGGAAAGCCAGGGGTTATTTGATCATAGTCTATCACTATGTACACAGCGATGAGACTCAGGTCAGAGAACTGTGGAATCAGTGAGGCAACATATAAAAGTTCTGTAGTTGGAAGACAAACACATAAATTCAAGCTAAAAATCACGCACATCATTTTAGCATGATGGCAATTTACAATCAAAACAACCTACCTTGGGAATTAATGAATTTATGAGTATGTGAAGCCTTTAAATTATGACTGCATGTCTTTCTAAGAGATGTGCTCCAGCCTAGTCAGAATTTATAAGTCAGGAACTTCTGGGTGAGGTATTGCGACCTCTATTATGCAAAAGCTCAGAATAAATTATCTGCATAGTTATTTCGGGTTTTAACTCTGTGGATCTATAAAGTAGAACCAGAGTGATGTGCTATGAGGTTAATCCCCAATGGACTGAAAGAAATACTTTACCTCTCCATGAGATGCTTCCATGCTCTCCATCTTCCAAATTTCTGATCACCTACATTCAATTTTGCAACACCTTTGCCAAATGATGGCAGAAGGAAAAGATATTGCTTGTTGGGTTGTTTTTTTTTTTGGGGGGGGGGGGGTGGCGGGTTTTTTTTTAATTTCTACATATGTTAGTTGTCTCTTTATATAGAAAGTAACTCAGGTTGTATCTCCTATAAAAAATACCTACATTTTCCATGCCAATCTCTGACCACTAAGAACAACGAAAATGAAACCCATTAAGCAATCTAGAAAGATTAAAATCCCTAATACCATTTCACTTACAGATTGTCCTGGTTCTGACCAGGCCACAGTTAACCTTCCCAAACAGCCAGCACAGGTGAGCTGAGTCATCCCAGGCTGTTTTCCACACCACCTGACATCACTCCCCATAAATGGGGCTGGTTGGAGAGGGGTGCTATTGGGTGCCTGCAGAGCAGTTCAGATGTGGCTGGGGACTTGGGTCTGCCCTTGCTTCACACAGTACTTTGTGTTGTTGTGGAGTTGGTAAAGTACTCTGTGTTATCACTGGGTGTGAGAGTAGTTTGCCATGGGCTGTTACTGTTCTCCTTTCACACTGATTTTGCCAGCAGACTGTCCTTATCCCAACCGGCTTTGTCTGTTTTTCCTCTGGGAGTGAGCAAGAGGCATGTAGCACTCAGCCACTGTTTGGGGCTGAACCACCACACAGATCCTTTGAGCTTACTGTGTGTGAAGCTCTATAAATGAATAAAAATTAAACCAATGCATGTAGCTTCAGAATAGAACACAGAAGAGCGTTCCACACCTAGAAATAATTTGTCTCCCTCCTTTTGGCTACATGTGGAAGCAGAGAAACATTGAAATCACCCAAGGAGAGCTATTAAGATAATTATGAGCTAAAATCTCTGCATTTCATCTTTCTACGATGTCAGAAAAGCATTAGCTTTCAATTTTCTGTGATTTCTTTTAGAAAGCCCTCTCTTCTTCATAGGCACTTCTCCTGCTTTGAAGGCCTGGGCTCTTCATCCCTGGAGTTATTCCATCACTTCTGTAGTAGCATACCACGTGCATCCCTCAGCCTCCCTGCACAACAGATTGCAGTAAATCTTCAATTTAATATCCTAAACCCTTTTTTTATGAGGTATAGAAATAAGCTTTCCTTCAGTAAGCGATACTTCCCCAGCTTTCCAAAAGCACAACCTAACTTGAGAAGCCTGAAATAAATTGTATGCGTGTTCTATAGAAATTCTCTAAACAAATAAAACCAAGAGACGTTTTATGGCAGTAATAATTTCTTACTTGCAAGTGTTTCAAAAGACTCCCACAGCAGCAGGTGTTAAGGAAGTATCCATCTGTTCTTGTTTCTCTGCACAGAAGTATATTGAATAGATAGTTTCTAAATGTTCAGGGTTGTCATTAAAGTGGGTTAGCTGTGATCGTCACTTAAGGCATCCCTGATATTGAAATTAAAATGAAGACTGTCTCTGGCCCTGTTGCAGTTTGAGAATGCGATCAATGGTTCCCCGAGGAAACATCCTGTCAACTGAGTACTTTTTAAATTATCTTCTGAAAACCACTTCAGTATTCCTGTGACTGAACTGGAAATGCTGTATCAGCAGCATTACTGTTCTCTGAAAATATGGATCAAAACCCAGCTGTTGCAGATATGTTAATCATTGAATAAGGTTAAGAGATCTGAAGACTTCATGCTACACTTGAAACTTATGTTTTTATTTAAATACTGAAGGCTTTTCAGCTTCCTCTGTCATTGCTAAAAGTTATCTGAGTCACTTCTAAGGAAGGAAGGCTTCTGAGTCTGTAAGTGCTTGAGTGCTACAGTGTAAAGACTGCAGGACTGGAGCTTCCTGGACGCAGCAGTGGAATCACCATGAGACAGGAGGGCTGCACACAGGCTGAGAAACACCACGCACCAGTGGTGTTGGAGGTGGAACACAAAAAATGTGCGGGGCAGGAGCATACGTGAGTCTCCAGAATGTCTGTGAAACTTCTACACGCTGCAGGGTGGGTTTATATCTTAAGTATTTGTATTTAAGCTACTACATGGTCGTACATTCAGATCAAAAAATGCTTCTTGGCAAGCAGTGTGGAAGTGTTAAGAGTGAAAATTCCCTCTTTGCCCTTTAGCATTGTACCCCACTGAACAGAAGGGAACGAAAAAAGGTCTTTGCGTGTAGCACACAAGTAACACTTATATCTTTAGAATTAAATCTACAATAATCCCAGCTGAAGTATTGAGGCTCTGCACTAGTTTGTGATTTGCAATGGCTGGTAGCTTCCATCCAAAAACCTGCTAGCAGTACTTGCTCAAATGCCGACGTTTGATCTGTTCATTACGTCTTCACTTTAATTTCTATATTCCTCCAATTCCTTGCCCTCCCATGAAGGCACATTGCTTTACGTCCTGTGGAACATTCTGCTATTTGTAGATGAATGACGTGGTCTGGATACCTGGTAGCCAAGTATTCTCATTCCATGACAGAGTGATTCTGGTTTTGTCAGCCACAAATATTTACTATTTACAGCTGAATCTATATGCAAAGCTTCAGAATTGTAGCTTTGAAACCATCAGCTAAAAAGTAACGATTCAGAGCTCCACATCTTCTAAAGAAACCTCTCAAGCAAGTGAAATCTGGCCAGTGTCCACTTGGTATGGGATTTTTCCAGGTATAGAGTCCAGCCTTAAATGCAGTTATAAATACAAACATTACATTGACTTCTTGTGGGTTATGAAAGGTTGTTTGGTTTTGCTTTTGTTTTTAGTTGTGACCTTAACTGAGATCTTTAAATAAATAGAAATCTAAGTAGAGAAAACTAGGGGGGGGGGGGGAGTGGGGGTGGAATCAATTTTGCAGCTGATAAATGGTAAAATTACAAAAATAACGTTTTTATCCAGGAAAAACCCCTCAGCAAATAAAAACCCCACCACGCTCCGGACAGCATAGCATGCGATATACTGATTTGTTTGGTGGAAAAGTATAGATTGTGTGGCAGAATTGTTTCAGCACTGGGCATTTTGCTAAGCCACCCACCAGGTTAAGCCACTCTAATAACGTAACCATGGCAATCCCGCTGGCGTCAGCGCGGAGGACTTGGTTTGTGCAGGCTGTAAGGCTCGGGAGCCTTCACGCATTAACCAGAGCTGCCAGGAAATGTTTAGAAATAAATATGAGAAATGTTTAGAAATAAATATGTAAAGTAGGGAGAGAAAGGTTCTGTCAGATTGTTTGGCGTTTGGCTCGGGGCGGTGTTTGTTAACAGCAGGCCGCCCTGTTTACAGGGCTGAGCCACGGCGGTTGCGGGCACTGAAACAGATAACAAGCTGCTGGGGGGTTCTGCTCTGCAGCTCTGTGCTTTCCCTGCTTTGATGGGAAACAAGCGTTCCGTTTTTAGCAGCAGAAGCGTGGTAGCCTGTGTATCTGCTGGTGTAAACTTGAGGCTCACGGCAGCAGCTGCAGAAAATCTGAAAACAGGCAAGCCCAGCGAAACTCGGAAGTTTTAGTTATGTTCTATAAAAATGGTCAGAGAGTTGGTCAGGGTGCCCTGACCACATTTTATCCCGCTTCTCCCCACCCCTCTGTTGCTTCCCATATGCTTTTCCCACACACACCTGCCCCATCCCTTGCACATTTGCCTTTCATATGCCCCTCGGTTATTGTGTTCTCCTCACACCTCTAATTTGCAGCTACACTGCTCCACAAATAATGGGCTTGTTTTTTTTTTTTTCCAGGGAGGCAATGATCTGATGATACACTGTTTCCAGCATCAGTGCTGACTTAATTAATTTCTACCCCTAAGCTGACACAAGTGGCAGAGGACTGTAGTGTGAATCAGATCAGACAAGAGATCCACTTTAAAGTAAAAACCTCAGCACCTCTTCTCTCCAAATTCCCCTTTTTTCCAGCCAGCCACCTGCTTCACATGGAAGCCCCACAAGCTTAAGCACATGTAAACGAAATTAAAGGAATGCCTTAGTGAATTTTATGGAGGGTAAGACCAGTGCAAGGATTATTCCTGATTCTGTGGCCAGATGAAGGAAAAAGTATAAAGCTATAAAATCTGCATTCACCCTCTGTGCCAAAAGGCAGTTTGTATGAGAAGAAAAAAAACAGAGAGCCCTTAATGACCTCTCTGTACATTTATATGTTGCCTCTACTGTAGTCTGCTTACTAGCAGTATTACTCGATGTATTAATGTTTCGTAATAAGAAATTGTTTTCATTCGTTTCATCTTGTTACACTGGTCTGACACAGGTACCCAAAACTGATGGTCTAGGCCGTGCCCCAGTTGTGGCCAACTTCTTTATTCTCTCAATTTTTTATTGTCTTCCTCTAGAACTTTTCTCCTGAACTCTCATTTATCTTTCTTTTCCCCCTTTTGCTCATTTTTCATGATGAATGCCAGTTCTCAATGGTTCACTAATTTTCCAGACAGCACTGTGCTTTTTGGAGCATATTTGTGTCCCCCAGGCTGTCAACTGTTGGATTCTGCGTAGAGTAGTTGCTGAATTACCACGTGTTATTTGTTTCAGAACTGAGTAAGGATATTTTTGTAGGCTGTGGGGAAAGTGAACTTATGCTTTTGTACTGAATTGAGTGAGTTACAGCTTCTAAAACAATTGTAGCAACAAGACCTCACTTATGGATTTGGGGCTATACAGCTTTTTTGGCCTGTGAAGCTCTTTCCTTCAGTCTTATGCTCTTGTAGGGACTCCATGTGAAATCTCTTAAGCACTCAGGATAGATATCCAAGTCATGGAAGTTCAAAATGTATACTTGCAAAGAAGAGAGGCTGCTCAGGGCTCTAGCATTTCTGTTCCTTTTCGTTCTTCATCTTTGAGAACAGCAGATAGAATTTAATCCAGAAGTTAGCTTCTAGTTATATAGTTGGAAAAGGAATACTTTGCCTTTAATAACTTGAAATATGTAGGAGTGCTTTAAGGATGATTCCATAATTCACCTCATAATTCTGCAGTTATTCATAATATAGGGCCCAGTTCTCTATTGAAAGGAGATTAGAAAAAACCTACCATGAAGATACGCCAATTCTTTCACGTTTGGTTTCTTGCTAACAGGCAGCAGACAAGGAGTGCCGAAGACAGAATAAGAATGAAAATCAACAAAGACAGAAGAGAGACATAAATAAAAGCAGAATCAGCAAAGAAAGGGACTGAATCATTCGCCAGTGAAGGTCAGTAAACAGCATGCCCAGTTATTGCAATCGATTGTCAGCAGTGTTGTTTTTTCCGCTTCTTGAAAGTTCTCAGGGTTTTTAGTTATTTTTCCAAACTTCACTCACTGGGGCCTGCAGACTACAGGGGAAAAGCAGCAGCAGGCAAGAGCTTCCACATCTGCACAGGAAGGATGCATGGCACGGTGTATTTTCTCTGCCAGGAGAGAACGCAGAAGCATTCTTGCCCGGTTTAGTGTGTGTTCAATCATAGACAGAAAGTCAACTGCTGAGCTGGAGCCTGGCGTAGATTTCCAATAACTTGCTCTTCCTCAAGCACAAACATACAACAGCACTTGAAGAAAGCCAGGGAGTAAATCTTTTACCACCCCAGAATAATCTTTCTAGACTTCTGTGACAAAACGGTGTTTAATTATTTGGCCTTTTTCTCCCACCTTGCAATTAAGCCAACTGCTGACATAAACTGCTGAAACTGCTCGTACAGAGATGATGTCTTCTGGTAGCCTGGATATACACAATTAAAACTTTATGGCTGTTAATAGTAGTAACAGCAAACCCAATACAGAGAGTTGCTACACGGCCGTGTATATTGCTGTGTAATAGGAAGTCGCTGCTTTGTTGCGCAGCTGTGCTCTCCAGTCTAATCGGTGTTTATAGCTAAGGTCATACTCTGCTTGTGTACTACACAGGGGGATGGTGTCTGTGCCTGTAATGCTCCAATCCGTTCACCTACAGGCTTCCATCACCCACAGTGTTCTGAGTGTTGCTGCCCTACTCTAGAGGAAAACACTGAGCTTTCCCATAGACACCTATGGGGCTGGACAGGCAACTCCAAGCTGCGCTGTCCATGCGCATGCTGCAGGTACTTCATCTCACCCTAAGAGCTACCTGACATTGTGCAAGGTGGTCTCTTGCATGACACCTATTCCACAAGGCCTTCAGCATGTCTGGGAAGACCCCTCCAAAGGCTTTCACTAGTTTATATGCTCCAGTGTCCATTAGTATCAACCTTAATTTCACTAAGACAAATGAGGAATTCAACTTGAAAGGCAGGGGAAGCACGAGGGAAGCAGAAGTCTGCAGAGGCATTCCCTACCTGCTCTCCTATTTGAGGGCACCGTTGCATTCTCATACATTGTGAGACTGTATGGATAGAATCATAGCATGTGTTAGGTTGGAAGGGACTTTTAAAGATTGTATAGTCCAACCCCCTGCAGTAAGCAGGGACATCTTCACTGGATCAGGTTGCTCTGAGCACCATCAAGCTTGACCTTGAATATCTCCAGGGATGGAGCCCCCACTACCTTTCTGGGCAACCTGTTCCAGTGATCTACCACCTGATACTGAAGAATTTTTTCCTAATACACAACCTAAATCTCTCTTCTTTTAGTTAAAAATAATTACCCCTCATCCTCTTGCCACATGCCCTCGTGAACAGTTCTTCCCCAGCTTTCCTACAGGCACCTTTCAGGTATTGGGAGGCCACTATTAGGTCCCCCTGAAACCTTCTCCAAGCTGAACAAGCCCAATAGCCATAGGCCTTCAGCAGTGTCTTCACTGTTACTGAGTTTTGTTCACTTACATCATGTGTATTGAATTCAGACATGAACTGACTGCCAGTGGGACATGAATTTCTCAACATAACAGCCCATGTTCATACCTCTAGAGTAGGGGCTCTCAGGAAGCAGCAAGCATGAGCTGCCCCACAAAGGATGGAAGCCAGGAGCTGAGGGCAACAACAAGGCAGGTAGGACAGTGATCCCACCCAGGAGGGCAGAAGCCCACAGTATCTGAACAGGCATCATGCTGGTGAGCAGGGTCAGCCAACATTCAAAATTATTAGAAATGTCTGCAAGGTGCAAGGTCAAGCCACCAAGTCAAATCGGTGGTTCAGAATCAGCAAGACACGTGGCCAGGCACAGGTGTACCTCAGGCAAGTCTCAAGCATGGAGGCCAGAGCCTCCAGGCAGTTTCCCAGCAAAGGGCAGGAGGCCCCATGAGGCTTCTCACAGCTCCTTCTCATGCAGCTCTTCCCCCACAGCCTGATCCAAGGCTACAGCTGCACTGTATCCGAGCAGGACTGCAGCACAGGCAGCCAAACCCCAAGGAGGGGGAAGAAACTGCAGAACCTCTTGGTGCACTCAGAGCCCTGACAGCAGCGTGTTTATTTCCAGATTTCCATCCAGCCCAGAAAGTATCAGTCTCTTAAAAGTAATCTTGTTAGAGACAAGGCACAGCTGTTCAGGGCTGGGATGTTTACTGCTGCCTGGTGAAAGTCTGCAAAGCCATATGCCGTTTGATCCTCTGCTCCCTGGCTGTTTACCAATTCAGTGTCCAGAGGACCAGCAGGTTGAGCTGTGCCAGAATCACTGACAAACACGAGCCCTTCTGCTGGCCCTCGAGGGGGCCTGCCAGAGCCATAATTATAGGGGATTACATTCTGCTGTAGTTTGTGATCCATCGTACGCTGGCGACGGCTGCAGCGGTTCATCCCTGCTAACTTTCGCGCCTGAACTGTCCACATTTTGATAAGCAGCCATGCACAGACCTGGTGATAGCACCATCATGCCGTGTATAAACGTGTCTTATCCTGACAGCCAGTGCTGTCTCGAACAGCAGTGATGCTGTCCCTGTGACTGTGACATAACGCCAGCACGGAGTATGCCCTCAAGAGCACCGTGGTGTGCCATGCACTTAGTGGTCTGCAGGAGGAAGTGGGGAGTGGGTTCAAACTCAAGGGTTGCAGGTGCAGACACTCAAGTGACAAAATCAGTCAGAGCAGCCTAACAAAAATGTTAGCCTTGGCCTCAGTGGCAGTTGTCTCTCCTCGCAAGACCACCTTAACTACAGTCTGTGGTGACAGGTCATCATATTCTATCCAAGACATCAGAATTCTTAATAATTCTCAGGCTTCCTGTTTGCCTTTTTCTTTTATCCTGCTCTTTTCCAAGCCTCTCTCCTCCTCTCCCCCATTAAAAAATCAATTTACTGCCGTAAATTTCCTTTCTTCTCTTTACTCTGTGAAGAGTCAATTCCTCCTCCAGTGGCCGAAACAGATGACAGCTGTTGATTGCCTTGAGACACAACAGGTCAGGGTTGGTCCCTCATCCTCAGCAAACAGCTCCCCATTGTGAAACACTTGTAGTAAGCAGGCTGCTTTGCTCCTTGTTGACAGTTCAGAGGTTTATGATAGAAGAGGGATAAGGAGAAAGACTAAGTGCTGACCACTGTCCTCCACTCTTCAGATAAGACAGAGAAAATATTCACAGTATTCTGGTTGAAGTGCAGCAATACATAAAATAAATCAGATCAGGACCTGGCTCATCAAAGGACACTGAGAGATACCCACTTTTGCTGGAACCCCAGCACACTCCTAGAAATACAGTGACCTTTACCTTCAGTGTTTCAGCTACAGACCCAGGGTGAGGATCATCTGCTTTTGCATCCAGTAAAACAATCTCTTACCTTATAGAATCACAGAATGTGTAAGGTTGGAAGGGAACTTTAAAGGTCATCTAGTCCAACCCCCTGCAGTAAGCAGGGACATCTTCACTGGGTCAGGTTGCTCAAAGCCCCATCAAGCCTGACCTTGAATATCTCCAGGATTGGGGCTGCCACTACCTCTCTGGTACCTGTCCCAGGGATCTACCACCCTCATACTGAAGAACTTTTTTCTTATATCCAACCTAAATCTGCCCTTTTTCTAATTTAAAACTGAGTTCCTCAAGTACTTACAATTACCAGGCACTGCGGAGGTAACGTCTTTGTCCCAGATTAAGTTGTCCCAGGTCACATGGGTGGCAGTCAAGAAAAGCTTCAGAGGAGGGGCTGCCTCTCTCAGTCACTGGATGACATGGCGTAAATGGTGTGGATTTTGTGAAGAAATCACAGGATCTAGTTATTCTTTGCTAAAATAAAAACAGGAGCTATTTGCTGCCTAAATTCAATTTCTGCCTCTAGCCTCTGGCATTGCAAATAAAAAAAAAGGCAGATAAATGTAGGATATGCAAGCAAAGTGATAGTCATACAGCATTAAATAGTAATACTTTAAACTTTGTTGTTTAATATTCTGAATATAATAGAAAAACACGATGTTCTGCATAATTAAATATGGTTTAGAAGAAGAGCACAGCATAGATAAGGGGTCCTTCCTACATAGCTTGGTTTTATAGTACCTTCTTGGACATAGTCGCGTGCTTCCAGTTAGCATGTTTATGATGACATATTAAGCAATCTTTCCCCATTTACCCCCTCCACCTTTTTAAATAGCCATGCCATACCTTGAACATACATAATATCTAGAAGGTAAATTTAATAGATCTAAAACTTAATGAAACTATTATTTTGATTTAAGAAGATCTTATTAAAATGTAAATAGCTTCATGCAGAGCACTCTGAAGATATAAAGTACTCGATACATTTTATTTCTTTGAAGGAGAAGATCAATACAGATAATTCTCTGGTTTTCCTTGAAAGCTGAAATCCGTGGTAAAAGGTGTAGCAGAGTAAGCTGTTAAGTCCCATGACCTGATTCAGAACACTGTTACTATTAAGCCTCGTTCTGCCTAAACCACTGAGAAACCCATCTTCAAAGGAAAATTATGTCCAAGTTCATGGTTAGTTTTGCTGCCGGTCAGAGCTGTTGTGAAGAAGGCAAAAGCCAGGCCCCATCTCTCCTTTTCTGTGGGAGTTAGTTTTAAGCTGTGGCAGTAGTGCCAGCCCCTGCCCTGGCAGTATCGCAGCTGTGTCACAGCTATGTCTGTGGTCAGCCTTCATAGAATCATAGAAACGTTTGAGCTGGAAGGGACCTTAATTTAGTTCCAACCCCCGCTGCCATGGGCAAGGACAACTTCACTAGGACATGTTGCCCAAAGCTCCACCCAACCTGGCCTAAACACTTTCAGGGATGGGGCTTCTGCAACCTCTCTGGGCAGCCTGTGCCAGTGCCTCACTAACCTCGTAGTAAAGAATTTCTTCCTAATGTCTAATCTAAACCTACACCCCTTCAGCCTGAATCCATTACCCCTTGTCCTATCACTACAATCCCTAATGGACAGTCCTTCTCCCACTTTCCTGTAGGACCCATTTAAGTATTGGTAGGCCATAATTAGATCATAATTAGAGCCTTCTCTTCTCCAGACTCAACAAGCCCAACTCTTGCAGCCTGTCTTCACAGAAGAGGTGCTCAAGCCCCCTGATCATCTTAGTGGCCCTCCTCTGACCTCACTCCAACAGCTTTTCTGTACTGGGGACCCCAGATCCGGACACAGTACTCCAGGTGGGGTCTCACGAGAGCAGAGGGGCAGAATCACCTCCCTTGACCAGCTGGTCATGCTGGCTCATGTTGAGCTTGTCATTGATCAGCACCCCCAAGTCCTTCTCCTCAGGGCTGCTCTCAATCCATTCTCTGCCCAGCCTGTAGTTTTGCTTGGGATTGCGCCAACCCAAATGCAGGACCTTGCACTCGGCCTTGTTAAACTTCATACAGTTCACATGGGCCCATCAATCCAGCCTGTGAAGGTCCCTCTGGATGGCAGCCCTTCCCTCCAGTGTGTTGACTTCACCACACAGCTTGGTGTCATCGGCAAACTTGCTGAGGATGCACTCTATCCCACTGTCCATGTCACCAACAAAGTTGTTGAACAGTGCTGGTCCCAGCACTGATCCCTGAGGAACACCACTCGCCACAGACCTCCACATGGACATTGAGCTGTTGACCACAACTCTTTGAGTGTGACCATCCAGCCAGTTCCTTCTCCACTGACTGGTCCATCTGTTGAATCCATGCCTCTCCAATTTAGAGACAAGGATGTCATAATGGACAGTGTCAAATGCCTTCCACAAGTCCAGGAAGATATGTCCATCATCATTCCCTTGTCCACCATCTCTGTTACTCCATCATAGGCGGCCACCAGAACTGTCAGGCACAATTTGCCCTTCACCTTGACCTGGATTCAGACCTAGCTTTATGGCTGTGCTCCGATCTGTCCTGTCCCAATGGCTTGCTGAGAGATCACCAGGCTGTGTCTAACCCTGGCCATTGCCTCTGGCTCTGATCCTGACATGGACTTGCCGCTCCACATCCTGGCACCTTATGGCAAGGTTATTGCTCTTGTTACGCTTCCCTCTTGGAGATACAGCCAGGCCTTGCTGCTGCTTGATACTTCTCTGTGTCATTTTAAGAATAACTGGTTGAAGCATTTCTTTAAACTTAGCATAGCTGATTTACACATGTAGCATTTTTAAATAGGACTATCAACCAGTCACTCATGGGGCTGCATTTGTGCAAACCATCACAATGACTAAAAGTTACTTTTATTTTAAGCTGATATTGAAATCTTTCAAGTGTACTACAAAAAGTGACTTTGTATCAAAAATTATTCTGAAGCCATATATGAAACCTAGCAGTGGTAATTGTTCCTCACAGACCTTGTTTTTTAACCTCACACTTTTCCATGGCTAACACTTTGAAACAGACGCTTGGAAAGAGAAATTGGAACAAGCCTTTCAACTTCAGTGAAGTATATCAAAGTACATTATGGCTTGGACAGAAGGAGTCCATGTGAATTTTGTGATGCACTGATTCAGCTTGAGTAACATGCATTTTTCAGAGAAAGCTATGGAGGCACAGAGCCCCTTACAGGTGTGCTGGAGCCTAGGCTCAGTCCCTGTATAACCCAAGGTACTCTGACGCTCATTAGCTTGAGTGATGTCATTTATTCTGAAGGCAATGGATATGGAGATATGCCTAAGAATATTTTATCATGAAATCCCCTTTAGAAGCCTTGCTGTACCTGAATGGGGCCCACAGGAAAGATGGAAAGGGATGGTTTGCAAGGACATGTAGTGACAGGACAAGGGGTAATCTGAAGGAGGGTTGATTTAGAGTAGACTTTCTTCTTTTAAGAAGAAATTCTTTACTGTGAAGGTGGTGAGGCCCTGGCACAGGTTGCCCAGAGAAGCTGTGGCTGCCTCCCTGGTAGTATTCAAGGCCAGGTTGGACAGGGCTTTGGGCAACCTGAACTCATGGAGGGTGTCCCTGCCCATGGCAGGGGAGTTGGAAACAGGTGATCATTAAGGTCCCTTCCAATTAAACCAGTCTGTGATTCTGTGATATGAACAGTTGGTACAGAGGGTCGAATTTGCAGTTTTCTGACTGCACCTTCAGTTTTACAGTGCAGGTAATGATTTATCTCACTGCAGCACAGCAGCTAGAAACAATAAAGCTCAGGCCATGCCCTCTGTGAGCAGAGAAACACGCACCACTGTGGACTTCTCATGCACAAAAGGATGTGTGCGTCCATGTGTGCGTTTGTGTCTATGTATGTATCTGCATCTCAGCTTGCACATAACAGATGTGTTCGAATGCCTGCAGACCTTCGAGGACAGCAGTGGGTACTACCTTTTCTTTATAGATCATGTTTTGTGCCATGAGCTGCCACAGCTAGCCACATGCTGGTATAAATTCTTGGTATAATTGCCTGGTGATTTTGATGAAGATTTAAGTGAGTGAAAGTTTCCATGTCTAGGCTAATGAAGTAATGTGTAAGGTCCATAATTCTCATTACCTACTCCTAGGTCATATTCTATCCCTTACTAATTGGCTCTACGGGTAGCTCTTTTGGAATTACAATAATGTTTACAACCTTTTTTCGTGACAATCTAATGTGCAGCCAGGTCAGACTCCAAATGTAAGGTGTGCTTTCATTCCCATTTCTTTTGCATAAGTGGCTGGACAGGCGCTAAACTTCCAGCTACCAGCTGGTGCTTCTCCGTGTCAGCACGCTAAGTGTGCAACAAGGGCGTGACTCGGCCAAGAACATTTCTGTGCAGCTCTTCTGCTTTACTTTAGGGCATTCCTCAGCACTAATTTAAAAGTTTCTTTGGTACAGATGTACATTAGGCCTATTTCAGGGCTTTTTTATTAGTTCTCCTTGTCATTTTTTCCTTTGGAAGCTGTCCTGGTTCTAGCCAGGCTAGAGTTAACCTCCCCAAGCAGCCAGCACAGGTGAGCTGAGTTAGCCTGGGGTGTTTTCCATACCACCTGATGTGACTCCCACACAAAAGGGCTGGTCAGGGAGGGGCACTCCTGGGTGCCTCCAGAACAGTTCAACTCCAGCTGGGGTATTGGGTCAGTCCTTGTGTCATGCAGCATGCTGTAATTGTTGGGTAGGTAAGGTACTCTGTCAGTAAACTGTCCTTATTCCAACCCACAGAGGCTCTGTCTCTTTCTCCTCTGGGAGTGAGTGAGCGGCTCAGCCACTGTTTGGGGCTGAATCACTACAGAAGCTCATATTCATGATACTGGCCTGTGGTACCTTTGAAAATCCAAGTCAGTGATGTGGTTATTCAGGCCACAAAGAATATGGCTGGCTGGGTTGGCTGGGTTTACTGAACTCTTGCGTAGCTGGCTTTGGTGATTACTCTCTGTGAGCTTGCATCAAAAATGTATCGTTGCACTTTCCCAGCTAATAAAGCTCCCTGTGCTATTTATTTTATTTAATGACCAGCATGAGGATTAAACCTATTAAAACTTCTGAGAGTCCAACACTTCTTGTTTTGAGAGTTTGCTGACAGAGGCCACATACATCAGTCTTTTGAGTGGAAAGTTATTATTTTAAGGCTGGTGTATATGCTTTCTGTTATGACTCCAGATCAGAAAAAAACTTAAGGGGTGAAAGGTAAGAGACTGAACAGCATAGGGTTTGTTTCCTTCTACTGTGTCAAGCATTCATAATTATTGATTAAAATAACCCCAACTTTTCTGAAAACCAGCAGCCATGCAGGGTACCACATGTGTCATTGGTGACAGAACTGTTGCCCTAAAGCATATAACTCATATGATACAGAATTGTAGGGGTTGGAAGGGACTTTAAGAGACCTGAGTCCAACTCCCCTGGCAAAGCAGGACTCAAATATCTCCAGAGAAGGAGATTCCACAACCCCCCTGGGCAGCCTGTCCCATTGCTGTATGACCCTCACTGTGAAAAAGTTCTTCCACATATTGGGGTGGATCTTGCTGTGCTCCAGCTTGCAGCCATTGCCCCTTGTCCTGTCTCCAGAGACCACTGAAAAGAGGTTGGCCATTTCCCTGAGTCCCACACTTAAGATATTTACAAACATTAATCAGATCCCCTCTTAGCCTTCTTTTCTCAAGGCTGAACAGCCTCAGTGCATTCAGCCTTTCCTCACAGGGGAGATGCTCCAGGCCTTTCATCATCTTTGTAGCCCTTCTCTGGACTCTCTCTATTATACCAGGGAGCCCAGAACTGTACTTCAGGTGGGGCCTGACCAGGGCAGAGCAGAGGGGGAGAAGTGAATGCAATGAATGAACTGGCTATAGAGGATAAAAATCTAATTGCACTGACGTGCACAGCTGAAGAAAGAACTCCTGGAGGAGACCCTAGTAGCCATGGTATTATTTATGGACGAAATGCAGTCAAAACACACCCCGGCACTACAAGGGGGCAGGCTGTCGCCCACCGCGGGCTCTCCTGGGCGGCACAGGCCCGTGAATGCCCTGCGTGAGGCGTCCGGTCCGGTCCGGTCCGGTCCGGTCCGGCCCGGCAGCTAGTCGCTCTGCGGGGGCCCGGAGGCCTGAAGCGGGAGGCAAGGCCCGCGCTCCACCTCTTCCCTGCCCGGCGGCCCCTCCTCCTCCTTCTTTGCCCTCACTCCTTTCCCTTCTCCGCCATGGCGGCTGCGACTTCCGGGCAGGCAGCTCAACACCCGCCTTCTCCACCGCCTCCCTCAACCCCGTAGCAGGCGGTCGCAAGCTTTGTTCGTCTCTCCCTGCGCCGCCTCCGCCCCTTCCTTCCCTCTGCTCCCTTCCCCTCCCTCCCCCTTCCCCCTTCCCCCCCCCGCCAAAGAGCTGTCCGGGCCGGGATCCCGGAGAGGGCCGAGGGGCGGGGGAACGAGAGGGTCCCGCGTCCCTCCTCCGAGTGCCGGGGCTCCCCGCAGCGCCCGGCTGCCCCGCGCCGGCCCGGCCGCGCTGCTGCGCCCTGACGGTCCCAAGTTCTGTGGGTGAGCGGCGGCAGGAGGCGCCATGGCCGACAGGACGAGGGCGGCGCTCTCCGAGTCGGGCTGGTAAGTGGGGGCGTCCTCGGCTTCGCCGCGGCCTTCCCCGCCGCCGGGGCCGGGCCGCCAGCCCTCCTCGTCGGAGCCTCCCCGCCGCCTCCCTGGGGAAGCGGGCCGCGGCCGGGGGCAAGCGCGTTTTTGCGGGTAGCTGGAGCAGCGGCGTGGGGTTTCGGGGAGTCCTGCCTCGGAAGCGTGCGGCGGTGAGGGGGCGTCTCCCCCCGAGCTCCGGCTTGGCACTGCTCGCTGTGTCCTCGGGAAGGGGGGTGCCGCCCTCCCGCTCCTCAGCGCCTGGGGCCTGTTGCCGGAGGGGTTTGGGCTCATCGTGGGGAGCAGGTGTCGGCCCCCGTTGACGGCCTGAAGAGAGGCGCTCCCCCCGGCCCCTTCTCGGGCAAGCCGCCCCGCGTCGGAGCCACCAGCCTGCCCGGGGGGCTGTGGGTCCCAGGGCCGGCGGGGGCTGGTGGAAACCCTTCTCCGTGCCTTTCCCAGGGACCTGCCTCGGCTGGGTGTCGCCGGTGGCGAATGCCAGGGGGCCTGGTGCCTGCCGATAGCGTTGTTTGTAATTACACTGTGTTCCTCTTCAGCAGGGAAGATAAGATCGAAGGAGTAGAGCTAAAGTAGGGTAAATGTGCATGTGAGGTGTGACCCCAGGTGTTTGTGCCTTGCAGTCGGCCCTGGTCGTTGGGCACACCGTACCTGTTTTGGAACAATGCGTTTCAGTGAGTCGTACTTCTCAAATACGTAGTGCAAACTCTCACTCGCTAGCCTAGAAGTGTTTTGGTGCTCTTGCAGGTTGATTTTTTTAAAAATTATTGTTATTTTTAAAAAATGATTTATCAAAGTAACTTGCTTAGTAGTCAGCACTTATGTTTTTTTTTCCCCAACTGCTTATGTCTTTCACCAAAACAAAAGCTTGAAGCCTACTACCAAAACACAAAGCAACTTACTTGGGCTCTAATTGAAGAAAAGGTGCTCAAATTGTGAGAAACATCGTTCTTTCCAATGACATTTTGTGGAATACGTTCTGTTTAACTTAGTGGTTCTCCTGGACTGTGATTTCATATGTAGCCAAGCTGTAAAAGATTAAAACAGACATCATGTAGTTTAGAATGAAAAAGAACAGTTCTGTTGGACTAGGTGATAGTGGTAGGTCCTTCCAACTACTTGACCAATTCAGGACTGACCAAAGGCGAAAGCATGTTATTAAGGGCATGGTGTACTGACAGGCTTGTTGACCACCTCTGTAGGAAGCCCATTACAGTGTTTGACCACCCTCACAGTAAAGAAGTGCTGTGTCTAAACCTAATGAATAGTCTGAGCCTTCCCTGGTGCAGCTTTGAGCCATCTCCATGTGTCCTGCCACTGGATCCCTGGGAGAAGAGCTCAGTACCTCCCTCTTCATGTTCCCTCCTCAAGAAGCTGTAGAGAGACACAAGGTTGCCGCTCAGCCTCCTTTTCCCCAAACTAGCTAAGCCCAAAGCCTATAGCCACTCCTCGTAGGACATGTGTTTCAAGTTTAGTGTCTTTAGGGCTGCTTCTTGGATAAGCATATCATATTTAAAAATTAGTGTTCTAAGTGGCTCTAGAGTGCACAGTCTTGTGATTCCTGGCTGTTAGTGAATTAAAAGAATCATACCTGTTTGTGTTAATTTTTGTAATGGGCTTACTTCAATGGATTTTTAGCTGTAACTTTAAACTGAACTTTCTCCTCTTCCATAATTATTCCTCTCCAAAATTGAGAAAGCTTTCCATAACAGTGATTTTTTTTTCATAGTTTTCTTGCTTTCTATTGCATAATCAAAAATTTATAACACCGTTTTCAATCCTCAGTTGTTTTACTACTTTGTCAGTTGAACAACTGCCATTGTTAAATAGCTTGCAGGTTTGGCAGTACAAATATGAGTTGCCTCTGAAAACGATTTGTTATTATGTGGTGTTTGCCTCTCTCCTTGGGGGCATATACTCTTGAACAGCTATAAACACTTGTTATTCTTGAAGTGCTGCAGGGTGTGAGCCAAAGGCAGGGACTGAAAGATGATTGGGCAAGTAACAAGGTGATTATCAGGTCCAATGGAATTATGCCTTGACCTCACTGCATTGGGAAGGGGTGGTGTGGAAGATGGGGAGATGAATGGGTGTACTGTTGAGGAATGTGAGGTGGAGTGGGGAAAGAAGTTATGCTTCACAAATCTTGTTTAGCTAAGTGTTCATGTGCTTTTAAAGCATGATAACCCTGGACATCCATGCTTTGAACTGTTCTGCTGTTACTCTGATGAGTTTTCTCATGTTACTAGTAGTTCTTTAACACATGTATGTGTAAGCCTTCAGGGGTGTTTTATGTGGTATACTTCTGACTGTGCTTGACTAGACTGGTGGTTAAACCATGTTCTGTACCAAATTGTTTGCCGCTGTTGCTGTCATCTGATGTCACTGCTCTGCAGACTGAAGAGGAAAGACCTGCCACATCAGGAGAGACTCCAGAGCTGAGTAAGGCAGCACAAGCTGCTCCCTGTATAGCAACCAGCACAACTAAGAAAAGGCAGTGGGTGACAGTAGTAAGCAACACACTTCTGAAAGGTACCGAGGCACCCCTGTGTTGACCTGATGCGCTCTCTGTAGAGGGGTGTGCTGCTTACTGGGGTTTTTGACCAGGGATGTCACCAAGAAACTGCCAAGCCTCATACATTCCACTGTTACCTGCTGCTCTTGTTTTGCATGGGCACCAGTGATAGAGGTGGGAACAGGGTGAGTAGCATCAAAAAGGACCACAGAGCCCTGGGAGCGGTGATAAGGGACGCTGGAGCACAAGTAGTTATTTCATCAGTCCTCCCAGGCAAAGGGAGGGGGTATGAAAGGGTGAATCTGGTGAGCCAACAAATTGTTACAGGACTGGTGCCACAGCCAGGGGTTTGGGTGCTTAGACCATGCGACTGCCTTTGAGAAATTCTACAAGGCTGAGTGCAAGGTCCTGCATGTGGGTCAGGGCAGTCTTCAGCACAACTACAGGCTGTATAGAGAATGGATTGACAGCAGCCCTGAGGAGGACTTGGGGGTCTTGGTGGATGAGAAGCTCACCATGAGCCAGCAGTGTGTGCTTGCAGCTCAGAAAAACAGCCATATCCTGGGTTGCATCAAAAGAAGAGTGAGCAGTGTGTCAAGGGATGCAATTCTACTCCTCTGCTGACATAAGACCCCACCTGGAGTACTGTCACCCATGGCAGGGGTGTTGGAACTAGATGATCTTTGAGGTCCCTTCCAACTCAAACTAGACTTGTGATTCTAAAAATGATATGTTTTCTTGTACAAAAGTTAAGCTGGGTTAATATGTTGAAATCTGTCTCCTCTTAAACTGCAGCAGCATTCTGGCATTTCAGAAACTTGTTCTTCTGCAGTTGCAAAATCTTCTAACTTTAAGAAACCACCTGTATTGTTTTCAATATAACTTTCTTAAATCTTCAAAAGCTGAGAAGAGTTAATGTAGATGCTTGTTACGTGAATTTCTGCAATTAGTTTTTGTTTTTTTATGATTCTGAATATGAAGTAATGTTCTCTTTCAAGTAAAGTAGTAGCACTGTGCAGTTAATATAATGTCCTGGTTCTGTCCAGGCTAGAGTCCACCTCCCCAAGGAGTCATCACAGGTGAGCTGAGTTAGCCTGGATTGTTTTCCACACCACCTGACATCACTTCCCTGTAAAAGAGACCTGTTGGAGAGAGGGGATTCGGTGCAGCTCCAGCACTTAGGGCTCAAAGGGCTGGGGTAGTGGTAGAACATAGGACTCTTAATCATAAGGTGGTGAGTTTGAGCCTGGCTAGCTCAGTCAGTAGAGCATAGGACTTTTTATGGGGGGGGAAAACCTCTGTGTGCAGAGTTGTAGTTTTTCTGAAGAGATGTTGGCAAAGCTTTTTTAAAAGTATTAATTTTTGGGGCTAGTTCTTCTCATCACATAGTGTCCTATACCTTGGAATAAGATACTGGCTCCAGCTTTAGAGATGAGATAAGGTGTGTTTGTATTATGTTGCAGTGAAAGAGATATTCTTTCTTGGAGAAGCATTTCTGTGTTAACGTTTTATTTAATTGCCAGACACTCATGAAGAGGATGGCTGGGGGGCAAAAAGATTTATGTTTTGTATTAACTTACAGTCATGAATTTTGGAACCAGTTCTGTAGTGTTCCCATTAAAATACAGACCTTAACAAAACCTGAGTTACTGCATCCTGTCTTCTTACTAGAAGCAAAGTCCAAAAGGATGGCAGAATGCATCCTCCTTGTGTTCTGCAGTTCATTGGTTATACTTCTCACTGGCTTGCAACAAATTTTTTGTTTGTGTTTGGAAGTCTCCCAGGTGGCATGTCACAAGAGAATATGACAAGCCAGGACCTCTTCAGTGTCCTAGATCTTTGCAGCACCTGGGAAGTGATTACATGGAAATGCCTACATGCTGTCAAAAATGGACAGTATGCCATATCCTACAGTGGGTTTCGCTTGTGGACCTGGAGATCCTGGGTCTGCTGACTGATTTCTGAATGTGGGAAAGCAAGATGGATAAGTAAAGAATTTTTAGTACAACTAAATGTTTCCTTGTTAAGTAGTATGATTTTTTTTTTTAATTGGAGTTTGTGATACCATAAAAATTAGTAAGTATAAAAAGTATATACTCTTGTGAAACTCAACATATTTTGCAGAGTACGTAAACAGTGTTCCAACTATGAGAAGCTATTTCTGCAAGTGAGGAGGAATTGGAATTGTACTGGTTGGTTGGAAACAAAAGAGAAGTGCTTAGTAATTCATGAGAACATCAATGTAGTTTTGATTTTATATAATTTGTGAGTAAAAACTATATAGTTGGTATATACCAAACTACTTCAAACTGAACTGTAGGCATTTCAGCAAGTAATATGCTGTGTAGTGGGTAACTTAAGATGCAAGATTGGTCTGTTCAAACTCAATTCTTTGTAGGACTGATTATGTGATGTGATCCAAGATCTAAAGGAAAAGCAGGTGCATGCCTGGAAATGCAGGGAAGTGTTTACGGGGTGAATCTAACACCTCTTTCTAAGAGTGCACCAGAAGTTTGGCAAAGTAGTCAGTTCCAGGAGCCTGCAAGATGATCTGCTTTTCCTGACAGTTCTTTTGCTGCTCCACTGAAACACCTTTGAAAAGTTCAGCTGAAATTGGTCCCTGCATACGGATCAAGCCCAGGCTGGATACAAAATATTCCTTAGACATGGATAAGACAGTGATTCATATGAGAGATTTATCTGTGTTGAGATTCTTGGTGGTCTTTTTGTCATGTATATAAGCATTTTGTGAAGTCTGGGTTGGCACTGTGAAATCTTGAAGTGCTAGTACAAAACAAAATCCCGTGTCATTCCAGGTTGGCTGTTTTTCAGGTGTATCCCTTACATGCCAGTCTGATCAGTTTGCATTCTTACTGGCTAGAACCCGATTTCTTTATCATTTTCACTCTGGAGTAGCAGAAAAGGTCCAGCCTTTTACCTTCTGTTAAGGGAAAGGAGCCCAAGAAACTGACACACTAATTTTAGGGGTTGTTTTTACTATTTTAAAAGAAGATGCTAGGTGGTAACAAGTGACTGGTATCAGGTAGAAACGTTCCAACTTTTACAAGAAACTGATTTAGGGCTATAATTAATAGTTAAAAGGGTGCAAAGAAGGGTAGCTAATATAAGTAGATGGAAGGCTGTAGGGGACTACTAACATGTCTGAAATGCCTCAATTTGCAGAAGAGAAAACTCAAGGGGGAGAACTTAGTGAAGTTTATCTAATGTGCATGCAACACATAGGATGAAAGTAGATTTCTTACTTAGCAAGTCCTGCAAGATTGCTGCTCATTCAGTGCTGCAACACTAGAATTACAGAGCACTTAAGAAGCTAGGAAGATTAGTTTGAAAATGGGTAAAATATTAGATCAAAGATATCCAAGCAAATGCTTATTTGCCAAGGGTAAAAGGTGTATTGGGTTTGCGTGGCAAGGTTTTGGTAGTGGGGGGACTATAGGAGTGGCTTTTGTGAGCGGCTTTCCCCGTGTCTGATAGACCCCATGCCAGCTGGCTCCCTATGCTGCTGGTCAAGACCATCAGTGACAGTGGTAGCACCTTTGGGATACCATATGGGGGAACAAACCAATCCAGTAGCATTTTGCAACTGGAGAGAGCAGTGAGAATATCTGAAAGGAACAACTCTACAGATACCAGGATCAGTGAAGAAGGAGTTGGAGCAGAAATTCCTCTGCAGTCCATGGAGAATACCATGATGAGGTGTAGGCTGTCCCTCTGCTAATGGTGGAGCAAATGGAGGACCCCACACTGGAACAGGCAGATGCACCTGAAGGGTGCTGTGACCCTCTAGGAGGTCTGCAGTGGGGCAGGTTTGCTGGCAGAACTTGTGACCATGTGGAGGACCCATGATGGAGCAGTCTGGTCCTGAGGGACTGCATCTGATGGAATGGACCCATGCTGGAGCAGTTTGTTAAGAAATGCAGCCTGTGGGAAGGACAAACAATGGAGAAATTTGTGGAGGACACACCCTCATAGGAGGGACCACACATCGGACAATGGGAAGAGTCTGAGGAGTCTTCTCCCTTCTCAGGAGCAGCTGAGACAATGTGTGATGGACTGATCACAATCCCCATTCTGTTTTCCCTGTGCCACTGGAGGAGGTAGAAAAAACCGTGTGTAAAGTTGAGCCCAAGAAGAAGGGAGGGGTAGGGGAAGGTGTTTTAAAGTTCAGGTTTTGTTTCTCATTATTCTGTTTTGTTTCCCAGTAAATTGGATTAATTTTTCTAAATCAAGTCTGATTTTTCCCATTGTGGTAACTAGTGAATGATCTTGCTGTCCTTTTCTCAGCACATGAGGATTTAGTTCTATTTTCTTTCCCCTGTCCAGTTGAGGAGGGTGAGCAGCTTTGCCAGCCACAGTCAATCCACCACAAAGGTTATCCTGTAGATTAGTATAGGTGGTTCAAAGATGAAAATATCAGTAAGTACATTTCTGTTTCATAATGGAAAAAAAAAACCCCATAACCAGTAGATTTCCATTGGGATCTAGAGCTTCCTCGGATTAAAGGATAGTTTTAGGGAGTGATAATGTCGCATGGGAGCAGTTTGTTGGTAAAATCTGAAGTTTTTTGGGTAGTTGCAGCAATATCTCATTATATCATTGCCTGGTCCTTTCACATACAAATCATTTGGTGAATGCCAAATGATGGTCATGCATGGGAATATAATGCAAACTTATCTCCACAATGATGAGTTGTGAATTTGGTAATGTTAGTTAATCAGAGAAGGGCAGTGGTCAGAAAGCTGTTGGGAATTGTCCACAAATAACAAAATAATTGTTGGCCATTATGTATATCAATGGTGTGAGCAGATCATTAACAGTGCACATTAAAATGTTTCATAGAAATTGGAAAAAGTGAGCGAAAGGTGTGGAAGAGCCTCTGTGCTGGGAAGATGAAGATTGGTCTCTCTTCCCAAGTAACGTGATAGGGCAAGAGGAAATGGACTCGAGTTGTGCCAGGGGACATTTGGATTGGAGATTAGGGAAAATTTCTTCACCAATAAGAGTTGTCAGTCATTGGAACAGGCTGCCCAGGGAAGTGGTTTGAGTCACCTTCCCTGGAGGTATGTGTAGGAGTGATGCTTAGGGATGTGGTTGGATGTGTTTTAGTGGTGGACTTGGTACCCTAAGGTTAACAATTCCACTTGACCTTAAAAGTCTTTTCCAACCTATGAGTAAGACTGGTCCACACTGTTTGCCTGGAAAATGCCACACTGACATAATGATTCTATGATCTTTAGTCTGGAAGACAGAACAGTCCTTAGAGTAGAGGTGATAAAGCTGAATAAAATCTGTAGATCATACAAAGCTGGTGAATAGAAAGCAATAAAAGTTACTTTTCTGAAGGAAGAATTAGGCCACCCAGTGAATTAAACCTGCTACCTGGTGAAAACTAAAGTAGCTTTTCAGGCAACGTGTAATTAAATTGTGGAACTTAATTGCCACATGATATTGTGGAACAGAATAATATAAGTGGGTTAAAATTGTAATTAGGCAAAGTCAGGCAGGGACAGATGCACTGGATGCTGCACTTCATGGTGGAGTTGGACTACCTGCTCTCAAGTGTCTGAAAGCTAGAAATTATCCTTGACACTTCCAGGTATTTATTGTGTTTCATGTTCTCTGCCTGAATCATCTGCTTCTGGCCACCCTGGACAAAAGGCAACTGTGTTAGCTAGATCTAGACTGTGTAAAGAAAAGCACCATTTATGTTCTGATTTGTATGTTGTTAGGTAGGTGTCTTCACCCTATTTCTGCTGAAGAAAGGATTTTCTCCTCTTAATTGGAGGTGGGGGAAGAGGGAGTGGGAATTTGGAGAGAAATGAAAAGGGCTGTTGGAAACGGGACGGAGAAGATAAAGTGTGACAGTCAGTGACATATGCACTCAGTCTCTGCTGTGATTTCCACTGCCTTATTGCAACTCAGCCTCCAGTAGTTAGTTGCTGGGAGAGACTCTCCTCCTCTCATCTTGTTATGCCAGATCTCTAATCGGTTCATGCATCGTCTTTGGGGACCCTGGTTTTACCTGCTGGTTTCTTTGAATGATCTGCTAGGAACCTGAAGCACAGGTCTGTGGTTTAGAGAATTGTTGCAGCTTGAGAGTGATGATGTTGCTACTGTCAACCCTTTATTCAACCAAAGGAAAAAATAAAAAGAAAAAAGAAAAAAGCTTGGTGTGCTTGCAACACATCTAAAGCTGAAAGTCCTTTAAATTGTCACAGACCTTTTCTTAACACCCACCTTTTCAGTGGCCGTACTTCTCTTGTTATACTGTGTCTCAGGTTGATCCCCTTCAATCAGCGAGTTCAGTAGGAATGTGTAGACTTTCCAATAGGTAGTCGTATTTTTGGAGTCCTAGTAGATTTTGCATGTAATGGATCTTGTTTCAGGAGTTACTTCCTAAGCCTTATGATTCAGAGGCTTTGCTCTCTTTTTGAGATGCAAATACTTTATTAGGATGAATGTCAGTTAATGGGTTTAACTCAGTGACATAGTAGTTTCCTTCTTCCTGCCTCTTTTCTCCCTGTGCTCTTCTACTGACCTCCTGTTGAACACATTATCTCTTGAGGTAGAGATGTCTGCTGAGTTCCATAATATTTTCTCTCAGTTTGTCTGTTGGTAAGCTAATTGATCACCCAAAGAAGGTGATTAGGTGGAGCTTATTACATGGTTGTGATTGCATGTTTTGGGCTGATTTACTTATTCCCTCCCATGAATTTTGGTTGTGTAGTGTAAGCAGAGCATGTAAAAAGAAGATTTTGGTGAGGATTTGAGATGGGCTTGAGCAGGATGGAATAGCAGCATGCTTGATTGTTATATGCCTTTCCCAACAAACCCAAATGAATTTTTCAAGGGAAGAGTGAGTTAATGAAAGCAACAGTGTGTTTAGGAAGTCTGCATTTTCCTGGTGTTGGGTATTTGTTACATTTTGAGTGAAAGTAGAAATAGGTGTGTGTTAAACTTTTGTGATCTTGGAGGTTTAAATTATTAGTCAGGAAGCCTCCACCTTCTAGAAAGTAGAAATTTAAGGTGTTTGGAGTAAATGCTGGGTATAGTGGAACCAGGTATCAGGAGAAAGCCCTTTGCAAAGATTCTCTGAAATGATGAGACTCTTGATTGATATATATATATATATAATTTTTTTTCCTCCAGTCTCTGTGTGCTTACACTCCCCCAACCCTGAATCCCTGAGCAACTTAGCTGGTGGGAAGGTAGCTGGCAATTCTGGAGTAAGGTTCTGTTGTCATTCATACTGATAACAAACTGCTGTTCAGCAGGGTTTTTATGTGCATGTGTTGACTAAGTTTTACTGCTGGATAACAGCAGTTTACAGCATTAACGTTTACAGCTTAATATAAATAATACACGTAGGAGTATGTAGAAGTATGAAGCTGTCCTGAAGAATAAGATAGAGTTATGCTTAGAAACATTTAAAATATCCTATACATCAGTTGGGTTTTTTTAGTCAATAGCTTATTTTGTGATAGTAATAAAAACATAATTACGCTTAAGACTGATTCTGGAAGCTGTGCATATTCATATTTTCAGGAGTCTATATTTTTTTACTACTTTCGAGCAAAAGGAGCGTATTTAGTTCCAATAACAATAATTCTAATACAGCTGACAATAAGGAGGAAAGGTGCTCTGGGGGATGAATGGTGTGTGAATGTTTCTGATCATATTTTACATACTTAATGGAATGTATAGTTCTGAGGTGTCAGAAGGAAAAAAGACTCATGTACAACCTTTGAGCTGCCTCATGTATTTAAGAAGAAAGTTAGTTACTGGTTTAAATAATCTTTGTAATACTGGCAAGTAGTTGAAGCCTGATGAGCATTGTTGCATCATTTTGAGCTGATCACTTTGAGAAATGTAGCATGGGTGTTGGAAATGGGAGTGCTGGCATTAACTGACAGTAAGCAAAGACTTAACTCTGAGTTAGAGAACAGACTGCTGAAATCACTTTGTCAGAGAGTGCTCTCTGGGGAGGGGCATGGTCAGGACTGGCTTTTTCTTTCCTGTTGTTTGTGTCACAGTGCTCCAGGAACAGCTAGGAGCTTCTTGTGCTGTGTCATGTCTGAAAATGGGCTATTGAGGAAAGCCAGAGGAGAAAAAGCCACGTCTGTTCAGGCAGCTTCAAGATACTCTCAGTGGTGTGGCAGCTGTGTCTTTGGCACGGCCCCAGCCTCAGAATATTTGTGTTTGGTTTCGTGCTTTAGGGTCGCTGCCAACGTTTTCCTGGGGAAATGTGGGTGAGAAACAGTATTCACAGCTTGTATCTCAGCAGAAACCCCAAAGAATTTCATTAGATGAAGAAAGCAAGCTCTCTTTGTGGTTGTGACCTCTGTATGTGGAATTGCTGTGGCCTGTTACAAGTCCTGGAGAGGCGCATCTTCTCAAGGCGCAGAGCGTGGAAGAGCTCTTGTCCAGCACTTTCTGACTGCAGGGGCTGTTTCCAGCATCTGTTGTATGACAGCAGTGCCTCTTGCTGAAAGCTTATCAGAGGCTGGAGTTGGTGAGGTTATCTTGGGCACATCTCTGTGTGTTGCTTGGAAGAGTTGGACACTTTTGCGTTGCAGCTATTGCTGCCAGATAACACTCTGTGTGCTTATCGCTAAATCTCTTCTGTTAAGTAGTTGTGGAGACTCATGTTAACGTTTTCTTGCAATCTGCTGAAGTGTCACTCTTATTTTCCTGTGCTGTTCTAATAAACAGCAATCTCATCAGTTGTCTGAGCATTTAAATACTTACACCTATGTAAACCAGGCTATACCATTAAAATACAGGCTAGAAATGTATGCTATCCAGGACTTTCACCGAGTGCATTAATAACATTATTTTCCCATTCTGTGAATATATGAAATCACTTATTTAGCTCTGATGCTGATGGCAGTGCACTGAATGGGGAAAAGCCAGCTTTCAGCAGCTAGATCAGCTTGTTACATAGCACTGCGTGATAGAACAATAGAAATAGAAATTACCGTTTTACAATAATTTTACAATTCAATTTTACAGTTACTATGGAAGCACATTTATCCTTTCTTTTGGTTAATGTTACTGTAATTACTGTTAGGGTCACACTACAGTGGGAGTGGAGGATACTTCAAAGGGCATCAGGGCAATTAAGTTTACTGGAAGGCTCCAGGTACATATTTTTTTCTCTTTATTCAGCTGTGATCCTGTATCCAAGATGGCTTTAAATACAAAGCGTTGATGTTGAATTCTAAATTACTGTTTTATAATGGTAATACTAATGAAGCATTATTTTTTTTCAACTTCTTGGAACACTTTCTGTTTTATAGTTGAAAGTACTTGCAAGTGCAAAGATTTTTGTTTAAGTTATTTGGAGGAGAGTGCAAGGGGGAAAAAAGTCAGTGAAGAATCTGAGAGAGGGTGGGTGATGAAATTTCAGGGGTCGGGTTCTGACCACAGAGTAGTGATTTCTGGATGAGGTGTATCTTGTGTTGAAGCAGTGAGTAGCTCAGGAATGCTGAGAGGATTGTTACGTAAAAAAATGTGATCCATCAAGCTGCTTTTCTTTCAAAATAGAATGTATAATGAGCACAGTCAGGATTCTTGGTTTTAAAAGCTTGTGCAGGGTTGTGTTTTTAAAATCACATCTGCCATATGTAATGTACCTTTACACATGTGTATTACTCATAGTTATTGATAGACTGGAGAGTTGCCATTCAACTAGTCTGAGACATCTTGTTGTTCTGCCTTGTGGCAAGTACTAACCAGATTCCTCTGCAACTTTTCACTTGAGTGCTATCTGCAATTGTTTATCTATTTTTGATGCAAAATAATATAAAATATATAAAAAAGAATCAGAATGAAGTGAATGCATCAGGGTAAGCTAAACCAGTTTGAGATTAATAGCTAAAATGGGTTTTGAACATGAGGTGTATAATGATTTCAAACTGTTTCTGTGTCTCATTAAGTGCAGTAAAGTATGGAACAACTTTAAATATTTTTTTCAATGGCTGGTGGTGTCTCTCATTGTCAGATTGGCCTGAAACTTTTCTTGCATGCATTTCAGAATTTCCTTTTGAAGGACTGGCTAAACTGGAGAAAGTCATTGGGACCTGGAGACTGTTTTATGCTTAGGGTACTGAGTTTTGTTAATCCACCAAGTTTTCAACCTTGATTGATACGTACTACAGAAATTCAAGGTTGATGCTTATTATGATCTTTCTTGGGCAAAAAAGTTCTCTCTGTGGTTTTTGAGATGGAAAAGGGTACCTTGGACAGTGCTCCAAGGGTTTGCCAGTGTGTGATTTTCTTTAAATTTGGGAGTTGGAGAAAAAGGAAGAAACAATGACTTTCTGATCACTTGATTACTCATTATCTCTTCTAGTTTCTTAGTTTACATTTCAGTTCCTAACCGAACCGTGTCGCTGTACAATAATAACATGAAGAAGTGGAAAAAGCTTAATTTAGTCTAGAAGAGTAATTGCTATGTTCTAGTCATGATCCTATTTTTGCACTAGAGAGATTTAGTGCTTTATAACTAAAGAATTCCACTCCTAAATGTTTCCCAGTTTCTTCTTCAGGTTTGAGTGTATTTTTTTTGTTGTTCTGTGCAGAATTTTTACTGTGTTCCATTGTTATTTGCTTCTTAAATTAATAACATATTTTTTACCTTCCAATAACAGATAGTAATAACTGACCTCTTCCCTCCTCCTAGTTATTGGCTGACCAGAAAAAAGTAATTTTCTGTCAGGTTAAATGTTCCTGTGACTGATTTAGGAAGGAGAGGAAGAGAAAGCTTGAGTTACAATGTCATTGGAAAAAAAAAAGAAAGCAAGGAGAGTGGAGACGTCATGTTGCTCTCCTGTTCCTGATCGGCTGGCTGGGAAGGTAGATGAATCTCTTGTGTTGTAACCCTCAATTTAAATCCTCCTTCCTCAACCTACAGTGATAAAACACTAAATTGAAAATATTACTTAAAACAGGTAATGTGAAGATAAAGCCCAAGACTGAAGGAATGGCTTGAACTCCTGATTTTTACCTGTTATTTCAAAGAATGTGAAATTCCCCATATGAAAGGGAACGCTGGTGTCTTACCTTGTCACTTTTTGTTCACAGCAAATGCCAGTTTCTGCTTGTGCAAACAGGTCTTTCAATTCTTAGGAATTTTGGGAAAGTGCTATAGTAAAACTCTGCTGCTACAGCTAAAGCATTTTAATAATAATGATAATAAAAACCCCCAAACTACTGGTTAGGAAACGTAAGCTCTTGATTTCATGTTTAAACTGCACTTGGGGATACCTGACTTGGTTTTGTAGTAATTGGGCTGATCACCTTTACACTGTTTGCAGACCTGTACTTGTCTGTAGGTCAGTGGTTGAATGAGACTTCTGTACCTCATGTGCAGCTGATGAACTGAAGCTTGGAAATAATTTTTGGAAGCCCTCCAACACATCTCCTAGGGTTTTTTTTTTTCAGTTTTAGAAATAAATGAATCTTTGTAGCTGTACAGCTTTTTAAATAATTAATTGTAAGCACATCTGAGTTTTAGTGTGGTTTTCACATTGCACAAGTACCTGCGCCTTATGCTTCTTATTTTGATGATTATTATTTTTTAAATAAGCTACAAATCTAGTTCTAAAGATCTGTAGAAATGGCTGTCTTTAGCATAAAGTGGAATAAAAAGAAGCTTTTTACTTCTGCAGGTTAGAAATTAACTTCTCCCTAGACAGAAAAAAATGCTATGCTGCATTAAAATTGTGCAGTTATAGTAATAGGTATGTGTGTTATTTTAAGCATTGATGACCACAGCTGTAAAATAAATTATTTTCTGCTTGGCATTTTCAGTTATATACTTATTTGTTTCAGTAACAAGGACTCATCTTTTATCCTTGTCTTCGGAGTAGATTGTAACTTGCTTGTTTTTGTCAATTTTGAGATGTAGGAGGGAGGAATGTGCACAGGGTGTACAAAAGTCATGTTCTTTTTTTTTTTACTTAGAGCACTAGAATCAATTCTGTAAGAACAGTACTAGCTGCAGTTTCGTGGGGATGTTGTGTTGGTGATAAAATTGTGGCTTAAATATAAAAATAAAACTCAAGGCATTTGCTTTGTGAGTCAGCAGACATTGTGGACACTAAGCTTCTGGTATTTCTGAAATTAATACAAAGTGTCTTGAAGCAGAAGTAGTCCAGGTCTTTGCCACTGATAGTGAAGACGTGCTTTAATAGCGAAATACCAATTAATGATGTTTCCAAGTTTCATTTTGTAGTTTTATGGTTCAGTGCTGTTTCTTTCTGGCAATAAAGTGAAAATTTTACAGCTTGAATTGAGAACTGTTTAATGGTCTCCTTCATGAGTACACTTGATAAACTAAATTAGGTGATCAAAAATTATACTTGATCTACTACAAATATAACCTTTTGTTACTTATGCCTGAATACTGTATGTTATGTATTTCAGTCTCAAAAAGCTAACTTCTGGGTATCCTTACTGGAAGAAAAGCACAAATTTTTCCTTTGAGAGAACATTTTTGTGTATTATGTCTTATAAACGTGCCAGGTTTTGCTTTGCTTTGAGATACTCAAAATATATTTTATTGAAGAAAAGTAAAAAAATAGCTTGGACAAAATCTGGAGAGGCCATTCTAGTCCAGTGCCCTGCTCAGTGCCCAGACTAGGGCTGACTCTGAAGGGGAGCTGCCTACAGCCTTGCTAATGCAGCCCAGTATGTTTTTAGCCTTTACCATCGAGCGGGCTCGCTGGCTTGTGTTTATGTTCACCATGAAGCCCCAGAACTGCTTTCTGTCCAGCCACTTCCCAGCCCCAGGGGCTTCAGCAATGCTTACCTTCGAGCTCTTTGATGTTCCTTTTGGCCAAGGAACTGCTAGGGCCCTGCTTCTTCTATCAATCATTTTTTACGGTCACGTCATCCTCTGCACTCTCCCTCCCCAAAAGTAAAAAAGAAAATAAGTTCTGCTGTATTTTTCATGATGAGAAATTGTGCATTTCCTTCATACAGAGTGGTTGCATAAGTATAATTTTGATGTGCTTATGCTAGCATAAGCTATGCTGATGTGTAGTGAAAAAACCTGTGATGTACTACTTGATTATGGAAAACACGATTTGGAAAGTGAGCACTTAATAAGGACCTTGCTAAAATGCTTTTTATATTTTTTTTGGTCTGGCAGCCACTTAAACTTCTGATTTCTCAAGTTTATGAACAGGAGACTAACAAGAAAGATAAAAGATCTCTTCATTTTATGTGGAAGTGGTACTTTGAGTTAACTTTGTTACAGATCCAGGAAACTTAAATCATTCTATTCCCCATCCACATCTTTCCTTCCTCAGTCCCTATGGTTGGGTGATCTTGCACTATCCTTTGCCGTGTCGATCAAAGTTTGTGCCCCAGTTCTCTGTCTCTAATCAAGCCCAATTACTGATGTCTGTAGAGAAGCCTGAGAGTGTGACAGATATGCAGAGAAGATGTCTCCGAATGTTCCCCCAGCTTTTAACTGTTGGGGTTTTTTTCAGCAATTTCTTCAGCTGGATGATTCTTTCTATGAAATAGAGTTTTGATGAATTTGTTCTGCATGGATCTATGCAGTTGTTTTTTGAACCTATGTAAAATTTTATCAGCCACAGAATAGTGAATGGCAACTTCATATGCTGGGTGAAGCGCTGTTTGCTGAGTTTCCCACTTGCTAATTTAGAAATGGTGAATAACCAATCCCTTTTTCTCTTGATGCAACCATATAGATACGTAAAATTCCATCCTCGGTCTTTTTCATGGTGAAGAACTCTGTGCTGTGCAGTCAGCCTTCAAAAAAAGGGTATTTTGTGTGTTTGATCCCCTTTGCTGCTGTCAAATAAAGAAGGGCAGGCAGAGGCTTCTGAAAGGAGAGAGTTTAGGAAAAGTTCAGGGAGAGAAGAAAATGATATGTTACCATTCGATCTGTGTCTCTCTAGAGTAATGTACCAAATCACAGAGAAAATGTGACGTGATGCGAACGTAGTATTATTCAACCCCATACAGCCCCCATAAAAAGTTAATTAGCAGCTTATTAAGCTAAATATAGCGCATGACAAATTACATGCAAGCCTCAAAATTGCAAGTGTGTGGCCTTTGATACCATTTAGCCCATGCTGTACTTGTGAGTTTGGATAGAAGAGTGGCTGTAAGAGTGTGAACAGCCTTTTACAGTTACAAGAGAGGGAGCTTGGCTTGTGTGGGCTTCCCTGGGACTTGGTGACTGGGTGTGGGATGTGCCTCTTGTTAAACGTGCAGAATTAAAGGTTTAGCTTTATCACATCATATCTCTCTGTGAAGATGATATACCTGACTTGGCAGATTCTTAGCTGGTTCTTGTCTGCCTGCATCCATTGAAGTCCGGTCCCTACCTGTGACTTATATTTTTCTGTGAGTTATAT
Organism: Gallinula chloropus; assembly: GCF_964237585.1. Lineage (NCBI taxonomy): Eukaryota > Metazoa > Chordata > Aves > Gruiformes > Rallidae > Gallinula > Gallinula chloropus. The sequence continues at coordinate 176,410,593 of NC_140085.1, read as the reverse complement.
TTTTGTACACAATGTCAATGTATATTTCACTCTGTACTGTTTAGCTTAAAATTACTTCCTAAATTTTCTGGCACACACTCACTTTCACTATTTCTTAATAGGAATATTGGGACATAAACTTTTAAGTAACTTGTGAACAGTCTGGTTTTGAGTCATGACATTGTACGGTTACTTGGTTGTATTGATGAAATGAAAAACAAGCTGAAAACAAGCTTCTAAGACCTGGAAATCTGAAAGTGTTTATCTTCTGACTTGTGCCCATGGTTTCTGAAGCTAAACTCAATGATGTAAACATTCCCCTTTGACTCTTGTGACTGCCTTCTGCAAAGCCCCTGGTGCTCTCTAGTGCCAGTGTCCTATCATGCGTTCGTTTTCTTCTCTTCTATTTCAGAACCCATTTGGTTTCCCCTCACGTCCCTGTCCGTTTGGCAAGCACCAGCATGTGTTATGGCTGGTTTGGAGCTAGGAGAGTGCTTCAATTGACCGGTTGATTGCTGCTGCTTGAAATGGATGAGAGCCAAGTTCTGTTTCCCTTTTCCACAATGCAACTGCTAATTTGTATGTCTTGCTTCTACCCGGCAGCCGAACTCTGTGAAACTTAGGGGAACTCGGTGTCTTTGAGACCTCTGTTTCTCTGTCAAATTTGGCAGAAATTGGCCTGCGTGATGAGAATTCATTGGTGTGACAGGGCTGCTGGACAGACTGCATAATATATAATCTTTGTTTTCTGAGGGTAATTGAATTCAACTGCATTTTAAAAACTTTTGGATTTGTTCACTAAAACAAAAATGACAAAACTTAGACTTCATGTATAATGGTTTATCTCTTTCATCTGTGGAGTGTTTGGTTTTTTGTAAGTGTTGAGTACAAAAGGAGGGAGGGGAGACTTAGCAAAAGTGTGTCTCTTCCTCATGGCTGTCAGTTCAGCAGCTACCGTGTTTCCATATAGGTGGATACCAGTTTAGGTCCTGGGGATTTGAATCGTGTATTCTGACTGCTGCAGGAGAGTGCTTTGTCTGTGCATCTGTAATATATGCTGTGGTGAAATAGTCTTTCTTTTTGATGCCATTCCACACTTCATAAATAATGAAACTTTCTTTAGAGTTGCCTCAGCATCTCAGGCAAATTACCCCTTAGGCTTAGTGAGTCAGTCTGTTTTTCTCCTTTTTCTTTTTATTTTTCTTTTTTTTCCCTTTGTCTCCGTGTATTTTAGTGTTTGCAGCAACTTCAACAGAAGGAATTGACAAAGACTGAGATACCTAGCACAGAAACTGTGGAGAGATGCTAATGTTCATGCAGTGCTTTGATTTGAATTCTATTTTTTGTGCACAAAGATATTTGTTCTACAATTATCCACTGCAGTTATTCTTTGTTAGAAAAATGTGCAGCTGTGGTGAAGTGTTTTCAATCCCTTGATGTTTTTAGAAGCGGTAACTAAGCTGATGGTTCAGGACAGGTTGGAAGTGACCTTTTCCTGAAAGTCGAGGTAGATAAATTTTCAACAGGTGCAGAAAGGATTTAACCAGAATTTATCTAAAATAAAAATGGCTGAAGGATGTTCTTTTCTTACGATTTGTTTTATAGGGTTTATACAATTACTGACAGCTAATTATCCTGCAGAGTGTTAGAGCATAATTTGAAGGAGATTCTATTAATAGAAAACAGAAGTTTTGGTGACTTGTATCTTGATTCGAGGCAGTGTATCCAAACTAAGGAAGATGACGGTGCTAAATGTTGCTTTACACATTTTACTTCTTCCCTGCTCTATGGTGAAGCACCATGACTTGTCCTAAGTCTGTTAGTTATGTTGTTCTCTCTGAGAATCAGAAAGCAGAAATTGTGAATTTAACTTCCCTACTTATTCTGAGACATTAGTTTTGCTCACTACAACCTCCTGGCAGAGATCAAGAGCAGGCACGCACTAAGGTGTTCAGCTTTTAATACTTCAGATGGCAGCAGACTGGGATTTAACTGTCTGTGAAACTTGTAAGGAAAGCAGAACCTAAAGTAGCTGGCGGGGGAGGGATTAATGAAGGATGACAGAAGTGCAGTTAATTCTAAATTTCAATTAATCTGCAATACACTGAATAGATAACAAGAACATGGACCTGTGTTCCTATATTTGCTAACATATTAATTCCGGTCAAATAACTGTAAAGCATGAAGAGAAAAAAGCAAGGAGAGAGGAGAAAAGGAAAGAAAAGCATTTAAATAAAGCAACAAGTTATCTGACAAAATGACTGTCGTACTAGTTACCTGTTTGCAGCAATGAAGACAGGCTTCACGTTGCTCCATTCTTTCTGGATATCTTTTCTGAATGCTGCTTGAAAGAGCATCAGACTGCAGAGAACTGAGTGGTCTCTGTTGGAGTGATATCAAAAATAAAAAAGGCAGAGACAAGTTTACTTTGTCTTTTTTTTTAGTTTTCTCCTTAATCCTCATATGTCACTTATGTCATCCCTTTATTTGTCTGGGTCCTTTACATTTCTGAACCATTCAGTTTTCAGTCATGCAAGCAGTTTAAAGAGATGTGCTGTGGGGGGTGTTTTTGTTTGCTTTCTTTTGATGTGGTGCTGCAGTGCATAAATGCTGCTGATGGCTGGAGCTGAACAGCTCAAGTCTTAGTCCCTGTAGAGCTCTCCCCACCCAGTGGGTTGCTCACAGATTACTGTAGCTCACCAGTAACCACAGCTGGAGCTATGAATACACTTAATATTATGTAAGTTTGATATATTCTCATGTTGCCTCTAGAAGATGGACCTTGAGTTCAGTTACTTCAGACATGTTGAAATTTTCAGGCTTATGAGTAGCGTACGTCAATTAATTCATATCAGAGATGTTCTGTATGTGTTACTGCGCAGCTTGTTGTGAGGTGAGACTCTCACTGAAGCCTTTGACTTCGCAGCTGTGAGCATGGAGGCAAGGAATAGATATTTATCCATCAGTCAGACTGATGTACGACGGGAGTATGATGTCATTGTGAAGTTAGGCAGAATACGTAGGGAAGGGTTTGTGCTGTCTGTGCAAGAATGAGATGATGGCTGGTTCAGGGAAGAGTCTGTTAACAAGGGAGTTATCTTGGTGAATCTGTAAGGACGAAGCAACTTTGAGATCAGCACTGAGAGTCATATGGCAATTTGACCAGTCTTCCTGAAAGCCAGATTTTCTGTTGTCAAACCACTAACTCCTCTTAACTTCGAGGTAGTAAATAGCATAATAGTCTTGCCAGGTGCAGGCAGTGACTCTTGATCTTTCAAAGGGTTGTCAGTAATGTCAGAGAGATGGGGGCAGTCATGTTTGTTGAGAGGGATGTGAAAATGGTCTCATGAGGAATATATTTATTTTATTTTATTTTTGAGCAGACATTGACTAGATCCTTAAATCTGTAAAGACAAGATAAATAGTTGGCCATAAAGGGCAAGCACAGTCTTGAGTGTACAGGAAGTCAGAAGCCCTTACTGAGTTGTTTAGGCAGGCATTTACAGCTTGTCAGTGGAATACAGAGAGGGGAAAAGGGAAATGCCTTCTGTACAATATCTTAGTTGATTATATAAAAAATATTTTTATGTTCAGTGTTAAGTAGGAGCTCTGGTGTATCAAAAATACTTCTGAACCTTTAAGGTCATAAGGTAGTTTCATTATTTCATATTCTTTATTTGGATTCTCTGATGAAAATATCCTAACAATAACAAAAAAAAACCCACCATTAAATTTAAAGGGTGGCATAATTTTGTGTGTAGTGTGGACTTCAGATCGCAGCTATTGAAAAACAGAGTGACTCTGCATTATGGTTTTGCCTGTGTGTATTGACATTGTGGTATTAATAAAATATATGTTATGAGAACAGAAAAATGGCAAGCTGGATGCCAGTTGCTTTGCCTTAGCATACTTCCCAAAGTACTTTTCACCTTGTCTCCCTGCATTTACAGAGAGACTCGATACCACTTTGCTGACTGTCTCCTTATTTGCGGTTGGCAATTGAGAGAAGATCGCATTGCGTCAGATGCGGGAGGCTGAGAAGTTAACAGGTGGTGATACTGTCTAGGGATGGAGGCAGAGCGATGGGGAAGGCTGAAGTCGGGATGTTCAGAGGTGCAGAGCTTGGCTGTTGTGCTTTCAGTGCTTGCTTCTCTACGTGTGTGAAAACACTAACTACTCAGACAACAGAAAAGAGTCGTTTCAAGCAGGGCATTCAGAGCTGATGCTTGTCTTGCTGATGCTTTTAACTAAAATCTAGCTGTGCTTAATTCCCTGTTGTTGAAAGGAAGGCAATGTTATTTCAACTTAGAGAAGCCCTTGAAGGCAGGTTTAATTATTTCATGTTCTTCATTTGGATTCTCTGATGAAAATAGGATATCCTGACAATAACAAAAAAATCCCACCATGAAATTTCAAGGGTGGCATAATTTTGTGTGTGGTGTGGACTTCAGATAGCAGCTATTGAAAATAAGAGTGACTCTGCATTATGGTTTAGCCTGTGCATGAAGTGGTGTGTGTAAATATGAATAAAAAGACCTTCTGAAACTGCAGTTTGACCATTAATGTTTGATTTACTCTTCTGTGTCTCTCTTTGAAACCTTAGTGTGTCTTCAATTTCTGTGTAGTGATACATAGGTATCACTTTTGAAAGCAGCCTATAGATTTTTCTATATGTGCTATCGGATAAATTATCAATAAAAGCTTTTTTTTTCTATTCCTGAATTTTCTATCTGTATGTGAAATATGGTTATAAAATCAACTTGATAACACTCTGAGAGGTGGTGAGAGATGGATGAGCTTTGTTTTTTGCCCTCATAGGGTGAAACGGACTGTAAGATTTTTGCATTACTGCTACTGTTAACTGCATACTACTTGTTGCAAATTTGAGTTACACAGAGTAGAAACTTGGGTTGGTGTCTCTTTGGTGAGAAAGCAATAGCCATTTTTGCTGAAACTGACACCTGCATTAGCAGGCATTGAGAGGCGTGCAGCTGTGTACCTTACTCGCTTGCTGAGGCGGTTATTTACTGTCAGATGGTAACATGTTCTAGACTGGACTGTGCTGATGGCTGCGAGTATTGTGGTGGTCTGTGTGCTAGGAGACAGTGATTTTTCAGAAGGGACATTATTCAGTCATATCCTGACTTAACACTGGCTCCCTTCTGCGTGCTTCTGGAATCCATTGCAGCCGTTGGTGCTGTCGGTGTAAAAATAGCTTCGTGTCTGAAGTAGCAGTTTCCTTGAAACCATCCAGATGAATCTCTGTTATTTTTGTGAGCCAACAAGTTTGGTCATTAGCGGAGGATGGTAAAATGATTCACTAACTTGTTGGCCAAGTCCTCTACAAGACTGTGCAGTAGCTGTTGCAGTCTTCCTATTAGGGGGAAAAAAAAAAAGTGGGAATCACAAGTTTAGTTCCTTCTAAGAAGAACTTTCTCTTCAGTGTTTAAGAAACTATGGGATATCTTGGGATTCTTAGAAAACTTTGATTATGTATGTTTGTTATTTCTGAGGGGAGAATTTCCCTTTTCCTAGAGTTATGAGTCTGCCTGTTTTCTAGAGGCTTTATCTTGTTTTCTGACAATTGGGTCTTGCAGTTGGGTTCAAATATTGGGTAAATTTTAGCCTGTGCTTTGGAAAGTATAGTTCTTAGTGCCTGGAATGTGTAGTTATGCTCCAACAGAAGACATGTTTAATCCTCTGTCCAAATTTAGTTGTCTAAAATTTAGATGTCTGTGTTGTGCTAGTTACTCTTAAGTCTCCATTAAATGTGCAGAAATAATTACCTCCAGAAGGCCATTCATCTCTTTCTGAGCTAGGTGTCCAAGATAAGGAAGATAGATTGCCGTGGTGGTTACAAACGGAGCGGAGTGTGACTTGCTCAGATTCAAATATCTCGCTTACCCTCTGCCGTGAGGGTCACTGCATCTCCTCAGAACTGTTCAAACAGCACTAGTTCAGCTGCAGATTGCCTCTTCCTGTTCCTAGCTGTGGATGTATTTATATATTTATATAAAGGATGAGCTGGCCTTTGCTGTGTGCCTTTTGAGGCCTTAGAGGTTTGGATGAGTTTCTGCTGTTTGCTTCACCGTTTGGTTCTGGAGGCCTGGGTCAGAGGGTCAGGTCTTTCACCTGAGCTATTTCTTAAAGGAGTATTTGTTTTCTGGGTTGCTTAGCCATAGTCAAGATGGATATATAATACAGTCCAGTGATTTTTATTTATTTTTTTTTTTTACCATGGTAGAAAACATCAGTTTTGCCTTTTAATTATGTATTTAATTATAGCAACAGATTTAATAAATCACTGTATATAAAATAAATGTCCCCTTCTCATGCCTTTTCCTTAGAGGATGTGGAGGAGGAACGATGATAGAGGAAGGAGAGTGGGTTTTTTTGTGAGAGATCTTTCACTGTTTGTTTTCAAATGTTTAGTTGTAGATTAAAAAGACTCCAAATGTGCCTATCAAAATGCCTGCCTCTTGCCTCTGAATGCTTCCTACCTCAAATTTTATTTTCCCTCCCATGCTTTTGTGAGGTTAAGAAAAAGTTGTTGCTGCTTTTTTGATGATGTCAGCTGTGGCACAGGCTTTGCTTTTTCATGGTAAAGGATGAGCACAGCTTGTCTGTGCCAGCCTGGTGCTGTAGGACTCCCTTATGTTACCAGAGCAGGCAGGTGCCTAGTGCCAGGTGGGACTGAGGACTGGCAGGTATGACACAGCATGTAGGAGCCTGGTCATCACCTGAGCTGGGAGCTGCCAGTGTCTCAGACAATGCTAGGAGGTACCTTAATAGGGAGTGCTTTAAATTGCCCGTGTGAAGATCTCAGGATCTCTTTTGCTGGAATGCCGTAATTTTTTTTGTATATTCTTAGAGCATTTGAATGCTCCAGTTCCCTGGGGAAAATAAAGTCTTCAGTCTGAACTGAAAATTTTTGCATGATTTCTTTAATACTGTTAGCTGGTAAATGAATTTCTTCTTAAAGTAGGAAATTTCTAAAACTAAAGCTAGTTATAGAAAGAAAACAGAACTTTTTTGCAAACACGGGTTTTTGTTATTTGTAAAAAACTCTCTGTTATAATTCTGTTCTGACTTTAAGTATGACGCTTTGTAACAAAGTTATTGTAGCTCAGGATGGTGTGAGTTGTTAGGAGTGATGTTACACTGTTAATATATTAACAGACATGTAGGAATGTTTAATTGTAGTTTATAAATAGTTGTGTTAGTGTGTTGCAATTTTCACTGCTTAGAGTTTGGTAATTTTTGATTCTTGTAGTTATAGATGACAATATAAGACTGAACTACATGGGAATTTTTCACTTCTAATTAATCAGACATAATTGTACTGGTAAACCTGGTTGTGTTTCACACTAAGTTTGTAAAAGAAAGGTATGCTGTGATTGTGACTACTTCAGAAAATGCTAATGATGCTACGATTCATAAATGCTGAGAAATTATAAGTTTTCTGTATTCTAAAAAATACATTGACAGTGTAGTAACTTCCACGTGGAGAAATATAAAACAGCAGTCCCAAAACTTAAGTTGTTATCTTAATGGGGGTTGTGAAAGCAGCATCACAAAACCCACAAAATCTTTTTGTCAAAGAAGACTTTTTTTTTTTTCAATTCTGTAGTAGTTTTCAACCAGTGCTCTGAATTCTCAGCTGTAACTGTATGAAAATGAATTTGATTTCATATTGGGTACTGGATGTGAAGGTGAAAGTTACAGTTAGTTGTATTAAAATATTTGAGAAGTATTAGAGTCTGAGAAATACAGTTGTTAAGGGCTCTTGTAAGCTGCTCTGGTGCTGGGAAAGCTGCTTGTGTTTCTTCCCTGTACCCCAGAATATCTTCAGGGGAACTCTGGTAAAGACAAGAATTTAAGTTTCTGAAAAAGTTTTGTTTTCTTGCTAATAAATATTTAAGGTTTTACAGTATCCACACTTTGAGGCACTGGTTTTGCTGTGTACTACACATCCCTTCCTAAAGAGAGGGGTTTTTTTTATATACTGTCATTAAAAAGTCTTCTTGGCTGTCAAAGCAGTGAGGGCCTTTTGCCCTCATTTCTTTTGGTTTGGTACCCATCTCAGTGTAAGTTCTGAGCAGAAAAGAGCTCTGGTTTTGTGGGGGCGTGTTGTTTTGGTTTTTTTTGGTTTTGATCCTGTATAATTTTTTACGACTTTATGCTTTGAAACCCAGTATTTTATTATCATCTAGATTACTTTTTTTTTACTTTACTGTTTTACCTGTGATGATGGTAACCATCATGCACATGTTTTCTTGTCAAGAGGAGTGAATTGAGGAGACAGACAAAATTTTTCAACTGCAGTAAGCTGTAAATGGTTGGAAAGGATCAGCTGTTCATAGTGTGAACTCCAGTTTGTGGATGGAGGTGTTGCCATCAACGCAAAGATGTTTTTGCAAATTATGAAGAGAGCTGCTAGCTGCTTACTTTCACTGCTCACTGTGACTTTATTTGCAGTAGCCGTTAACTCTCGTTTTACTGGTCATTTGTAGCCAGCAGCCATTGTATGTGGAACAGTGTTACAGCAGAGCAAGGGTAAGATACCTTCAAAAATACTGTGAGAATCTCTTTTTTGGAAACAGGTGATCTGTGTAAAAACAAGTGCCACAATGTATATGCATCACTGTTAAACAGACTCCTTGAAAGTGATTTATATATTCCTTGGGGCTTTTTTTAATCTATAGTGGTGGTGTTACTGTAGCTGTTGGGCCAAGGCTGAAGCAGGTGGGGTTTAGAGGAAGAGGTAATGGACTTGGAAAAAGTGAACAACCTTTTTGTCCCAAAATCCTTTAAGATTTTAACGAAGAGCAAAACGTAAGGTAAACACAAATCAATGTGGATACAGTTTTTCTGTGTCGGAAGCTAAACTTACATAAACTTATAGAATTGTATAAAGTATGCAAGTTTAAGTATCTGTACAAACTACAAATTTACATGAACTTAAAGTTATCCTTCATATCTCTCAGGAGGAAAAAGGGAACCCAGTACCCAGCAGGCAGAGGGAGGAAAAGATTGGAGCAGAGGCATTCCATCCTTGAAGTTCATGGATGAGTCTTTGTGGAGGGTTTTTGTGTCTGGGAATTTTGCTTATTGATTGTTTGAATTCCTTGTGTGGTGCAGTAGCTTATCTTTGTCTGAGACGTTTTTCTGTATACATTGAACCTCTCAGATGTGAATACTCCTCTGCTTATTATGTCTTCGCTTCAGGAAAAGAGTGAAGCTTCATGAATGCTGCATCTGTGTGGAAAATTGGGAAATCATGTTCTGCAATGTTTTGCTAAGGCATATTGTTTATTTTATACTTAGCAGAAGGAGATAAATGTTCAGTATACAGGTGCATATTTCCAGCAATGCAAAACTGTTGCAGTATGCTGAAAATTTACTTAATTTTATTTTATTCCATTCCTGTTTTAGTAGGATGCATTAGGAACAGCTCTTTGGTCTAACACAAACTGGGCAAACAAGTGAGCATTTTTCTTCGTGGCTTGTAAAAGGGCAGGTTAGAATCAGCATATTTTTATATTTAGATAAAAAGCTTGACAGATGTACTTTAAGAAGTTTGTTGAAGCCCCTTCCCCCAGTAGAAAACAGTCACCTCTTGGGAGTTTGAAGGAACTGGAATTGGGAAAATGTGTTCAAGTGTACAACAGTGTTTTTTTACAGGCTAAGATATTTTATAGCACAAATACACTGCATTGTTAAATGAAGGGAATGGATTTTTACCTTTTGTAGCTAAAGGTGGTTGTAGTTGCTTCAACTAACTGCAAGCTGCTGTTTTGATGGCAAACCATGCCATGTGTCCATAAAAAGGATTGAGACTGCCACTGAGAGGTTCTAGATAATCTTTGCCCTGGATTTTCCTTCTACAGATGTGCATTATCTCCCCTCCCTCCCCCCCCCCCCACCCCCCCCAACGTGCAAAAGCTATATTAATTCTATATATTAATGTACTGGCAGAACCACCTGAATTCATCATAGCAAAAATTTGACTGTAAGGTGCTGCCAGAAACTGCTTGGCTTCCATTCTACAAGATGCATAGAACCGTAGGGCAGTTGAGGTTGGAAAGGACCTTAAAGATTATCTAGTTGCAACACCCTGCCATGGGTAGGGATACCCTCCATGAGACCAGGTTGCCCAAAGCCCTGTCCAACCTGGCCTTAAACACTGCTGGGGAGGGGCAACCACAGCTTCTTTGGGCCACCTGTGCCAGCCCCTCACCAACCCAACTGAAAAATTTCTTCCTTTGGTCTAAATCTACCCTCCTTCAGTTTAAGGCCATTACCGATCATCCTATCTCTACATGCCCTTTTAAAGAGTCACTCTCCCACCTTCCTGGAGGACCCTCTTTAGGTACTGAAAGGCTAAGGTCTTCCCGGAATCTTCTCCAGGATGAACAAGCCCAGATCTCTCAGCCTGTCTTCACAGAAGTGGTACTCCAACCCTCTGATCATCTTCAGGGCCCAAATAGCCTACACCCAGGTTCTGAAGCCAACTCGTGTGTAAATTACCCTTTGTAACCCCTCTCAAATCAGTGCACGCTGTCTCTGGGGAACAAGTCTGGCCTATATATAGGAATGCTCTGCCTGTACTAGAAGGCTTGCATGCAAACTATGCAATTAATGCCTCTAGCAGTTGTTGCTGAGAAGCTTCCCCACTGTGAGGCAATGTCTGTGAGAAACTACCCTGCACAAAGTAAATTCTGTTTTCACCTTAAGATTCCACATGACTGAGTCATTGACTATGGAAGTATCAGTAAGGTGTCTGTTGCTGAAGTACTGTCATGTGCAGGAGCAAGTTACAGTTCATGTCTGTTCTCTTTCACCTGAGGTGAATGGTATCTATCAACATTTAAGTGAAAGCTGTTATGACCCAGGTTGTCATGCAGAACTGTACACAGTGCAAAGAATATATATATGCAGTAAGCTGGCATCAGTTACGTTTCAGATGCCATACTTGAATGCTTGCACTTGGTGTAATGGTCCAGCCCCTAGCACTTAGCACAGAGGGAAAGTTTAAAAGACCAAGTCTTACCCAAAATCTGAACAGTAGGACAAATCTTTTCTCTCAAAAGTTGATATTTTTGTTGGGTTTTGGTTTTGTTTTTTCTAAACTCATTTTAATTAGGAGTGGGAAGTAGGCTTTTCTTTCTAGAAGGCAATTCTTTATCTCCCCTTATAACAAAGTAGTATCGCAAGGAACTGCTTAAGGTAGTGTTTTTATTGTATGAAGTACACCTCATTCCTTATTTTATGTCTCTGATCTATTAATCTGGATTGTCTCTGTCCAGGATTAGGTTAGAATTGTTGACATACAGTAGGGTAGCAAGATTGCCTCCAAAATGTCTGCTTTTTGCTGTATGTAAAATTGAATGATTCACACTTTGCACTTCAGTAAACGTGGCAGGAGAAAAACACTGGTAGAAAATATTCATGGGCTTTAGCCATTGTTACTGCTCCTTTAGATATTTTTCATGTAGAAATGTGAATCTGAAAACGCTCAGGCTAACATCATGTTCTGTAAACAGTTTGATAATTTTTTCAGTGTTTTTATAAAATAACATCATAGAATGACAAGCAACCGCAAACAAAAATTTTAGGAACAAGACATAACAAGTTTTTGACAAGGAAAAAGCAGTACTGTCTTGTATCTTTAATGAAGCCTTCGGGTTTTTTAAGAAAATTAAGAGAAAATGTAGTTTTACTAGAGCAGACAGAGTTGCCTGTAAGATGGGAGATTACTTAGAGTATGAGACAGTACCAAACATGGAAGGTTTCAACCACTTCAGGGGCAGGTCTTCAGAATCTAAAATAAACTGTGAAAAGGGTGTGGAATAGAAGGGAAACAAAGGCAATGCATTTCAGTAGGTTTAATGCAGATTATTTTGTGGGTGTAGGTAGGATTAGTCACCTGCATATCATAGGGTACATAAGCACCAGTTCTGCAGAAAAATATTTAGAAGATTTTTTCAGTTATGTGTAGTGTTTGTAAGATACCTGACAAGGTCCCTTGGTGCTGTAAGGTGCTGTAAGGCATTAGCTGGAGTTAGTGAGTCTCGCTTGGGTACAGCACTCTGTGAAAGGTCTGTGGGTGGGGAGAAGGGAAGACAGAAAAAGAAGTCTTAAGTAGGGAGCTAGAAAACAGCATGACCTCGTAAGGAAACGCTAAGAGAGTTGGGGTGGTTTAGTTTGAAAAGATAAGCCAAGTAACTTAGTCTTCCAATATTTAAAAGCCATGCTCTGCTTTCATAGCTGTCTGTAATGCTTACTGGCAGCAGTAATCCAGGTGTGGTCAAGTAACATACACCTGGCTTCTACACCTATTTCTGCACCTAAATCTACAAAATATGTTTGGGTTAACTTATTTTGTGGTGCTTGTTTGGCCAGTACTGAAAGTAAAACTAGTTCTGAGTACATAAATCACTGTATGATTTATAGGCTAGCACATAAATCCTGTGTATGGGAGTCTAATAATACTGCAGGAACCTGGAGAACAGTGTACTTTCAAGGAAATACATATATATTGTGGATCTCTTGTCTGAGAGCTTTGTGAACTGCCCGTTTTGAAAGCTGTCTTGTCGACCTCAGTCATAAAGCCCTGGTGTCTTACATGCTGTTTTGCATATTATTGCATGAGATCACCTTGCTTTTGTCGGCAGTCCTTCAGTTTGAGAGTAAGAACTGCTTAGATTCATGGGGAGAAGGAAGATAGGGAAGAAGAATAAACAAAAATGAACCCTTCCTTCACTAGAAGTGCTATGTATGCTTATCTTCTGCTTTCAGTTATTTTAGATAACGGAGGAAACACCTCATTCTTGTGGGTTAATTAAAAATGTCGACAAATATTGGCTGTACCTGTAATGTCACTATTTGAAGACAAATGGACAGAATGGAGAGGCAGGCTAGATAGGAGAGCATTTGTAGAGATCCTTGGTTTCATAAGGTTCCTGACCTTGCTGTCACTGGTAAGGTGAAATCTCAAAACATATAATAAGGTTTTGTGGAAACTGTTTTTTGTTTGGTTGGGTTGTTTTTTTCCAGTGGTGATACTCAACTTGATCACTTCCCAGTTATTTGTTCTGAGTTTCAGAAGACTGAAATAAAAGTGTTGATTTTAGAAATACTTCCTGATTATCCAAAACAATTCATGGACTTCAGGATAACAAATGCTTTAGTGATTATTTTATGAGGGAGGACAAAAAATTCATTATTAACTCATGTTTGTATTTGTTGGAGCTGCTTTGCTTTTCTCTGAATTTTAGTATGGTGAATGGAATTTACTTCCTGCTGCCACGTCTCACATTTTTAAATGCTTCCTTTTGTTTTGGTGGCTGACTGCTGGTTGTCTGTTGGTAGACTTTGCTTTCCTGTGCAGTGGAGTGCCAGAAACATCACAGCCTTGCTTTTGTACCTTGCAATAATAATTTAGCATAAACACTGTAATTGCTGTATTTACCTTCATTTTATAATCTGGAAAAACATAGTTATTAATTATATAAATTCAGAAGGTAGTAATATCAGTTTAAGTGCAGGATGAGAACAGTACTAAATTGAGTAAAAAATAAAATAACCAAGGTGATTCTGGAACTGCACATTAACAAATATATCCTTGTGAAGGTGTAACACAAAATTTAACAGCAAGGTGATGACTTAAAATTCATACTATTTTACACCCAAATCAAGGATTTTTTTTTAAGTAATCATTATTTCGTCAGGTCACTGCTGGTAGTAGTAGCCTGAATTTCATCTTTATTCACATCCTAGTTCTAATTTTGCCTTTCTTTTGTGCCTGTCTTGAATAAGAGACTGGTTTCTGTGGATGAAGGGTTTGGGCAACTTTGTCAGTGTTGACTTCCAGTGAGATCCTTCAGAGAGTGATTTTAGGGGTGTTCAGTATCACCAAACTGCAGACTTGTATCATTTAGCCAACTAAGTGATGGTGGTATCTTAACTTTGGATGACCAATAGTGTTGGTAAGCCAGAATGAGTTGCTGGGTTCCCACTGGGTGTTAAGCAAAGTGACATTAAATTCCCAGCTAATAAAATCTCTGAGTATCAGTTGCAAAATTTGCATCCAGATTCTTAAAAGTGGTTATATACACTTAGAATTTGTGGTTATGACTTCTTATTTTTTGGGGGGAGAGGGTGGACAGGACCAGTTCAGTATCAGTAACACAGACTCTGTTGCCTACATTTATCTATGTGGTAGTTTTTTCCAGATCTGTTTTGGTATTGAAGGCATTATTGATTCTCAACTCCTTCCCAAGTCATTAGTTAATGAAAATACGTACTAAATTCCTGTACAGTAAATTACCACTTCATTAGTTGTGTTGTATATGCTCAGAGGCTGGTCTTGGTTAATTCTAGTCTGGCTTTTTATAGAAAGCTGAGCTCTGTAATCTGTTATCTAATCAGCTTGGTTACACAGAGGACATGTATGTATCAACTGCTTGCTGTATGTTTATATAAATGTTAGCAAATTGGGAAATTATGGTACAACTCCTCCATAATTTTTGAAGGCACATGCATTGAGCCTATGCTGAGGCAGCAGTTCCAAGCAGAGCACTTTATTCCCTCATAAACATGGAAAACCTGCCACCTAGAAGTGTTAGATGTATTCTGAACTGGGATTTGGTATCTTTATCTCTCTTTACCAGTATCAGCAGCTGACTTTACAGTTAAACACAAAATGTATATGTTAATTAAGTTATTTGCTGAAGGATTATCAAATCAATGTATAAATGCTAAAGAGCTTTTGCTCCAAGGTATGAGAGGAAAGAAAGAAACACAACATCCAACAAAAGGGCTGACAATAACATCTGTGAAATTGTGCCATAATTCCAGTTGAATTTAAAATCATGGATATAAAAGTAAATATGTATATAAAACTACCATGGAAATACGAATAAAATGCTGTCACTGAAGGCAGCATAAATTTAAGTTATTTAAGACTGAGCCTCTCTGTTTGCATATTAAAATATAATGTTCAGAGAGAGATGTAAATTGGATTGAGTTCTTGAAATTGCAGAAAGTTTGGTTGGAAGACATTACTGAAAGTCATCTTAATTCAAGCTTCTGCTCCAAGAAGGACTGTGGATCAGGTCAGCTGTAGCTTTGCCAAGCTGTGATTTGAAGACCAGTAAAATGGAGATTCTGCAGCCACTCCAGGGAAGCCATTCCTGTGCTGCAAGTTCCTATTAAAGATTAAATACCTTGTAATTTTCAGCTTTTTAACTGAGAGTTATGTATGGCAGTCTTGTTGTTTAGTAATTTTGTTTCAGTTTGGATGGTTTTGCAATGTGTTTTATGTTGTTTTAAAACAGGTCCTAGTATTCTTTGTGTGTTTTGGACAACTACTGGGCAGTGAGTCAGCGTCAGGAAAATAACCAGGTGACTGGATATTTTTCATGAATGATAGCTAAGTTAGAGCTCAGTACTATGCATGTTGTGTTACTGTTGTTTACTTATTGTGAAGTACTTTGTTAATGTTAAAATTCACCTGTGGTCACAGAGGGCAGTGAGCTTTAGGTTGTGGTGTCATCTAGAACTATGTGTCATCATCACCAGTTGCCACCTTGCTATCCAGTCCTTTGTCTTAACACTTGTAGTACACAGTGCAGACCTGGAATATACCCACTAATCCCCAAGAAGAGGGCCCTCATATCCATATGATTTTTAATGATATTTTTTAATATATGAGATAGGATTCTTCTTGTGTCTTAAGAATCCAGTTTCTTTAAGAAACTTTGGTGAACGATCTTGCGAAAGCTACTTCAGTAACAGTTGTACCATCCCCTCCTCCCTGTGCCCTTCCCCCTGCTCATTTTCTTCATCTTTCAGAGAAGTCTAATTGTTGTGGGTGTGACATCTATCTGCCAGAAGCAATGTCTTCAGCTGAGAGCTCACAGGCTTCTCACAAGCCTACAAATTCCAGCCTCTCTTATAACGTTCATGACTTCACTCATAAGGCTCTGTATAACTCCTAGCATTTCATGTGATTGCTCCTTTTAAAATGTTGGTGTGATATTTTACTGTTTTCCATTCTTCTGGTACAGGTGTTGATTTAAAGCACGTCAGCGGTTTTGTATTTTGGCTCTTGTAGAGCTCTTGGGTGAATACTCGCTGAGCCAGGGGGGTTTTGTTGTTATGGCTGTATTTATTCTAAGACTTTTTATGTTGTAATACCAGTTTGAGAAAATTGCTTAGATACATATTTCAACAATAAATTTAGTTTGGAAACCTTCCAAATCTCTGTTGTAGAGATGTAGTTTAGAAATAAATTTTAAAATAAAAAAGCTTGTGTATTACAGTGTTTTCTTTATCTATCAGTGGTTTTGCATTTCAGTCATTCATCAGCCTTGTTATCTGTCAAGTTGCTTGCATCTTCTTTGCAAATTATTTATTATAAGATTTTATCAAATCAAACCTCTAGAATATTTTTGATCAGTCTTTCTTTTGGCTTCTCATTTGTGTGGTTGGTATAATTAAACTCCCTTTTTCCTTTGAAGCATGTCCCACTAGCCTTAGGGTTTTAAGCACAAAATTCAATACCCCTTTGCCATTTTGCCTAAGCTATCAGTAATAATGACCTTGGAATAAAGTTCTCTGGGAAGTCACAAACACGAAACTCTTAATCATGAAATAATAATTTTTCACACTTTAAGAATAAGTTTTATAGTATCTTAAGTATCTAATTGTTCTGAGACTTTGGCTGTTTGCTTGAAATTAATGAAACTTCTTACCTGTAAGGTTCCATATGTAAACAAATACATGGTGAAACAAGAGCTATCTACATTTTTTTTTCTTAATCTTCACAACAAAAAAGATAGTATGCAGCCACTAAAGCAAATGAGAATTCTCCATTTGACTCAGGTACTCCCAAGTTTTATTTCACCACCAGGTATCTAAGTGATTCCCTTGTCTGCATTTTGGTGTGGTTGATGGTTATTTCTGGGTTATGGAACTTGGTTGGTTACTCCAGTAGAGAAGGTTGGGCTCTCTGTCTCCTGTGTTCATGAAGGTCTTCAGAAGTGAAAATACAGCCATGGGTGAGATGGGCAAAAGTTTCTTCTAGACTGATAGTAAGCAGCTGGTGACTGTGCTCTTTTATTTGGGGAAAGTTCCGTTTGTTTTCATCACTTCATTGCCTACTGCCTAACAAGTGATTCAGATTTTGACATCTTTAATATGAAAAAAATTATATTTTGTTAAATAATTTTTGAATGTAAACTACCTATCAAAGCATTTATCAGCAGCTTTTGCAGTTGTTTTAAAGCTGAAAATAAAATGTCTGTTTACTTCTGTTTATGTAAGCCTTGAGGGTAGTTACCTCTGCACATACTGACAGCGCTGTTAGTGCAATGTAAAAGTATATCACAAATAATACCCTAAAAGTGCAGCTGTACAATTTATTAAAATCTACCACATGCAGATCTGACAACTTAATTTGTAGCTTTTATTTGTCCTTCAGTGATTTCTTACCCTGTTTACAGATGCCCGTGAAAGGAGATGAGCGTTACAGCGTTCAGTGAAGGCCATCTAATTTGAGCTTTTTGAAAGTATAAGGAAGTAAATTCAACAGCTGCACAGCCCTTTCAGAGAGTACCCTGCTTAGTAGTTTCTTGTCTATTCAAGTGAGGCTTCTCCACATGCCTTTTTCCCTTTCCCAGTCATTTGCTTGAAGAAGAACAGCGGGTGTCCCAAAAACAGCCCCTTGTAGAACTATGTGATGAAACGTCCTCTAATTTCTAGGATTTCTGACTCTCGTTCAGGGCTTTACAAGTCATTATTTTATGTTCTCCTGTTGGGAACCAATATTATAAAGGAAATTTGATTCTGGTTTTTAAGTTTGCTTGCATAGTTTAGATAAAGCATCTGGAGAGTGAAATACATTACATTAGAGAGAGAGCAAGCATAGAATCTGAGGTTTCTGATGATTGCTTTGTTGGACACGGGTGATGTGGCTGCAAAGGTGTTAAAAGTTTTATGTTTGATTCAAGCACAAACTTTTTCTTAACTTGTGTGTTGTGAAATGGTTGCAAGATGTGCTGCCAGTCTCGTAATGTAGTTTTGGACACTTTTGTGTTTGCATTTCCAGCAGCAGGAACTTTGTAGAAGAAAACAGACTTGCAAAAAGCATAAGTCGTGCTACATATCACACTGTGGGAGGTACTACTATAAACACCTCACTACTGCAAGTGTTAAACTGTCTTAAAATGCATATTCTCTGTGTAAGAACTTGATAAAGACCATGCTGAAAACTTGCTTTTGATACTTAATTTTTGGAACAGAGTAATTTCAGGGAGGCTGGAGGGAGAAAAACTCACACAATACATGTGCCAGTAATTAAAAAGAGAAGAGTGGTGTGTGGGTCTGGGGAGGTGTGAGAAAGAATGATGGACTGTCAGGCTAACCTAATAATAGACTGATACTTCTGTTTGCATGTCAAATGTATTAAAGGATAATTCTAAAACCATCACTGGGTTACTCAAGCTTTCGTATAAAAATAGTCCTTGTCTTTTGGAAATGGATGAGAAGGTGGCTTAGTAAAGGTGACTAAAAATCACACTATAAATACAGGCTTGGAAGGACTCGAAGTATCACAGGGAGTGTTGGTGTGACCTCTGCCTTCAGTGACCGGCAGCAGGAACCTCCTTAGCACCAAGTCCTTCCCTAGGACCTACTGACCCAGGTGTAAGGCAGCTCTCTTCTCTCCCATTGTGTTGTAGGAGAGGGGAAGAACCCCTGCTAGCTGGGGGAGTGGTTATGTCCAAAGCCTTTACCTCTCAGGTGTTGGTAGAAGGGAGTGGCTCTGCAGCAAGATCAGAGAGACTGTTTGGAGAGTAGGAGGTGCCCAAGGAGCATGGCACTTTGGCCTCACCATCACATGCGAGGCTGATACTGCTTGAGCAATGAAATAATTTTTTTAGTGTTCAGTATTGGGTATGTTTAGGATTGTAATGCTCCTAAATTGTTGGTCTTTCTACCCTACCTACTGAACACTTTGGGTAGAAGTGACTTAGGTAGAAGCTAACGTGTTAGTTTTGTGTAAAGCACTGCTGCATTATTTTTTTTTCCCTGGCTCTGAGCATTCAGTGTTCTTTCCTTAGGTCATGATTTCACTGACAAAATAGTTAATTATCTAGCAGTAAAATCTGTGCTTGCTTCCCCACATTTTAAAAAAGGGAGGGGGGTGTGTTGGGGGCAGCAATTGTAGACACTGTGCTTTTACTATGACGGGTAAAAAAATCCCCTTTTTTGTTTGCTTTCTTCTAAAAACTCACTGTCTGTCTTAGTTGGTGTTTTTATGGAAAATCAAGTGTCATAAACATCCTAGAGGAGTTTAGGCCTTTATTTTTGTCAGTTAAACCTTCGAGAACTTGAGCTTAGGAATGCATATTTTATGAATTCCTTTCTGGGGTTTCAGCTTGACCTGGGTTGGAGGCTGCACTTAAGGAAGTGGTGTGTTCCCAGGAGTGAAAAGTTAGGTATCTGGGATGTGAGTTTAACTGTCTGGGTACCTGAGGTGATGTAGCGGCTGTGCACCAGTTTCAGGACCGTCAGTAATATTTTAAAGGTAGAACTTGGTTCATCTGAATGTTTAGTCACAACTAGAATTCTGTAATTCTCAGTGTGCTTTCTGGATGGTGCAAATAGGTTTTTGCTAGTATGATTCTACTTCAGACTTAGCTTTTAGTGGTGATATAATACAGTACATTCTGTTTATTTTAACATTCTGGTTTTGAATTTTCAAGGAGAGAAAGTTGTAAGGCAATCATAAAACTGGTTTGACTGTATTAGAAGAACGGCTATGGATGGTTCACTGTCAAAATGTGAGGCTGCATTAAGGTGTCTTCTAGGTCAAGTTTTATTTGATACTGTCATTAAACACCTGGATTATGAGGCATGAAGTTCTAAGCTTAAACACAAGATAAAGCTCCTTAGGTATGCGAAGCTGCGAGTGCTCAGGGTCAGAGTTCACAGAGATGTTAACAAATTGGAAAAGAGATAAGAGGAAAAAAATACACTTGGGTAGCAATAATCATCAGTATAAGTACAAGATACAGAGGAAGATACACCAGATACACAAGAGACAGAGCAAGATCTACAATGTGTAGGAAGAAAGTCTTTAAATGTGATTGCAAAAAGGGAAGGCATGGTCTTTTTTTCTATGGACATGCAGAAAACGAGGCAACAGAAAAGGCAGTGCAGTAAAGTCAGACATTAGAAAAAACACCCATTTTGGGGTGTGAGAATATTAATAGTGAAATTGCCAGGAAGGCCACTAAATCTACATTTGTCACGTCTTACATTTGTTTGCGGTGTGGCTAAAGGAAGAGTTGGCTGCAATTTTAGCAGGGCTTTTGCATCTTTCTAAGATGTTCCCTATTCTATTTTTATGCTTCAGTTCCTTTTATTTTCTGTGGCAGCTTGTATAATACTACATCATTATTTAAATAAAAGACTGAAGGGTGTTCAAGGAAAGAACAGTGTCAGTTGCCTTTCAGGTCTTGCTATGCAGGTTATTGGGTATCAAGAAATGTTCTTTAAAATCTGATTTTCACATTTAGCCAAATAATATTTTAAATTATGGTGGGTCAGTCTGTTTAAGGCTGGTTTTTTTCTGTTTTGTTTTTGCTTAATAACTCTAATGATAGCCCCTCAGTAAAATTTGTAACACCGCGGTATAATTCCTCTCATACTACTGAAGTTTAGCAGAACGTTTTGAAATCCTATTAAGAGAACTCTCAAGTTTTTTAAATAGCTAATATTGGAGAGACGGTCCCTCTGTTATGGAGCAACACTGGCACCCAGTGGTGCACTTGTGCTAGTGCGTCCTGCAAAGTTGCACTTAGCTTTATCGTTAAAATTGTTCTCTCTTCTTATCTGGCGTTATCAAGTGTGAAAATGTCCAAGATCTCTGATTTCGCCCTGCTCCCCCCTCCTTAAAACCTCTTTTTTTGTTGTTTTTATGGTTTGTTTAGGCTTGATTATCTCAATCGGCTTTGCAGTTTGTGTTTTCTGCTAATATCACAGTGATTCTATGAAGAGTTGTGAATCTGAAATGTGAACATTTATAGAGCGTGTTTATTAATATTAATTTCCCTTATTTATTACTTTTTTACAGAGAGCTTCTCCTTAAAATGTTAATTGTAGGGGTGATAGGAGGAAGTTACACAAGAATTGTAGAAAAAGGTAATATGGGATAGAAAAAAGATTGAAGACTTGTTTTTGTGCATGGCCTGTTAATTACAAATAGAGAAAACATGCTTTTCAAGAAAGCTGTTTGTGAGGGGAAAAATATTATTAGGATTTTTTTTTTTAAACCTGGTGGATTTAATTGTAGAATAAAGCTCTTATTTAAAATGTTTTAAAGTGTATTATGTGTACAGACGTGTGTTTGTCTGCAGGTCAAGTATTTGATCCATCAGTACAGAGCGGACAAGAAAAGATGCATCTTCCTTTGGTGTACTGCTGTTTTCTTCAGTGCTTCAGACATAGGTGTAATAGTGCAGCAGTAGAGAAATCTGTCTATTTAGGCCACGTCAGGTTTAATCTGTTCCTGATGAAGTAAAGCGGGAGATAAAATGGGATAAGTAGAGGCGCAGGTGAGATTGGTGCTGTGGAGTTATAGCTCTTGGCAATGGGAAATACTGAAGAGGAGAATGTGCACACCTATAATGCACAAAAGGGGGTTATTAAATTGACATCACACTTGATATGAGGGAGCGGTGGGAAAACAGCTCTGCCTGTCACTGATGGAATATGTTTTTCTGCGCATTACAAAGGAAGAATTACTGAAATCTGTTTTTCACAGAAGCTTATTGAGAAGGTTTTGACAGAAAAATTGCGGATTTGGATTTATGTGTGAATGGTTCACATAGAAAAAGCTGATTCATTACTAATGGTTTTGTTTTAATGTTTCATGTGAAGGTAGGGTAAGAATTTAGGTACTTACTAGGTATTTTTCTGACAAAAGCTGTTGCTGAGAGGATTGTGCTGCTACATGTCTCGGATGAGCAGAGCTTCGGCATGAGGAGGAATAGGTACTACATATCCCTCAGATTTCAGCAAGCATAATGTGAAGAATTGCAGCAGAAGCATTTATTTTCCTCTCTCTCCTGGTCTCCCCTCCCAGGAGAATGCTCCACAAATAACCATCTCAACCATTTGCAGCAGCTTTGTGCCTATTTGGTTGTAAACAGATTTTATTTCTTTTTTTTTTTTTTTTTAATTTATATTAATGTTCCAAGGCCACAAAATCCCTATATGAGTCATGCAGCGTTACTTGGTATAATTCCTTTGAAATAAATTGAATTGTCTGCATTACTTCAATTTATAACTTTCTAAGATTGTTTTAAAACGTGCAAGAAAAGTCTAGTCAGTACTTCTTTTCTGGGAAACTGAAGGTGAATGCAATGTATGTTCTTCTAGTTTCCGATACTCAGAGAGAATCAGTGGAGTTTTGTGTGTGTGTGTGTTTGTGTTTTTTGTTAGGGGTTTTTTGGTGGTTGTTTCATTTTTCCAGGTGGTTAAAATTTTATTTACATTTTCAAGGAAATTTAAAACAAACATCTCTTTAGGATGCTGAAGTACTTGATGGGTAAAGCAAAAAATTAAGCTGCTGTTTGGAACATAGTTGTCTCCTTTTCAGTCTTTCAGGCTTGTCTTCCAGGATAGTTATCTGTATTTTATGTTAAGGGTATAATCTGTCTTGCTGCTGTCGGTGTAAGGAGATGTCAGTGGTCAGCTACTGGCTAGCCCTTGACTTTTTAGAGTTTTGTGGAGCTGAGGTGCTCCTCACTCTACACTTTTCAGATGTTTATTTATTCCTTTATCTTAGACAAAAGTACTTGGAAAAATGTGTTGTTGTGTTCCTCCTATTTGGGACTGGTGCTGTTTAGTACAGTCATTGAGGACATAGACACTGGAATTGAGTGCACCCTCAAAAAGTTTGCTAATGACACCAAGCTGAATGCTGCAGTTGACACACTGAAGGGATGGGATTTCATCTAGAGAGACCTGGATGGGCTTGAGAAGAGGGCCCATGAGGTTCAACAAGACCAAGTGCAAGGTTCTGCACATGGATTGGGGCAGCCCTCAGTATCAATACATGCTCAGGGGTGAACGGATTGAGAGTAGCCCTGCTGAGAAGGATTTGGAGCTATTGGTGGATAAACAGCTGGATGTGACCTGGCAATGTGCATTTGTAGCCCAGAAAATCAACCATATCCTTGGCTTCATCGAAAGAAATGTGACCAGCAGGTTGAGAGAGGTGATTCTTCCCCTCCACTCTGCTCTTGGGACACTCTACCTGGAGTACTGTGTCCAGCTGTGGGGTCCCCAGTACAGGGAACACATTGAGCTGTTGGAGCAAGTCCAGAGGAGGTCCAGGAAGGTGATCAGGGAGCTGAAGCACCTCATTTATGAAGACAGGCTGAGAGTTGGGCTTGTTCAGCCTGGAGGAGAGAAGGTTTCTGCCCCATCAGGAGACCTTATTGTGACCTTTCAATATCTAAAGGGGGCTTATAAGAATGATGGAGTCAGACTTAGTAGGACCTGTAGTAATGGGGCAGAGAGTAAGGGTTTTAAAGCAAAAGAGGATTCAGACTAAATATAAGGAAATAATCCTTCACATTGAGGGTGGTGAGGGACTACACAGGCTGGCCAGAGATGTGGTAGATGCCCCATCCCCTTTGACTCTAGAGAAGGTTTTTGCTGTCTTTGGTCTTCAGGATCAGATTTTTTTTCCCTTCATCTAATACAGAGAACAAAAAGGTTGAATGGCTTTATATTGCAAAGGTCCTATGATCAGTGTATCACATACTCTTATTAAGAGTGGATAGAAAAGGGGATTGTTTACTTCAGAGCTTGGAAAAAGAATTTCAGACTTTGCAGTCTGTATGTTGGAAAAGGGGGGAGGATTATGCCAGTCGAAGAGTTAATTTTTCCTGTTGTAACTTCTTTTTATACTTGAGAGATTATGTATGTTTTTCAGTATAAATGCATTTATTTTAAAAGAAATCAGCTTTAAACAAGAACTTTCTCTAAGGTTGTAACGAAAATCTGAACATGTATTTGCAGTACTTGTTGTTTTATAGTCTGTATTACAGCAAAATAGAAAATGCTGACTTGATGAAATACTAGTTCCAAGCTTCTGTGAGAGAAGGAGAAAGTTGTGTTTTGGCTCCTGGTGTACAGTGTTTCCTCACTGTGGTTTGTTCCCTGATGAATTTCTCACAGTTTCTGATGAAAACTGCTTTTACATCCTGCTGCACAGAAGCAACACCTGGCATGTTATTGTAAAGCATTGCAATTTTTTTTCTCCCTTGTTGAGGTTCTTCAGTGTAGTTTTCCCAAGGTAGTTATTTGAAATAATTTTGATCCTGAGACTTGTTCTTAATTCCTTAAGTAATTTATGCTTTCATGTACTAATCATAGAATCCTTAAAGTTGGAAAAGGCCTCCAAAATCTAGTCCAACCGTCCCCCACCACTTGAGGTACTTAGGGACACTGAACCATGTCCCTGAGTACCTCATCCAACCTTTCCTTAAACACCTCCAGGGATGGTGACTCCAACACCTCCCTGGGCAACCTGCTCCAATGCCTGACCACGCTTTCTGAGAAGACATTTCTCCTGACTTATAACCTGAACCTCCCCTGGTGCAACTTGCAGCCATTCACTCTCGTCCTATCACTAGTTACCTACAAGAAGAGGCTGACCCCCAGCTCACCACAATTTCCTTTTAGGTAGTTGTAGAGAGCAATAAGGTCTCCCCTGAGCCTCCCCTTCTCCACGCTAAACAGTCCCAGTTCCCTCAGCTGCTCCTCATGAGACTTGTCTTCCCAGACCCTTCACCAGCCTGGTTGCCCTTCTCTGGACATGCTCAAGAGCCTCGATGTCTTGTAGTGAGGGGCCCAAAACTGAACACAGTGTTTGAGGTGCAGCCCCACCAGAGCTGAGCACAGGGGGATGATCACCTCCCTGGTCCTGCTGCCTGTGCTGTTCCTGATACAGGCCAGGATGCCATTGACCTTCTTGGCCACCTGAGCACGTGGCTGGCTCATTTTTAGACAAGTGTCAACCAACAACCCCAGATCCTTTTCCTCTGTGCAGCTTTCCAGCCACTCTGTCCAAACCTGTAGCATTGTCGGGTTGCTGTGACCAAAGTGCAGGACCCAGCACTTTGCCATGATACACTTCATCCCGTTGGCCTCTACCCTTTAATCCAGCCTGTCCAAGTCCCTCTGGAGGGCCTTCCTACCCTCTGGCAGATTGACACTTCCACCCCAACTTGGTGTCATCTGCAAACTTAATTCCCTCTATCACTAAAGATACTAAAAAGGATGGTCCCCAGTACTGACCCCTGGGGAACACCACTTGTAACTGGTCTCCAGTTGGCTTATGTCCATTCACCACCACTCTCTGGGCCCTGATATCCAACCAGTTTTTAGCCCAGTGAAGGGTGTACCTGTGGAAGCCATGGGCTGCCAGCTTCTTCAGGAGAGTATCTATAAAACCCCAACCAACCTCAAGCTATAAAGTATCCCCCCCACTTAAATGTTGACAAATAATGCACTTTTGAATACTTTTTCAATAACCATGTTAATCAATCTGTTGCCTGGAAGATAGATTGATGCCTCTGTCAAATTGGCAGAGATTTCAGTCAGTTGAGTAGTGTTTCTGCTAAGTGCTGTTGCCCTAATTAAGTCAAAAATGAGTAGTCTTGTCTAGTGGGTTTCTCTTTATCCTTTTGTCTCAAAAAACTTACAATGTAATGAGACAAACTAAACTGAAAATTTATATATAAATATGTGTACATGAAGTTACAATCTGAAAATTTGGACTAAAGCAGAGTGGCATTTTGACAACTCTGATTGTCTTCACTTTGAAGTAAGAACGTAAACCATGACTCAACAGTGAATTTTGTGATAGTGGGTTTAATCAATTTTGTCCTATATAGGGAAAACTTAATCCTAGGTCAGACTGTTATTTATTCGTTCTCTAAAAATCTTTTTCTTTCTTTTTCTTGTTTCTTTATGGGAAATAGCAGTGCTTACATCTGATTACTAGGCTTAGAAACTGTAATGGTGCTGCAGGCCAGCTACTTTCAGTAGAATTGAAAAACAACTTCATGTAAGTTAGAAGCAGAAGAGGAGGAACATTTCCATGACTTGCCCAACAGTCTAAAACTCATTTTACGGGTTTTGTGCTCCCCCCAGCCCCTGGTATTTGGTTTATGTTCAGTTTTATGCTGAAAGTAACGGAAGGTACACTTGTGGAGTTTATGCTACTGCTCTTTCTAGGAAGGCTGTTGGTATAATCAAACCACAGTTGAAGCCTGAAGAGTATGGTGGTGCCTGTAGGATGCATCTGTTCTGGTTTCCTCTGGGAATGCTGTTCTAGTGTACCTTCTGACTGCAGCGAATGAGATCTTTCCACTACTGAATCCCTACAGGTCACGGTAGTGGAGCTCACCATCACTCAGCTGGGAAAGCCTGCATTCATTCCCATGCAGGCCATCAAATCCTGCCACCTTGTGTTCCTCAAGTGTGTGCTGCCTTATAAAAAAACCAAAAGAAAGATCATAAGGCTTTGTGTGCTTTTCTCATGTTGTTACACGTGCATTTTTTTTCCTGTTCATTGCATCTGGGTTTGGGTTTTTTGTGGTGTTTGTTCTTTTTTTTTTTTTCTTCTGCCTCAAGATTTGCTCAATGCCAATATCCAACTTGAATTGGTTAGATCCCATCACGTGCTTGGGTTACAGCACAACTGGGATCATTAATTCATCTGGCAGCTCTGTCAGAGCTGGGAGGGGTGTGATGCCCATGTTACCTGAGCTAAAATAAGCCTATCACGTCTCCTTTCCTTTGTGTGCTTCGTCTTCATGTGTTATGTTGTGGATCTTCTCTTTAGAATGGAGTATTTTTTTAAAGCACTCAGGGATATTTATTTTTAATATTTCTTAATGTATATTAAACTTTATTTCGTAAATCATTCTTTTATTCTTCGGGGAATGGTGATTTCTTGGTGCGCAGTTATTTGCACAAATACCGTGTTTCAGACTGAGTAGCAAATATCAATTATTTGATGGTTGCTGTGATGCATTTAAATGAAATGCACAGCTGTGCAGAGAAGGCCGATTACCAGCTACGTGAAAATGAAAACTGGGCTTTGAATAAAGAAAATAGGCAAAATGAGTAACAAATGTCACGATTTCTGACCACTTAAGTTAATTTTTTTTAAAGTGTTTTTGATGGTTAGGTCAGTCGTTTTGAATTGAGTAGCTGATTCTGTTCAAAACTTACTTAGTTTTGAGATGAAGAAATTTATTATATTCTTGCAGAATTTTTGCAGAATGATCGTCACAAATGCTGTTTCCAGATTTGATTGTGGAGGTTTTCTATTCTTACTTAAACTTGTTCACTGCATTTGACTATCAATACACTGTAATGTGCTTCTATTTTTATCTTTTTCCTTCTTTTGTAGCTCAGACAAACAATACATTTTTTTGGGGTAGCAATGTTAAGTGACCTACCCCTTGAGTGTTTAACCATGCAGTCTTTGCTCTTTAGAAACAGATGTCTGTTTGCATTGTGTGGGATGAGGCTTTTTTTGGGTGTTGTTTTTTGGGGGGTGGGTTTGTTTTATTTTTCTTTGCAAGTGCATGAGTGAAAATATGCCATTTCCATCAAGTAAAGCCCAAATGGTCCATTTGGAAACAAGTTCCTTATAGTTTGAGGAGCAGGTATGAGAATTGTAATGTTACCCTATTTGACATAATTGGTTTGATGGCTGTAATTTAGTATGCAGGGGTTTTTTGTTTGGGTAAGAAATTATGGAAGAAGAAATTTTTGAATGAGTATTATCTCAGTGCTTACATGAAATAATTTTGCACGTATTTTTAAATCTGTGCTTCACCAACACAAAAGACAGAAACTACTAAATATTATAATCTTACATACAGAAAAAATGTTTCCCTATTAGATAAATTAAGCAACATAATAATATTTTTTTTCTTTAACAGGTATCTTTCAGATGAAGGAATTGAAGCTTGCATAAGTTCCTCTGAGAAAGTTAATACAAATGACATTATCCTAGTTGCCCTTAATGTAAGTTATGACTATGAAAACTTTTTTTTTCTGACAAAATAATGCTAAAAATGATGTATCTAATGCTTCAGGTGTACGTTGGTGTGGCTAAGTGTGGTGCTGTTTGTGTGATTTACGTAAAGGACAGAATATCAATTTCTCTCCTTGTGTATGAATGGTAAATTTTATTTGGAAAACACCTATACCAAACTGTGAAACCTGGAGGAGAAAAAAGGACAGAAGTTGACATAGAAGAATATTCTTGTGTTTATGAAATGTGTATCTCAAGTCTAAGTACAAGCAGTAATAAAATCAGAAGTGTTGTGTATTAACACTGTTATGAAATGTAGAAGGACATACTAGTTTGTTGGGATGAGTAAAGCACCCTTGCTTAATTTGACTTAACATGATACTTCTTAAAGTGTATTAAACTGATGGTGCATTTTCCTGTGATGTGTACCTATTTATGTAACTACGAAGAGATGGCATTGTTTTTATTTACTGTAGAAATCTGTATTAGTAATTGCTATTCCTGCCAACAATAGTTGCAGAAATACACAAGACAGAAAAACAACATAGAAGGAGTAAACCTTAATACTTCTTAAGGATTTGAGACAAGTGTGACTCTCAATTCCTGTTTTTCAGAGTTACGTTGCTGGTAAACATCGGTAGGTCTGCTCCCTTTCAGTAGCAATGAAAAGGGGGCAGCTACTTAATCCTTGTACTGGTTACTTGTTTTTAATTTATTTTATCAAAATAATGAGGTAGAGTTTTACATATTTTAAATGGTCTTTGTTTAAAACTTCTCAGTCATCCATATTTGGTGGTTTTAAAGCTTGTGTGCACTGTATAGAGATTAATGTAAACTTTGTCCTTTTTAATAACATTATGTAATTTCAAGGGGAAAAACAATGTAGTAGAGTGCTTAAGAGAAAAGTATTCTTTCTTAATAAAATCGTGAATGAGAATTGTTAGGGATCATTTTGTCCTCTTTTTAAATTCAACCACTGTTGGTGTAAGGTGATAGTCTGAAAATAAGATCTCTTCTGCTTCTTTCACTTATTCTTCGAAATATGTGTTTTGTTACTCATACTTGCATGTAATTTGAAAAGAAGTAAAGCAAAATTGTAATGCAAAGAATGTAATGCAGAATGTACACCAGGTAAGCATTTAGTTTTTAGACTGTAGCAGTATGCATATATATATATAAGAATGCATTATTGCTTTATTAGAAAGCAAATTAAATCCAAGTTGCTGGGCATCGCCCTGCATGTAATTATATGATGGATCAAGTACTAGCATGATCATTCATGCATGCTTATGTTGTATTTTTGGTTTGTTCAGTAGATAGTAAAAGCTGAAATCAGCCAGACACGTTATGCAAGTACTTCAAATCCAGTTTTAATTGCTTATCAATATTTTTGTCACGAAGTCGGTTGTTTTGATACCCAGAAGATTAAGTTGCCTGATGAGTAAGTAGGAAACAGCACTGTGGCTTGAACAACAGGATAACAGTGAATTTAGATTCCACCTTTTACAAATTCTTGCTCAAGATGCGCTCCAGGCAAAAGAAACTTAAGTCATCCAACCTTCTCTTTTTTGTCAATTGCTAAACTAAGTATGAAATGGGCATAAATGTATCTTCAGTCCTTCAGATGATTTTATTTTGCATAAAAGTTTGTGAAAGTTGTGTCCACTTCCTGCTGCTGTGATTGCAAAGCATCTCCACACACAGGAACAGCTTATAGGAGCCTGTGTGCTATTCAGAGATAAATAACTGACAGGTGACAGATCACTTCCCTCAGGTGGGCTTAGACTGAAAACAGAATGTGCTTTCTTACCATTATCTATAGCTGTCTTCTGCAACAGAAAGTGGTTTGAGCATTTATAGATACTCAGAATAAATACAATAAACCAGCACTGTTACAATTATTTTCCTGTTTGTAGAGTAGCTGTTTCTCACTGAAAAACAGAATATGCTGCTTGTTTTCATTGTACATACTAAAATGCAGTGCTGCAAAGTTCTAGATTAGGGTGCTGAAATATTAGCCTGTTGCCTTGTATTAACAGCAAGTTCCAGTAGTAATTGCATTTAGCTCTTCCTTTGGAAGTATTTATGATTGTAAAAAAATAAGGATGGTTTTCAGCTGCAGTACAGTGATCTGTATCAGTGCTTTCTCTTAAGGCTTATTTTAAGCAGTGCAGTTTAGAAAACATAGGTGGTTTGGGTTGCACTGCTGTGTGCTTTTTTTTTCCTCCTTAATGAATGTAAACGTAGTGAAAACCTAATGTACAAAGTTTAATTAGTTTTTATTCCATTTCCTAATTTTAATTCCGTTTCCTATTTACACATGGTGCAACTTTTAGCCATCCAGTGCATCCTTTTGTCATGCATCACGCTGAGCAGATCGCTTGTCCAGACAGTCAGTGTTAGTTGAGGAAGGTGCTTGCATGGAGGTTTGGTCCTCTGATCATGAGTACTGTACAGTAGTATGATGTTGTCAGTGGCCATGTTGCATGGTTGCTGAATAATGTCATGCAGCTGTCTGCCTCACTTCCAAAAGAATTAACTGGCCATTTAAGTGAAAAAGAGCTTGGTGGAAATGTGATGTGTAAGTTTCTACTCCAGGTATAACTGCAAAAATCATCCCAACCTTTTATGAAGGATTTCTGTATGTAAAAACACAATAACTAAAAAAGCTTTTCTCTAAGTCCCAGATGGAGAGTGAAGAAAAATTTTTATCTCTTTAAAGCCTCAGTTATTTCCAATAATTAAACAATACTTAGTCAATTTATTTCATGTATTAAAAGCATCATAATCATTTTTGAAAATGGGTTTAAAAGAAAAATATAAGTAGTGTAAGATTCCTGTTGTAAACTTTTAGTTGCAAGGTTTGTTTTTTTTCCCATCATATGCAGTTAGAATGTTTTTATAGTCTACTAATAGTTGGCATTATGGAAAAATACTATTTAAACAGGATACTTTAGGTTAATATTCTCTTGTCTTCTGTATTAATTTCAGACAGATTTAAGAACAATTGGCAAGAAATTCCTTCCCAGCGACATCAATGGTGGAAAGGTGGAAAAGGTAGACAATGCTTTTCTACTTCACTTTTTCTGTGTTCTGTGACTTCTGTGTGATGACAGCCTTTGCTGCTGCATTAGTCTGGTGGTGTCATCATTTCACATAAAAAGTAACTCAATATTTGATTATGTTATAGGAAAAATAAATGAGCATATTGGTTAGTCCACTAGGCTTCATAGAGAGGTGTATTTTATTAACTTTGAAATGCTTAAATGAATATAAACTACCTGCACAACTTTATTGCTCAAGTCATTTAACCTGTTTGATCTTGACATGATTCCTGAAGTTCATTTATTCTCCTTTATTCTTGCAAGGCAAGCAAAGCAGGGCAGGAATAAAGCAAAGCAGAAGTATGGTTACAGTATGTAGTGATACGTGTTGATGCTGTGCTGCTTGACTTACTGATGTACATGATTACAGCTATACACTTCATGTAATTTTCCTGTCACCCTGTATCCTATAGGTTATGTGGATAAATCCTTTTAGATAGTATAGCACTTTATATACTACAGAATAGTATTAGACTCAAAACTTGGATGTGCCAGCTTTTTAACATATGTTGTGTGTTTAGATAAAGAACTAAGTTTGTTCCCTTCAGTACACCCTTCCTGTTTTCTTCCTGACATGCAGCAAAGAGAGCGGATAAATGAGGTTTATTTTAAACCTAGTACTAGTTCTCAGTGCAGGTCATTGTCCCTAACTTCCAAATATTGATAGTCAGTATCACTGATGTGGAAGTTCTGAGGAAACATTTTTGATTCCTTTTGAACTTCAAATAGTGATAAATCAGGGTGGGTTTGTTACAAGAAGCCAAAATTGATGAGAGAGGCTGGTAAAAGCTGCTCAGATTTGTTTTTTCCACTGATGCTATTGTCTAAATGGACTAGTAAGTGCTGAAAATAGTGGCTTATACTAGAACAACAGCAGGAACATTATTGTCAGACATGAAAAGCCTGCTTGAGAGAGAGAGTGTATTGCAGGATAATAGTTTGTAGCCAGGCAGCAGTCTGCATGCAACATACTACTTCTTAAACTAACTTTCTGGGAAAGGTTTTAACTTTACTTCTTATTATATGAAGTCAAGTGGTTTTTTTCGTTGTTGGTGGGGTTTTTTGTAGCTAATACTTAATAAAAATCAAGGTGAGACTACAAAACTGATTGGTTACTTCTTTAGGTTTCTGGATAGCATACTGTTCAGGGTATTTCAATGGTTAAATAACTTTTTCCCACCTAAAAGAATTTGATTTTACTCCTTCATATCTATGATTTTAATTTTTTTCTTCCTCTTCAGTAATATGTTTTTGCACTATGAAAACCAAGCATAATATTTGCTTTTCATGGCATCTGTTTCTGTACTGTTCATTTCTCAGTTGGTTAATTATTACCAAACTTTGCATTTGGATTCACAAGATCCAAATGTATTTGGTTAAATATAATTCTCCAGAGTATTAAGGTTGCATGTATGGCAAAACTTGCCATATTTAGCATTAATGATTTCAGTTCCAAGTGATTTTTCTTTTTCCAGTGTTTAGTTGCATTATGGGAGGATTTCTTTAGATATGGCTGTTCACTTGTCATTAATCGCTCGATAATATACCTGGTAACTTGTCTGTTTCCTTTAAAAATGGATGTTTTAAATTTCTGTTGTCATTACATAGTTTGAATTTTCAACTTTTTCAAAGCTTTCTCTTACACGTGAGAATACACTTGCATGCTCTAAAACATTTGCTTCTAGTTTAGCTGCTGAAGTCACCACTTGAGTTTTTTCACGTTTCTCAGCTGAAACTAAAGAGGGTGCAATTGTGCTATTTGTTTCCACAAAATACAAAATCATCGCAGAAAAAAAGAGGGATGTGGGCTTGAAAACTGCAGTGGTTGGTGCTTTGTAATACCTCTGATATAGCAGTTACCCTTTCATAGGAAAAAGCTTCTGCATCTGTACACACACAAATGTATCTATGTTTCTGTAAAACCGAACATCTCAGAAAATGAAAAGTTGGAGTGAGAGAAATCTAGTTAAATTAAAGGATCCCTAATAAACTTGCAGCTCTCCCCTCAGCATATCACAGAATGTTAGGGGTTGTAAGGGACCTTGAAAGATCAGCTAGTCCAAACCCTCTGCCAGAGTAGGATCACCTAGATTAGGTCAGACAGGAATGCGTCCAGGTGGATTTTGAATGTCTCCAGAGAAAGAGACTCCGCAGCCTCTCTGGGCAGCCTGTTCCAGGGCTCTGTCACCCTCACAATGAAACAGCTTTTGCCTGGAGCATCTCCCCTATGAGGAGAGGCTGAATAAGCTGGGGCTGTTCAGTCTTGAGAAGACTAAGGGGGGGATCTAGTTAATGTCTATAAGGATCTTAAGCATGGAATGCAGGGGGAATCAGCCAGCCCCTTTTCAGTGGTCTGTGGGGACAGGACAAGGGGCAATGGCTGCAAGTTGGAGCACAGGAAGTTCCGCACCAACATGCAGAAGAACTTTTTCACAGTGAGGGTGACAGAGCCCTGGAATAGGCTGCCCAGGGAGGTGGTGGAGTCTCCTTCTCTGGAGATATTCAAGACCCGTCTGGATGCCTATCTGTGCAATATGAGCTAGGGAGATGCTTTGGCAGGGGGGTTGGACCCGATGATCTCTCGAGGTCCCTTCCAACCCCTGTGATTCTGTGGTCTCTGTGAATATTCACATGGAGCCTCCTACACTTCAGCTTGCACCCGTCCTGTCCTTGGAGATCTCTGAGAAGAGTCTGGCTCTGTCCTCCTGACACTCACCCTTTACACTGATGAGGTTACCCCTCAGTTTCCTCCAGGCTGGAGAGACCCAGCTCCATCAGTACAACAGGCAAATACTTGCATTAAAGCTGTCAGAGTCCTAGTATGAAATTACATGGGTGTTTGACCATTATAGGTGGTTTTCAACTTCAGTCATTAATGCACAGAAACATTTTATTCACTCATGTGTATCTGTGTTTTCTGTGGATTTAAAAAAATTATTACCAGCATTAACCACAAGATGGCCACATTTGCATAGGATTTGAAAAAGCCGAATGCTCCCACTTCACCTAGATGAATATATACCATAGCAGTGTTAAGTATCTTTAACAGAACAAAAATGCAAAGACACCTATAAAGTTATAATTTAGAGATGATGTTATGTTTAAGGCAGACCTGGGTTTGAGTGTTTATGACTTTCATTACAATGGGAACATTCATTCCAAAAGAAGCACTCAGAGGATTTCAGGATTTCATTTCTGAGCTGCGAGATGATTTCTGAGTACTGACAGATTGATGGTAAGCAGTTAAAACATAAGTTGCCAGTAATTGTAATTTCTGTGTAAGGTTACTCATATGCTTCCCAGTTTCTATCTCATTATGTTAATACAAGTAATTGTGCTTTGTTGTCTTTTAGTGTTTCTTTGAGTATAGATTTAGGTTTCCTACAGGCATTTAAAAAAAACACACTCCATCTCATTAAAGAAAACCAACCCTCCAGTCCTGAGGTCGTTGTCTGCACTGTTCAGTCACAGCAATTGCTATATCAGAAGATATGATGTAACTACGTTTGAAAGTCTGTGTCAAAAATAATCTTAAAAGTATTTGGTTGGTTGTGTTTTTTCAATTGAGATGATTTTGACAAGACTGTGTATGTGCCAGTGCTGACAGATCGAACTGAGACATAACAGGTTGGCAGCCTTATATGGGCCTTGAGCTCTTCACCTTAATCGGTGTTTTGATTGTGTTCTTAGCTCCTAATAGCTATCTCAGGATCTCTTGGAAAAGGCATGATTACTTTCATGTTTTTGATAAAATGTACATTATATAATGCTAGATATTATAAGGTACATTTTCTGAGAGGCTGACTATTTCTTTGTCTCAGATCAGTTTGAGTGTGTTAGAGCAGTGCCTGTAGGAAGACAGTGCAGTAACAGTTTTGAAAAGTGTAAACTATAGTCTAGTTGTTGAAAATTATTGGTGGGTAAAGGAAGGGCAACTGATGTCATCAACTGGGACTTGTGCAGAGCCTTTGACACTGTCCTGCACAATATCCTTATCTCTGAATTGGAGAGATGTGGATTTGATAGATGAATCACTTTGTAGATAGGGAGTTCACTGGATGGTCAGACTCAAAGAGCTGCAGTCAGTGGCTTAATGTCAAAGTGGAGACCAGTGACAAGTGGTGTTCCTCAGTCATTGGTATTGGGACTGGCACCGTTTAATATCTCTGTTGTCAACATAGTCAGTGGGATAGAGGGCATCATCATCAAATTTGCCAATGACACCAAGCTGCCATTCAGAGGAACCTTGGCAGGCTTGAGAGGTGGGCCCTAGTGAACTGCATGAATTTCAAGAAGGCCAAGGGCAAGGTCCTGCACGTGGGTTGGAGCAATCTCAAGCACATCTGCAGGCTGGGTAGAGAATGGATTGAGAGCAGCCTTGAGGGGGAGGACTTGGTGGTGTTGGTTGATGAAAGAGGCACGACATGAACCAGCAAACCAAGCCTGTAGCCCAGAAAACCAACCGTGTCCTGGGCTATATCAAATGGGGCACGACCAGCAGGTTTGAGGGAGTCTGCTTTGCTGTTGTGAGACCCCACCTGGAGTACTGTTTCAGTTTTGGGTCTTTGGAACATAAGAAGGACATGGAGTTGTTAGAGGGAGCCCAGAGGAGGGCCAGGAAGGTGATCAGGGGACTAGAGCACCTCTCCTGTTAAAACAAACTGTCAGTCAGGCTTGTTTAGCCTGGAGAAGAAGCAGTTTCAGGTAGAACTTATTGGAGCCTTCGAGTATGTAAAGGGACCTACAGGAAATCTGGAGGGGGACTTTTTACAAGGTCATGTAGTGATAGGACAAGGGGTAATGGCCTTAAGCTGAAGGATCATAGATTGATTTAGATCAGATATAAGGAAGAAATTCTTTGCTGTGGTGGTGAGGAGGCACTGGAGCAGATTATCCAGAGACATTGTGGGTGCCCCCTCCCTGGCAGTGTTGAAGGCCAGGTTGGATGGTGCTTTGGATCTTATTGAGGGTGTCCCTACCCATAGTGGGGGAGTTGGAACTGGATGATCTTTTAGATTCCTTCCAAGCCCAAACCATTCCATTATTCTATGGTTGTTAGCCAGCTGTTGTGCATTGTTTAAAATTTTCTCTCTGTAGCTTAAGGATCTGAAGAGATTAATTTATTAGAAAATTTTGTCTTTATTATACTGGCAAGCATGCTTCTAGATATTTTGTCACCCTAGCTTGATCCAGAGCATCTGCTTTCATTTGAAGGATGGCAGGGCAGTGATGGTTTAATCCCTGTTTGCGAGCAATGATGTCTTAATTGGCAGGCATTGAGACAGGTATAAGCACTGTTTGAAGAGTGCTGGCACACAGTAGTTACTGACTTTCAGGATTTGCTGGGAAGGCTATTGATTTGTTGGAGATACAGTATTTCCAGCTGTCGATCAGGTAGTCCCCTCCAGTCAGTGGGTGTAAATGCTTCAGATTTTCTTTCTGAACATGACATGATCCTTAGATTCGTTTCTTCATATTGGAGAAATCTTTAAGCTGATTACACACAAGTGAATGACTTTGCAGTTAATTTAAACTGTGTCTGGAAAGAGTATGTATGTCACATTACAGTATGGATACTTGCTTACTTTAGGTGTTTGGTTGGTTGTCGCCCTGCCCCAGGAGTTGTGTGTTGTTGAATTAGCACTGATGGCGTGTGCAGATAAGAGGGAATAGGATGTGATGCATATCAATGACTTTTTATTAAGCTTCCATTTCTTGTCATTCTTCCTGTGCATCTTTCTGCTATTTCAGTTTTCAGATACTGACCTACCCTGTAGTTTTCTAATAAGCTAATGCAAAACCTACAGTCTGAATATTATGATACTGTTACATAGTACAAGATGGTACTGTACTTTTCAACTTGAAAAAGTAAGCAGACTATTGATCATTAATCCCATTATTAACAAAGGTAATTCAGCCTAGTACTCTTACTTGCATCCTTTAGACTCTAATCACTGAAAGCTGTTTTATACTACTACCGTGGTACATAAAAAGCAATTTCTTTATTTTCCTGCTTGTTTCTCTTTTGTTTTTAATTAACATCATCTGATCTGCTTTTCATACTGTTCCTGCCTTAAACAATATGCATGTTGCTTGTCCAGTTTGTAGATACTTAGAGCCAGCTACAACTGTACTGTTTGGAACTTAAAAATGAAAGCATTACCTAAGTAATAATACAGGATTTTGTACAAGAAAACAGTCACAGGATCACAGAGTGGTTGTGATTTGGAAGGGACCTGAAGAAGTCACTGAGTTCAGTGTCCCTACTCAAGTAAGACCACCTAGAGCTGGCTGCCCAGGACCGTGTCCAGATGTCTTCTCAGTGTATTCTAAGATGGAGACTCTATAACATCCTTGGGTGTCCTGTTCCAGTACTCAATCACACACAAGAGTAAAAATGTATTTCCAGATATTTAGGCAGAGCCTCCTGTGTTTCACTTTGTGCCCACTGTCTTTCTCCAGGCCGAACAGTTGCAGTTCTTTCAGCCTTTCCTCATAGGAAATCACTGCTGTGGTGTGGCTGTACGTGTCAAATTTTGGTGTCCATCCTGTAATAAACTTGTGGTTTTTTCACAAGATCAGGGGAAAGGTTCAGCTTAATGGACTATTGGGTTATACTACAGTGGCAAATCAGTCAGTGTTTTATGTGTTCTTTGCTATAGTCTCCATTATGGGCTGGTTTTAGAGTTTTTATATTTGTATATTAAAGTTATTACTTTTTCCTCCTCTCATGTGTCTCATATACTCAATAGTCATTTGCCAGATATATTTAAGAAAAAAAAATCCTTTCATTCCAGGTATTGTCAGAGTGTTGTCAAGTTGCAGTCCTCTTTTTCAAAGGGTAGAGGTTATAGAACTCTTGAAAGAAAGAACTTGCTTTAATCACAAGCCAAATACATTGTCCATTTTTAGAAATAAACTTACCTAGCTGAGGTTTTTAAATGCTTTCTCTTTCTTCCCCTTCCTGGGGGTGGGGGGGTACCTCTAGCTGATGAAGAAATTGTCTGGTACATTCAGCATTACTGTATGGAGACTTGAAGGTATTAGTAAGGGAACTGAAAACTGTGTCTTTATAATGGAAAGCAACCCACAACCTTAATAGTGGGGATACAACCAGTTCTACTGCTTAGGATACTTGGTAATTTACTAGAAATTTTTTGCTGGATAAACAATGTGCTGTCTTGCCTTCTGGTATATGACATTTAGCACCTGAGTGCTGAAGAGGCTTCAAATTGGCTGACTCTGATTAAGCTCGTAAGCATACCTGTTGACCAAAACTGATTTATTTTTTTTTTAAATTTATTATAATTTTCCTCCTCTGTATTTGTTCTCACAATGGCACTTAAAAATAGTCCACTCGAGTACTGTCACGTCTTCTGGCTCCTCCTGGAACCCTGGGATGGCTGTCCTTGTTCTTGAGGAAGACTGACTTTATTTTCTCCTGTCGCTATGACCTTGATTTATGTGGTGAGAGGGGAATTGAACAGAACTGGGACTGGGAGATGTGGATGCCCTAAGATCCTGATTAAGTCAATGAAAATAATCGTGGTGTTAATGTGGTACATACTTGAGAGAACTACACAGACCATTGCTCATTTGCACCTGCTTTTTTGAAGTGACCCATAACTAACTTCATTCAAGAAGTGGACATTATTGTCCTAGCACAACAAATATGCATCTCTCTCTTATTGTAGTGTATGCTTGTGTTATACACAGCAGCCCATTTCTGCTGAGCGCCAGGAAGCGTCTGGCTCACCTGCTCCATGGTGGGATGGGGATGAGAATGGGGAGACAAAGGCAAACCCTGCGGGTTGGGATAAGGATAGTTTGCTGGGACAGCAAAAGGAGAGGGAAGTAACAACAGGACTTAGAAGAGAATATACAAAACTGGTGGTACAGCATGCTGTTTCTCACTTAACTGTGTGACTCGACCATACAGCTCAGACTTGTCCCAACGCTGGACTGTCCCTTAGCTGCATGTCTTGCAGCTGCACTGCTCCTCCCCAGCTAGCCCCCTTTTATACTGCAGATGATGTCGTATGGTATGGAACATGGTGTCGTATGGCACCTGTGCTGGCTGTGTCCCATTCCAACTTCTTGTGAAAACTAGCCTTATCCCAGCCGAGCCCAGGACAGCTTGACACTGAGACACAAAACAGTGTATATTGGCATATAGTTAGTATAGGTCTTACTGTTTTGCACTCCAGATTTCTAAGATATCTACTAAATGATTGTTTAAAAGCAAAGGCAAGTATCTAGAGCTAAATTTACTCAACATTTGTGAAAGAAATTGCTATCAACTACTGTTGTTGAAGTAGCCTATGAGTTCATTCACCAGCAAAGAAAGGATCTTCTTTTGTTTGTGTGGTTTCTGTGCTGTAGTTAACTGATGGAGGTGGGGAACTTACTGTCATGCTATATGTTAGTTTATTCAATTTTACTTCTATTGAAATAAAGAGTAAAAAAATCCATTCATCTGAGAAACAGAATTGGTCTTTTAATTGTTATTGAATGAAACAAGTTTCAGACAGTGTTTACTAAAAATACTATTGTTCTTCTCTTGAAATATTTTGTATTAAAAAAAAAAGGGAACAAGGCTTCAAGCTTCAGTAGTTTCTAAATAAAAAAACTCGAGCTTTTGAAAAATCCTCCACCCTAAATACTGGTTTTTTCCATGATTTGATTGAAGTCATAGACAATGCAGATGCCTTCAAATTGAAAATTTACTTGAAAGGCATCAAGAATAGGAAAATTACCTAGAAATTTTGTATTACTTGCTGTTGTCTCAAGACCAAGATCAAAAGCTGGAGAGACATTTTACAAGGGCATGAGGTGGTAATATGAAGGGTAATGGAAGGGAATCCATTCCACCCCTTGCCTATGCAAATCACATATTTAAGAATCGTCATTAAAATCTACATCCCTAAAGAAATTTTCCACAATTATTAGACTACCCAGCTATGTTGAGTCTGTTCTGCTCATTCCCTCTTCCAATTATTGTCCTTATCTCAAATTCCTCAGGCCCCATGCTGGGTGCTGAAAAGGACTGTGGTGGTTTGACCCTGGCTGGAGGCCAAATGCCTACCAAAGTCCATCTATCACTCCCCTTTTCAGCTGGACTGGGAGAGAAAATACATACTGAGAGGCTTAGGAGGGGAGGGGCAGGAACTGGAGGAATGGGGGTTTCGGTCAGTTCCTCACAAGTTGTTTTTCTTCTTAGCTAGGGGAAAGGGAGGGGACATTACTCACACTCTTCCTCTGCTACAGTGTGGGGTCCCACCTGTGGGAGACAGTCCTCCATGAACTTCTCCAGTGTGTGTCCTTTCCCATGGGACTTAAGCTCCTGATCAACTGTCTCGGCATGGATCTCTTCCATAGGGTGCTGACCTTCGGGGCCAGACTATTCCAGCCTGGACCCCCACAGAGCCACAAGCACCCCAGCAAACCTCCTCTGGCATGGGTTGGTCTCTCCACAGGCTGCAGATTTCATTGCCAGGAGCTTGCTCCAACGTGGGCTTCCCAGGGGGTCACAAGGTCCTTCAGGTATCTCCACCCACTCTGGTGTGGGGCCCTCCATGGACTGTAGATGGGATCTTTGTTCTCTGTTATCATCCATGGGCTGCAGGGGGACAGTCTGCTTCACCATGGTCTTCTCCATGAGCTGCAAGGGAATCTTGCTCCCCGGCTTCCGGAGTGATTCATTCCCCTTCCCTACCTCCCCTTCTTCACTGACCTTGGCATCTGCACAGTTTCTTACATCTTCTCGCTCCCTTCTCTGGTGGTAAAATGCAGCTGCTTCTGTTTTTTCCTCCTAAATGTGATGCCCAGAGGTGCTGTGACCATCGCTGATGGGCTCAGCCTTGGTCAGCAACAACTGTGGCCTTGAGCCAGCTGATGTTTGCTCTCTGGGGCCTGCAGAGAGCTTCTGGCTGCTTCTTGCAGAAGCCACCCCTGCAGCACCCCTTCTCTACCAGAACCCAGCCATGCAAAACTACAAGTGTAATGGTTTTAGACTAAAAGAGGGTGTATTTAGATACAGCCAGGTTGGATGGGGCTTTGGGCAGCCTGGTGTAGTGGAGGGTGTCTGTGCCCATGCCATAGGGGTTGGAACTAGAGGATCTTTGAGGTCCCTTGCAATGCAAACTGAGGTATCACTTTCTGGTTGCAAAACCATTGAAGTGAAGTCTGTAGGGTGCTGCTTTTGCTCTTTATAGTGACTATTTTCTTAATCTTAGTGCAATTTCATGCTTTGTTGGTATTCTAAAGAATTTCCTTTCTCTCTTAGTTTCAACCCTAAAGTAAGTTCCTGTTTCTTTATCTTTTATTTTTTGTAGCTTCACTGGTTCTTTTCTTTATTCATTTCTGTGTCTCTCTATATATTTACCTCCTGGTTATCTGCTCTCATTTTGTGTTCTGGGGTACCTGTTTTTCTCAAAGGCAAGAAGCCAATGAAAGGTGCACTTCCTCCTTTCTTTTTTTTTTAGATGCTAGAGATGAGTTGAGCAGCAACAGCTTATTAATTTTTATTTCTCAGAGGGATTAGGATGGCTCTGTACTCAGATATAATGGAAATGTGATGAATTGGTTTGGTTGATTGGTTTGGGGGGTTGTTTGGTTGTTTCCTAATACAAACTATGGTGTGTATGGGATGATAATGTATTATTAGGTAGCTAACAAATATCTGCTCTTGAGGTTGTTACATTTTGACTGCACCTCTCTTGGAAGAAGCTTTGCTTTTAGTTGGTGTTCACAGAGTGGTTTTACAACCAGGAAGTCTTCAAAGCTGGTTGGTTGTTTCTTTAGAACGCTTTGTCAGCGAGACCTGGAGACACAGCATATGAAATCTTGCCTGGACTTAATATTATGTTGGATGTGACAATATTTGTGGTATTGTTTGACACCCATCTAACTTTAAATTAACTTCTTCTGTATAATTGCTATCAGAGGTGAATGAAGCCTAACAACTGTTTCTCTGGAAAAGCCATTCTTTGTCCTGCTTTAGAACATACCATACGTGAGCGACAGAAATTGAACATGACTGCCTGATCAAATTGCACTTGCCTTTGCCTGGGGGCACCTGCTAGTGTATATAGATATTACATTGTGTTTCCTTCATGGTGTCAACAGTTTTGTCTTTTCTGTTTTGCATATGTAGCTAGAAGGCCCGTGTGTTCTGCAGATACAGAAGATACGCAATGTTGCTGCACCAAAGGACAACGAAGAATCTCAGGCTGCTCCTAGAATGTTACGTGTACAGATGACTGATGGACACACAAGCTGCACAGCTATAGAATACAGCAGTATGTCAAAAATAAGGTGAATAACTGTCTCTTGAAAGTCTTGCTTTGATGCTTAAGCATCCTTAAAATAATGCAAGTGTCATTAGCAATAATGTGGAAAAATTGGTTGACAAAATAGGTTTCCCTCTCAGATTTTATACATAAAGGAGAACCTGAAATTCAGCACTGAAAGGGATGAATGTAATACACAATTACCTTTTATGCTCAAGTACATAATGGAGGAAAGTGGTTTTATCCAGCCATCTGCTGAGTTGACAGAGTAGATTGCACTTTGGGTATGCAATCTTAAGCCAAATTCCCAGTTTTTAGTAGTAGCAGATCTTTTTTATGATACTGGTACCAGGAATGTCACAGGCCTGACAGTAAAATTACGCAACTAGTGCTGCTTTACCATGGGCAAAGCTTTAACTTGGATTGAACTAGTAAGTATTTCTTCCATTAAAAATGAAGGGTAAGAGGGCCAGTTACTGTTGAATATTGTGATTTTGTGTGTTTGTGGTTATGAAGATGCTGAAAATCTGGAGTCATGGTGTGCTTTGCTCTTTGCTCTAGTTCAGGGCATTTTGATTTAAAAAAAAAATCTTCATCTCTCTACCTCTGCTAGCTGCAACATTTAGATATAGATAGATGACATTTAAAAATGAA
This sequence comes from Gallinula chloropus, assembly GCF_964237585.1. NCBI lineage: Eukaryota > Metazoa > Chordata > Aves > Gruiformes > Rallidae > Gallinula > Gallinula chloropus. Next base: position 176,367,424 of record NC_140085.1, on the reverse strand, counting down.
GTCTATTTTACTGTTAAACTGCTTCTTCTGAGCAGAAGCCAGCTTGTAGATTGAAGCAATGCTCTCATAAAAAGGTAGAACACTTAACGGATCTTTAATTTTAGCTTGAGCCAGCAGAACTGGGACTATCATATCACATTCCACTCTGAATAAACAGAGAACAGAAAAGGAAGGTGAAGAGGCTACTGTGTAAATAGTTTATAGGTCACAAAATACAGTAGAAGACATCATTTGAAACTTTTAGATAAAAAAACCCTCAATTTCAGAGGACTTCACAGTCTGTAATAATGATGTGAGCTCTTCTGTTGAAATAATGTAGTATGAAAATTTAGTTTGTTTTATATGTGGTTATTTTGGGTTTGAAGTTGGACTCTGAACCTGGAATAACATGCTGTTTCAGTACATAGTATTTCCTTAAATTACTAAATACCTCCTCAAACACAGTTTTCTTTTAAAGTAGTTCTTCATGTCTTGGACTTCGATTTACACATAAACACCCCTACATAACCTTCATTATTTTTTTTTTTGCATGTTGCTTTCTTGTCTTAATTTTTTTTGCTTTTATCAGAATAATAGTGCAAATCCATCAATATTGCTCAGGTTAATGCCACTAGTGCTGAAATCATCGGACTCCACTGTGAATATCCCTCACTGTGTGGTATGGTCCTGTGATTGCAACAATAACTTTAGCATATATTAAAGAGGTTATGGTTGCTCAGTTGGAAGGTTACAACTGACTCTGTCCCGTTTCTGCCAAGAAGAGTAATAGTTTTCAGATCATGCTTCTTGTCAGAGCTTTCAGCTACTGTTTAGAGATGCATGATTCTTTTATGCATCTGTTGTTTTTCATGGGGTAGATTCATATGAAAAGAAAGTGAGGTACCTCCTTGTGGGAGCTGACCATAGAGAGCATCCATGTGTTTTTAAATGATTGAATAATGAGAGAAGCAGCACTACAAGACACGTTTTTTATATTTATTCTGGTACAGTCCTGATTGTTAGTTCTGTGTAGAAAGCTGCTTTTCAAACAGCTCTTTGTTTTTTCCTAAGTTAAATGTCTAAACCAGATGATTAACCATCTGGAAATCCTCAATTTGTTAACTATAAGTGCATCCTAGAATGAGGAACTTGGATAACTGACTTTGAGATATCTAGTGTTAGCCTAAACAAATCTCAACCTTAGCTTGGTATTGTTAAATTGGATTTTAACCAAACAGACAATTTGCAAACATTCATCTCTGTTAGAATCTAATTTGCAGTATGGCATTTTTGTGTAATGAATTGGAAGCGTTCCAGTAAAGCTATTGAAAAGTTCTGTGCATACTGAAGGAATTATTGCAAAGGTTTTTGATGCTAATTTTTAATTACAAAATATGACATTGGTAGAAGTATAATAACAGTAGAATTGTATGCATTTTTGGTGGCAGAACGTTAATTAAGGTATTTGAAATGTTTGGTTTTGTTTCTGCTTTTAGCCTGAACACTCCACCTGGAACAAAAATTAAGCTTTCAGGAATTGTTGAAGTGAGAAATGGATTCTTGCTGTTGGATGACAGTAACACAGCAGTTCTCGGAGGTGAAGTGGAGCATCTTATAGAAAAGTGGGAGTTACAAAGGGTGAGGTAACACCACTCGAAATATTTATCTTACAGAATGCATATTACATTTATTGACATCAAGTTTAATGTGTTGAAAGTAACCTTTCCTATGATAAGCCTTTAGAACTTTACTGTCTCAGTGTTTTTAGGAATGTAGTCAAATATATGTCAATACTACATCTAGCTACAGGCCTCCAACTAGACTCTGCATTGCTTATCACAACCCTGAGTCCTACAGTTCAGCTAGTTGTCGATCTGCCTCACTGTCCCCTCATATAACCCACACTTCCAAAGCTCACCTATGAGGGAATTACAGGAGAGTGTCAAGTCCTTGCTGAAGTAGAGGCAGCCAACATCTATTGGTTTCCCCTCATCCACCCAGCCAGTCATGCCATCACAGATTGGTCAGGCGTGATTTCCCCTTGGTGAATCCATGTTGACCATTCCTGATAAACTTCCACGTGTTTATAGATGACCTCTGGAATAAGCTGTTCAATCACCCTTCCAGGAATGGAGGTGAGACTGGCTGGCCCGTAGTTTCCTGTGTCCTCGTTCTTGCCCTTTTTAAAAAATGGGGTGACACTGGCTTTCTACCAGTCCTAAGGCAACTCTCCTGTTCATCGTATTTCAAGGGTCATGGAGGAGAGTGGCATAGCAATAAAAAACACCTGCCAGCTTCCTGAGCACTCGCCTGAGCATCAGGGCCTATGGATGTGTTCATGCTGGGGTTGCCTAAACCATCTCCAAACCAATCCCCCTTAATCAAGGGAAGGTCTTCCTTTCTCCAGACTTTCTTACCTCCAGAGTCTGAGATTGCGGAGAGCTACCCTGAGAGGTAAAGACTGAAGGCATTCAGTTACTCCACCTTCTTTGTATCCTGTCATTAGGCCACCCATCCTGTGGCAGACAGAAAGTCATCTTTGCATGGGGACTGATTTCTTTCCTTGTCTGCAATGATTGAAAACATTAGTCAAATGTATTAAATTTATTAGTGGCTTCTTTCCTAAACGATGTGTTTAGGTACCAAAATATTACAGAATTTGTCCTTTTACAGTTGCCATCTGCAGACTGTATTTGGGGGGGGGGGGGGGGGGGGAAGTACAGAAACGTAGAAGTTGGTAACTGTAAGTATGAATTATGTATTGCAGATTTCATTACTGCTTAAGTGAATTCATGATTAGGAAGACAAATTGGGGGTTTTAAAATCTTACACCAAACCATAAATGCTTATAAGCCCCTTTACTCTATTTTTGGGTTCCTGTCCCAAAAGAATAAAAGTTGCCACAGGAAGACTTTTTTTCATGCATTTCCAAGTGTAGCAAGTTGTAACCCTACTACAAACAGCACGCATTTCTTTTTACATCCACATCTCCGAAGTAAATTAATTCTTTGCTTATGAACATGGTGGTCATTTCTATTTGAAGTACTTAATTTATTGCTGTTGATGCTAAATTAGACAGTCAATTTAGTTATGGCTAGTCCTTTTCAGTGTTGGTATGCATTTTATAGACTTGAGCAAACTGGGTCAAAAATTATTTGAATGTTTGAGTTACATACACAGTGTCTACTCTAGTAGATTCTGTTTGGCCCCCTTTTTGTGCTTTTAGAGTTGAAAACAGTTTGGTTTTGGTTTGTTTTTTTAAATTTGTACATTTTAAATTTTTTTTTCAATCCTGGTTTTAAATGAAGCTGCTTGTTTGCTTAAGAAGATTCTGTGGCTAATAGAAACATCCCATTTTACAATTTTTATTTGTATTTAGCATAAAGTCCTATGAGTTCTGTCCAGTGAAGAGTTGTTAACAATGCCGTCTAATTGATAACAGAAGGCTCAATAAAATCATGTAGCTTTATTGGTGATATATTGGATAGTCTTGTTCTCATGTTTCTTCTGCCTGGACTTCAGCAAATACACATTGCTTTGTAAATACTCATTTTTGTCAGTATCAGGAAATAAAACATTCTGCTTATGAGAAAGCAAACGATTTAGTAATTGTTGGTTTGCTGCTGACTGCAACTTTCAGCACTTGTCAGCTAGTTGTGTTGGCTTGATGTGATGTGTTTTAAAAGAGAAGTAACTACATTTTTCACTGATTCCCGTTGGCAAGGTAAAGTATTGCGTACTGCTACACCCTCAGTTCCCCAGCCCCATCATGCGGTTTGCCAGAGTATCCTCTTCTTGTTCTCAGTGACCAGCTCACAGCACATGATCAGGTTCCCAGCATGAATGTGGCCACATCAGAAAAGCTGTGGGTGACAAGAAATCAGTTTGGACAGGTGAACCATGACCACTGGAAACTGTAGTTGCAGTTCTATATCCAGACTGACAGCTAGACAGATAGGGCTCAAAGCAGTCTATAGAAGAAGCTACTTTGATATCAGTTCCCTCATGAACTTTGATGTTTCACTGCTATTTAGAAAGCTTTACAGAAGAGAGTGGTTGACAAGTAAGCAAGATTGTCGACTCAGAGATACCTGAGTGAGGACATTGCTAGTCCTTGTGTAATACTACCACTGAAACTTAAATGAAATGCATAAGAAGTCAGAAAACTTGTATTTGTGTGGCTATTTCAAATTACTTGTTTTGAATTAATTTTTTCTCTGCTTCAATGTCTAAGAAATGCTAACAGAGCTTTTTGCACAGGTGATGAAATGAGTTTCTTTTACACTTAATGAAAAAGTGCTGTTAAGTCAAATTATATTACAAAACTTCAGAATTTGTTTGTCCAGTCTTAAATTACCCTTGCATCTGTCTCAGCTTCCAGTTGCATAGTTGCATTACTGTTTTGTTCTGTTTAGAATGATGCTTGAAATTGCTTTCAGGGAGGAATCAATGAAAGGTTTGCTCTGCAAATACAGTGTGTGTGGAATGAATGCAGTATTATCACACTGCAAATATTGTTCATGTGGAATAAATGTGGTATTGTTTGTAGCATTCCATTTTATTGTAAGGTAATTCTTGCCTAGAAATATATATATATATTAATTTTTTTTCAAAGTGTCACTGTTTAAGTGCCAGTAAATAAATAAGGGGTAAATGAGAATGTTACTGTGAGATCTCTTTTTCTGGGCTATTTGGCAATATAAAGTAATGTGTCATGGACTGACTTAGGTGAGAATACAGTTCCAAATAATTATTGTTTGATAGCGTTCCTGCTGTTCTGGTGGTGACTGGTGTTTCAATCAGTGAGGATCAGTATCGGTCAGATGTTGCTGGTAACCTCCTTACGAAGGAAGAGTATTTTCTGTTGCTATTAATCAAAATACCAGATGATCTGTAAGTGAAGGCTGAAACAGATTTTGCTGGGATGATTGGTGAGACTGTTGTGTAGGCTCTTATATTTTTAAAACATAGAATCTGACAAATTATGGGTTATCTAAAGGCAAAGTTCTCTAGTATACTTGATGATTCTTACATTTTTGGTGAAGGTGAGGCTAGGTATTGAGGTCACCTCATGGTGAATGGGAGTAGTTGTACATACACTTCAAAATTGAGTTTAGAAAGGTGTGAGGGGATAACAGTACATAATATCTAGGAGTTTAGTCTCATATTCTAAACCTTTATTTCTTGAGAGATTCCCTAGGAAGTATTTTCTAATGTCACAATCCAAACACAGCAGAAAGGGCAAAAGAGGCATGCTAAATGTGTTTGTTAAATGCTATTTACTGCTCTGCTACAAGGAAAATGTAATTGTAAGTTTAAAAATACAATTCTTATTGCTGGTTTGCGTGTTAGTCAGAGCATAGAGAAAAAGAATTTCCAAAGCAGTTGTTTGTAGCAGACAGTGCTACCTGAGAAGAAAGCATCAAGGCTGTTATTTACCGTTAAGTAGCCTTCTTTCATTCTGGGTAACAATTTTATGCAATAAATTAAGATTAAAATTTCATGTAGCTAAATGTTATTAAATAGCAAGTAATTTTTAAGCGTGTTTTTGCAGGTTCCCATGTTACATGTTTGAATGATGGTTTGGAGCAGTCTCTTTCTTTATGTATTTCGTTGGTTCTGGTTTGGGAAAAAAGCAAAAATAAGCATGGCCTTCAGTTCAAGTATCTTCCTAATTGCAGGACATGAGGAGTTACCTGTGACCAAATCCTGGAGTTCTTAGACTACCATATAAATATTTTTACTATGATTTGGTTCAGTGCCGAAGTTCATTCCAGAATAGCCTACACTTCTCTAGATAGAAACAAAACAGCAACAGCAAAAATAATTGTGGGGATTATTTCACCTAGACTGCCTGCCCTGGGGGAACAAAGTGACTTGGCTGTGAAATGACTTGTACTGTGCCACTTCAGTTAATAGATATGGGAAGGTATGAGCATGCTACAGTGATCAGCCCTTGGCTAGCTCGTAATTCTAAGGCTGTACTTTAAGTCAACTGATTGAAAGTAAAGCAGAAAAGAATTATGATTTCTGCACTTCAGAGTGCTTTGTTTTGAATAATTTATTGAATACTTTATCCATGTTTTTTGCTCTGAGGCATGAGGAAAAAAATTTTTTTAATATTTTTTTTTCATCCTTGGAAGGAATAAATAACCATAAATGATTTCAAGAATGTTTAAGTCCTGAATAAAAGTAGTTAACTTCTGGAGTGGACCAAAATTTTTGATTTGGGTATTAGTTAGCTGCACTAATATTTTCCTTATTTTAAGCAATTATCTGACAGTATAATGGCTTAAAATGTATTCACACTTGTACTGCAGTTGTCACATGATCGAATTAAATTAATTTTACATCAGGGTAATAAATATATGGGTAAATGTCTTATATAGCCGTAAGTAATTAAAACTTTCTCTGTCAATGAGTAGTAAAGGATTTATGTGATCATGGATTACTGTCCTAGTGGGGAGAAAGGGGTGCAATAAGAAATGAAGAGGATAAAGCAGCTGCATTATAGGACATGTAACTTTGTTTAACAGTGTTAAGGACTTGTTCTTCCTTTCTCCACTTTCGAAACCAAGAATTTCTGTTTAATACAAAGTAATGAACACACAATGAAAAGTTGATTCCAGTGAGTTTAGCTCTTCTGCAGGATGCTGCTGTTATCACAGCTTATGAAGAAAGTGTATATGGGCCATGAACAAGATATTTTAATGCAATGTTTAACAAATCCATCACTTCACTGTTCTTGGCTGGTAGTAATTTAGATTATTTGGGAACATTTTCAGGCCTAGGCCACCGACTTCCTGATCGTGAGTAAGTTTAGAGCACTTTTATAAAGTCTCAATAACTGTTATCTTTATGGTGTTTGTAAACCAAAGATCTGGTCATGAATTTAACATATGTACCATGCTTTTCGTAACTCCATAGGGGAAATGTTCTAGCAGCACAATATTTTATTTTCAGCAGTGGCAAAAAAGGAAGAGCACACAGGCTGAGCTCTTAAACAGCCTTGGCATTTAGAACTGTATTATCTTGATCAGGGAATACAGTCCTAAATAATCCTCTCAGTATTTGCTTATACATGGGTTCATGAATTTCATGGAGTGGTTAAGGATAGAAGGGACCTCTGGTCCACACCTGCCCCCTGCTCCAGCAGAGCCACCTAGAGCTGGGTGCCCAGGACCATATCCAGACAACTTTTGAACACATTCAGGCATGGAGACTCCACATGCTGTCTGGACAGTCTGCACCAGTGTTCAGTCACCCTCACAGCAAAAAAGTGTTTCCTGTTGTTCAGGTGAAGCCTCATGTGTTTTAGTTTGTGCCCATTGCCTGTATTCCTGTCACTGGGCACCACTGCAAACAGCCTGGCTCTGTCTTCTTTATGGTCTTCTCTCTGACATTTGTACAGATTGATAAGATCCTCCTGAACTTCGCCTTTCCTAGGCTGAATTTGCCTGATCCTTTCTTAGACATGCTAAAACTGTATGACCCCGGTCATGAGTGGCATCCCCCAGGGATCAGTCCTGGGTCCAGTCTTACTCAACATCTTTATCAATGACCTGGATGAAGGGATTGAATGCTCCCTCAGTAAGTTTGCAGATGACACTAAACTAGGAGGAAGTGTTGATCTGCCTGAGGGTAGGGAGGCTCTTCAGAGGGATCTGAACAGACTGGACCGATGGGCTGAGACCAAGGGGATGAAGTTTAACAAGGCCAAGTGTAGAGTGCTGCACATGGGACAGAACAACCCCGTGCAACACTACAGGCTGGGGGAGACTGGCTGGAGAGCTGTCAGGAAGAGAAGGACCTGGGGGTGTTGGTTAACTGATGACTGAATATGAGCCAGCAGTGTGCCCGGGCAGCCAGGAAGGCCAATGGCATCTTGGCTTGTATCAAAACCAGTGTGGCCAGTAGGTCTAGGGAGGTGATTGTGCCCCCGTACTCGGCATTGGTGAGGCCACACCTTGAGTACTGTGTGCAGTTCTGGGCTCCTCACCATAAGAAGGACATTGAGGTCCTTGAGCAAGTGCAGAGAAGGGCAACCAGGCTGGTGAAGGGGCTGGAGGACAAATCATATGAGGAGTGGCTGAGGGAGCTGGGGATGTTTAGCCTGGAGAAGAGGAGGCTGAGGGGAGACCTTATCACTACCCACAACTACCTGAAGGGAGGTTGTAGAGAGGTGGGCGATGGTCTCTTCAGCCAAGTGACAGGAGATAGGACAAGGGGAAATGGCATGCAGCTGTGCCAGGGCAGGTTTAGATTGGATATTAGAAAAAAATTTTTTACTGAAAGAGTTGTCAGGGCCTGGAACAGGCTGCCCAGGGATGTGGTTGAGTCACCTTCCCTGGATGTGTTTAAAAAAAGGGTTGATGAGGTAGTTAGGGATATGTTTTACCATAGGATGGGAATGGTTGGACTTGATGATCTTCAAAGGTCTCTTCCAACTTTGTGATTCTGTGATTCTGTGACTTTACAGCCTCTTGTGGCAGAAAGGTGACTGGGGCTGTCTAAAGAAACATCTGCCTATTTCACAGAATTGCAAGATTGGGAAAGACCTTTTAAGATTGAGTCCAACCGTTCCCATCCCTAAGTACCTCCTCATCTACCCTGTTTTTAAACACATAATCAAATATTTTCTTTGACACATTTGTGGGCTGCTGTTTTCTGCTATTGTATATTTTGGTGTATAACTGAATGTTCTCCATTTCCTGTATGTGTTGCCTTCATGATTCTGCAACTTTTCATAATTTTCTTCATCCCCTTGCCCCTCATCCAGCCTTCTCCTTGCTCGAAGTGTCTTAGAATGTTACATCATAGACTTAATTATTTTGTGATTAAAATGTTCCTCTTGCAAGTTTCATGTATTTTCTGAAATAGAGATGTTTATCATATAATCTGGTTTCTCTTAACAATGTATTAATCAAATATTTTCTCTTACAGAGTTTAGCAAAACACAATAGGAGTAACATTGGAACAGAAGGTGGCCCTCCCCCTTTTGTACCTTTTGGGCAGGTAGAGTTTACTTTACTTCTCTTCATCAGTTCATTTAAAGAAAAACAGAACTTTATCATGATATCTAGGGGCTCTGGCTCCAGTTAGATAAAGGCTATCAAAACACTTTAGAAAAAGTTGATCCTGTCACTTTGTTGTGACAATTTATATTTAACACTTCCTCTCAATTTGAATCTTAAGATTTTATTAATATGCCTCTGATTCTTCCTGTCAGATCTAATAGGCATATAACCTCTTCCCTTCTTAAACACCAAAGGTATTTATAAGAATCTTAAAAAGCTTAAAATGTAGATCTCATTGTTTTTGGCCTTCCTGGTGGACCAGGGGAGTTGGCTTTCAGCAAAGACATCTAGATATGTCCTAGGTGTACATTTTTTTTTCTATTTAAAGTTGTATACTGTAGTGGAATAATACTCTTTTTGTGGTGGGTGTTGTTTTTTGTTTGGTGTTCTGTTTGTTTGGTTTGGGGGTTTCTTTGGTTGTGTTTTTTTAATTTTCCAAATGAGAGTAGGCAGAAGAGTTAGCTAAAACTTGCTTTTGTGTTTTCAGAAATGTGTGTCTCATGTGCAAGTGGACAGCAGAGAGCTTGATCGCAGAAAGACTCTGCAGATGACAAATACTGTAAAACCTGTTGCAGACAACGATGAATTTGAGAAGCAGAGAACAGCTGCTATTGCAGAAGTTTCAAAGAGCAAAGAGGTTAGAATGCATGTGTTGCAGCATTTTACTTACTGTGACTGATCTGTTAATTTAAGTATTTCACTCTTAAATGACAAAAGTTTTCTGAAGCTTACTGCCTTAGAATTCTACTCACGTAACTTTAGAAGAATGAATCCAAGAGAGCCCTGTTTTAATAAAGCTAATGTATTATAATGTTTTATTGTAGATATGATTTTGATTTGATACCCCTGATGAAAAAGTGTAGGTTTTACAATTTAGCTAATGAGATTTTAGTAATAAAGACATGTTATCAGTTGTCTTCTGCTTTTTTTCAGTTCTTCAAACCTCATGATTCCCTGCATTCAGCCTGAAAGAATAGCTAGGAAGTTTAGTTTTAATGTGTCAGATTTTTATGTTCTCCCTTGGTTTTTATTTTCAGTTTATTTCTCCAATTTCCTTGTTAAGTCATAAAAACTAGAATTATAAACCCTTTTTACAGCCTCATTAGGGCATGGGGAAAATAGAGGCCCCACCTAGTAAGTTCATCTTTTTTTGTGTGTGTAAATTACTGCTTTATTTGTTGATGCAAAGCATGATCATAAAAAATACAGCTGCATCAAATTTACTGCACTTTTTCTACTAGCTAAATATTAAGGGTTATTTTCATAAGTTCTGTTTACTGAATTGTTACTTTTGTGCTTATCTAAAGACCAAGACGTTTGGAGGAGGTGGTGGCAGTAGCAGAAGTAATCTCAGTGTGAGTGCTGGAGGGAATCGAAACAGGGAACTGTTCCAGAAAGAGAAGATAACAAAACCTGAGGGAAAGAATGAAGGTGTCTACAGAGAACTGGTAAGGTGGAAGACATAAACGAAGCCTTAAATATGTTCTATTAAAAAATAAAAAACAAATGTATCAAAAATTAAACCAAAACACCCTGTGGAATTCTCTTCCAATTTATTTTTAAGTCTGTTTAGAATGCTTAAGTTACCTTTGTACCTTACTGAGATAGTTATGAGTCTGTGATTTTCAAAAAAAAAATTAATGTCATCTAATCCAGTAAAATTTAACTGAGGTCTTTACAAAAGCGTTAGTAGTAGTATATATGGTATAGGACATGACAGTGTAGTTTTATTTTCTTGTTTAAGTAAGCTTAACAGTTTTGAATATTAATGTGGTTTAATTCATTTTAGGCAGGAAGACTTTAATCCTTCAATGTGAATAATATCAAATATTTTAATGTCATTTTAAAAATTAATATTTATTTTAAAAAAAATGTTCTAAACCATTTATGTGACATTGAGAAAACTAAGTATTACGTTGATATTTAAAATAACAAAGTAGAAATGCTTCTATTGTGACAGGAAATATCATGGTTCCATGGTCACAAGTAATGTTACATTCTGAGTGAGGTGGGTTACCATTAGCAAATCCAAACTATGGCCCTTAATCCAAAATACTGCCTTCCAGTGTATTTCATAAGTTTCTACTTACTGATAAGTAAGGGATCACTACATCAAATTAAGTGTATTTAAGATTTAAGTTCCTGGTTTGATTACTTCAGAAATCTAAAAGTTTAGTGGAGGAAGCATTCATTATTGAGAACAGTTCCAGAAAGGAATTTCCAAGTGTTTATAACAGTTAATGATTCTGATTTGAGTGGTAAAAGCAGACTGACAGAGGCATTGCAACAATATGGTAACTCGGTAAACCAGTATTAATATATAAATTATAACTACAATTTATGTTGAATATTTTCCACCTTCTTTACTTTTACCAAAGGCTTAACGATGAGAAGAAGAGACATTTAGGAACAGTAACTGCCTGTTATAATTTTGTTTGTATTGTACATGCCATCTTGGAGCAAGGGGAGCTTCCAGCAGTGCTGCCTTCAGCACTGTTCTCAGAAATGTCAGTACAGGATTGTAGAAACATGGGCTGAAAGGACCTCAAGAGGTCATTTAGCCATTGCTCTGCCCGGTGCAGGTGGTAAATCTTGTCATTCTCCACAACTGCTTTGTGACCTAAACAGGCCTAGAATAAAATGCCAAACACCCCTCCACATGCCCCCCACTCTCTCCTAAACCCAAGAACCCCCCCCAAAATTATATTTTCTAATTGTTTGAAGTATTATTCTGGTTTTTGAACTGCAAGAAACTTGTCTTCAGTGGCACTGTAAAATGGAGTACTTCTAACTGAAAAAAACCTTTACGTCATTTAGCACATTTAGGTGCTGTTTAGAAGGAGGAAATATGAAGCCACTAAGCTTACATAGAAAGCCTTTTTTGGTTATAAATAACGACTTTTAGATCTTTAACACAGTGAATAATTAATTTGTTTTGTCTTTTTATAGACTTGTGACTTCAAGAGGGTTTGATTGTTGATTTGTGTGTTTATTTAGAATGATTAAAGGTTTTAAACCATCTGCTGTGTTACCTTCTGAGGAACCTGGAGCATTGTATCTTTACCTACAAAACAAGAAACAAGTGTTTTTTCCTGGCAATAGATTGTAGAGGTCAATCATACTCCTAATAGTCCTTCTGGGATATGTTCCACAATTTTATTTCCCCTTTTGTATGTGAGAAGCAAGATTTGTGTAAATGAAATTGGGGTGTTTTTGACATCCAAAGATACTTAAGATGCTACTTCCTTTCTCAGACAGTCTTTGTATCTGGGAAATTGCTTGCTGTATTGAGAAATCTGTATTGAGGTAGCAACCATAACACTGACTTTGTGTCTCTGCCCCCAGAAAGGAGGCCTGCTTTTATCTGTTACCCCAGAGCACAGTGTGTAGCTGGAATTTAACACAAAAAATGAATGCATTGATACATCAGGACAAATGAGGACTGGAAAAAATTGCATCATAATACTGTGGAAAATAAGGGAGGCTTAAATATTATTTGCTACACAGCTCTCACACTTAAAATTTAAATCGTTCTAGCAATAAAGGTTTGTGCTCTTTCAAGCAGAGGGGGAAGGAAGGTGCTTGATGTATGTATCTAAGAGGTTAGGTTTGGTTGGATTTGGGTCTTGTTCTTTGTTGGTTTTGGGGGGTTTTTTTGAGTGTCACTGTGTGGCTGTTTTGGAACCTGTAGACAAAACATTATGTTCATGGGGCTCCTGTTAAGGATGTAGCTGGTTACAGCTGTTGCAGTAGATGGATAACTGGCACTGTTGTTGATTGGGTATGGGATGAGAAAGGCTACAGGGCCTAGTCCCACTTCATGTTTAGAACACGTAGGTCTGTCTGCACTGGAAGAGGCAGTTCTCACTCGAGTGCTTTAATGCCCAATGCAGACGTAAGGTTATTTTCTGTAATTGATGCTCTGTGATTTCTGCTTTGTGTTTTGGCTGTCATGCTTGATACAGTTTAGAATAAGAAAGCTTGTATTTCTGCAGAAGCAAATTGTATTTGTTTCATTCTACAGAACCTTTAGTGGTTAGAGTTTCTCTGTGTTTTTTAATAAGTATATAACTAGGTTTTCTATTGTCAGTAATAGTTGTGAAAGGGTTCAAACAGGAACACATAGCTAGTTTTTATACCACTATTAATTTGAGAGTTTCCTTTTTAGTTTTCCTCTTAGATAAAATATATTAGTCTGTTATGCTGTTCTGGTATACAGCAAAGGAAGTGTTGGACTACAGCAATGTTATGCTGTTCTGGTATACAGCAAAGGAAGTGTTGGACTACAGCAATGTTATGCTGTTCTGGTATACAGCAAAGGAAGTGTTGGACTACAGCAATTTGTGCTTGAAGCAACATATCACTAGATCTGAAATCGGATGGATTAAAAATCATCGTACTGATAATATTAAAACCCCTCTACTAGCTGATTGGTTAGACCTAAGGGAACTTTTATGTGAAGTTATTTTATATAAAATGGAAATCTGAAATGATGTTTCAATTTAAATGTAATGAAAAAACAATTTTTTCTATTTTGGGGTTTTTTTTGTAGACTGCCTGTTGTATCTTATGCTTAGTTCTGTGTGTATGCTTTATTTCAGGTTGATGAAAAGGCTCTAAAACACATAACAGAGATGGGTTTCAGCAAAGAAGCAGCAAGACAGGCACTTATGGATAACAATAACAGCGTAGAGGCAGCATTAAATTTTCTTCTGAACAGCGGTAAACAGAAACCTATTCAGGGACCACCACCTAGAGGTACAACTTGCAAAGAAATGCCTTAAAACAGTTTTTCCAGGCAAAGGAATTTGTGTATGATGGGTTACTAATGTAGTTATAGAACAGCATATCTAAATGTTTTTTTCCTGTAATTTAAAATGCATGGCAAACTGGGAAGTAAATGCTTAGAAAAGACTTCTGTGTATTCTTGTCAGTTTTTAAAAATTTGAACTCATGTGCTTGAATATTCCTAAATAGAAATTACCTGATTCTGTCTGTAATAGAATTTTTGTGGAGATAGAAAATGAAAACATTTCATAAATTAAATATTTTTTTTTAAACTGAGTACACTTTTGTATCTATTTCCACTCACGAGTGGCTTTTGATATTTACAGGCAAAGGGAAGGGCCGAGGCCGAATAAGAGCTGAAGATGAAGAGGAGCTGGGAAATGCCAGACCATCTGCACCAAGCACGCTGTTTGATTTCTTGGAATCCAAAATGGGTACTCTAACAGTAGATGGTAAGTTACTGAAATTAATCTGTCTAGAACCAATATCAGACAGTGTTGGTGAAATTCTTTTTTCTAACTTGATATCATCTAAATATGATGCCTAGAACTTCCTCCAAAGTCAGCCATAAGAGAACAAACCAAAGCAAACCCACAAACAAGGAGTGCTAGAGAGCTGTTCCTCTCCTTTGAAGAAAGGTCAAATGCATGGCACTGGTGGCTTGTACTTGTTTTGATTATAGAAGAGCTTAGGCTGTTTGTTTGAGGCTTAGACTTCTAAAACTCAGTAATTTTGAAATAAGGTGAAATAAATCCCTGGTTTTTAATATTATCTGATAGAGACTTGAAACTTTAATGTGCTTTGAAGTAAGTAAAGAAAAAAAGCCATAACTGCAGTGCTACTTTCTCAGTATATAAACAGCATGCTTGCACGCTGCCTGTTTAAGAGCTTGGTAATTGCAATAAGCTTAACTGGATTTGTGTTCCCCCCCTGTCTGGGGGAGGGGGAGTACTGTTGGCCATAGTAAAATATTAAACATCTATTTTATTCTGGTTTTCCTGTTGAATAACAGGGAAAGATAGGATTTTAGACAAAGGCAAGCCAAGTAATCTCTCGGATGTAATGCAGAAGATCTGGGCTTTTTGTTTAATGTCCTTTTAGTTACTTTTCTTTAATATATAGATCAGGATGTTTGTTTATGCCTGAGTCATTCAGTACTTTGGAAACTTTAATAGACAGACGTGTTAAAAGAAAAAAGTGGAAACTCCATACCTCCTGAGGTCTCTAGAGGCTGCTGTAATATTAAAGCACAACTTGCGGTAAGCTGAGTAATAAATGGAGATCATTTTGTGTTTTGGGTATGGCCTTGGAGGTGTCTCAGCAGCCAACATGAAATTAAAGTATCTGCTTCCATTATTTAACATGAAGGTTTTGTGATGGAGTCGTAATATTTTTTTTCTCCGTACAAAATGAGTCTTTTCATAAAGAGTGGGAAAAAAAGTCATACTATTTTAATGTGAACTCTTTAACATTTTGGAATTTTCTAGGGAATGTAAGAAATAGTTGCATTGATATGTAATTATTCCAAAATAGTCTTTGTTGACTGCTAATAATGGACTCTTGTTCTGTGTGTTTTCACTGGATTTAGGATTTTAAAAAATCTCAAAATAAACAAATAATATTGAAAAAAGAGAAAACCAGCTCGTAGTAAATGAAAATCAGCCAGTTGCCCTGCTGAGAAAGGTGTGAATGGCTGTATTGCCAGTAGGCACCTGCATCTGAAATAAGATTAGAAGATCTCCATTGCTTTGGTTAGTTGAGTGAGAGATCTACTGTTGAATGTATTATTTTTGCTTACAACTTGTATGTATTAAAAATGTGCTAATATGTGTCTGTGCTACAGCAGTGAGTTTAAGGTTTGTTGTGTTTGAGAGTCATTATTGAGTTAAAAATTAGAACATCCAAGTAGACTCTGTCATTGCATAAAACCCACGATTTTCTGTGAAAATTACTAGTACTGTCTGCTTTCCATTGAGCATATGGAATATGCTTTCCAAGAGTTATTTTTGTTAGATCTTAAGCAGCTCTGAAGCTGCATGTGTACAGTTGCTACTTGCATAAGCAGTGTAGCATTTTGCATTAATGCATCTTAATACTTTTTTGCAACTTGTAGAAACTAAAAGCATATTTGGAGGGAAGAGCAGGGTATAGAAATTCAGTTCTTGGAGCTGCACAGAGGCTGCTTCTCAAAAAAAAAAAAAAAAAGGAGGACATGGCAACAAAGAACAAGGACACATGTTTTGTCATAGAAAGCTCACCTCAGCAGATGGGCTCAGGAGTTGGTGAACCTATCAGTGAACCCAGGACTCCCTTGCTGCTGGTAGAATTAGATGTACTGTGAGCCATTTTAGGGTTCAGTCAATGTTTTTGTGATGTGCTAAGGTTTAACTATGAACAGAAAGGTATTTGCTTATAATAAACATGATAGCTTATGGTTCTTTTGATATCAAGCACTATATTGCTGCTCTACCTTGGTTGAGTTTCGTTGCAACGATGTCCTTTTTTGGCCCACAAAACAAGTGATTTTAAATATCTATATATCTTCATATATTTTAGTTGCATCTAGGTCTTCCTTGGTTTATGGGTTTCTTTATGAAATGCAGCTAGTTGTAGAATGAACATTTATATCAAGTCTTCCCTGGTTTTGTCAAAAATTTGAAGTATTTTAAGAAAATACAATTCAAATAGACATGCATTCTGCACTAGCTGATAGAATCTTGTAAACTGTTTAGGGAATTCAAATAATCACATTTTTAAAAGCATGTGCAGGGAATTATGTTTGAGTGCATTTTAGCAACTCATTTTGTTTACCAAAGATGAAGTAGATTTTCTTTTTACAGTTAATATGAATGAAAATAGCACTATCATTTTTCTCTCACGTTGCAGATGCTGGGTTTTTATATTATTTTTCTTTGGATAAGTTTTGTGGTTTATATTGATTTATTTTTATTTTTTTTTTGGTTTTTAACACTCTTGTGGGTTTTTTAGCATTCTCACAATGGTCAATATACAATCTAGTGTATATGCCAGTGTCAAACGTTTTTGAAAAAAAACACAACAAACCCCACAACCAAAACCATAGTGCCAAAAACTTGTTAGCATTCTTGAAAAGTTCAGGAAGTGTTCTGATTACTTCTTGAAATTGAAAAAAATAATTCTGCTTTTTTCTTCTGAAGAAGAAATAATACTTCATAGAATCGTAGAATAGAATCATAGAATGGTCTGGGTTGGAAAGGACCCCAAGGATCATAGAGTTCCAGCCCCCCTGCCATAGGTAGGGCCACCAACCTGCAGGCCTGGATCTACACAAGGCTGCCCAGGGCCCCATCGAACCTGACCGTGAACACCTCCAGGGACGAGGCATCCGCCACCCTTCTGGGCAGCCTGTTCTAGTACATTCTGTTATTTGGAAGTTAATGACCTTTGCAGTGTTTCATTTTGATAGTTGTTATTTTCCTTCTGAATGTGTCTAGCCCATAGGATTGTGCCTCTGTCTCAGTGCCAGGTTTTATTTTTATCATGGAGAGTCTGCTTCAAATAGATTTTTCAAGAAATACATAGACATGAAATACTGAATTGCAGAGGTTTTGTCCCTTCAAAAGCGCATTTTTTCTTTGCCAGGTTTGAGAACCTGTACAGTCTGATGAATTCAAACACACCTTAAAATACTCTATCGAAAGTGTTATTTTTCTGCCTCTCTGGCTGAAAATTTTCTCATTTAAATTTTTTATCATTAACTGCCTTACGTTCTATGCAATCTCAGATGATGTGTTAACAGTAGTTAGAGTGATGACATACCTGTAGTGATTATACTTAGCACTGCGAGCTCTTTTCTCGTGAAGCCTGCATCCAAGTGTTTGCAGAAAACAGGATGTATATTACTAGCACCTTCTGTATTTGATCTGATTCTGTCAGTAGAGAGACATGTAGTTCTTAGCAGTGGTCAGAAATTAAAGGCTCATTGTGGAACCTGCTAGAAACCACTCGAGTATATAATGTTAGATAGCCAAGGATAAGGTCTCTTCATTGATTTTTCTGCACAGTTACTACTGAGGAGGGCCCAGGCAGGCAGGTTTTCCTGATTTTATGTGTAGTGTAGTACAGCTTCCACTGAAATTAAGATTGATTGTTTTGCAGTATTTCTGGCCCTTTGTTGTTCCATATGGTGTCTAAAATCTCAGTTTGTTTTTTAGATAGAGAGATGGGATTTAGGGATACTGGTTTTGAATAAATATGCAGACCCCCTACTATTACACTGATGCATGTGATCAGGAGCATATAATTACCCAGAGTTGACATATTTACCACTATCACAAGCATTTGGTATCTATGCCCCTTAGACAGATTGTAATTTCTTCTAAATGACTGAGAGTCTATGTAGAAGCAAAAACAAAAGGCAGTTTTGCTTAGCAGACAATTTGTTTTTAATTACGTGTTGTGCCACGTTTCGTTAAAAAACTGCTGATGTGATCTGGGGAGAAAGTGTTGGAAAAGAGGAATTGTTTCTTTTCAAGCACACAGAGGACAGACTTGCTTCTTTCTGTGTACCTCTCCTTGTTTTCCCTATCTAGTATTTCCAGTTGTACCTGGGAATTTCTCAGTTCACTTCTGGATTTGCAGTAACTGAACTAGGTGGTTCCAGCCAGTGGGACCAGGGAGGTGATCATCCCCCTGTACTCAGCTCTGGTGAGGCTGCACCTCAAATACTGTGTTCAGTTTTGGGCCCCTCGCTACAAGAAAGACATCGAGGCTCTTGAGTATGTCCAGAGAAGGGCAACCAGGCTGGTGAATTGTCTGGAACACAAGTCTCATGAGGAGCAGCTGAGGGAACTGGGGCTCTTTAGTCTGGAGAAGGGGAGGCTCAGGAGAGACCTTATTGCTCTCCACAACTACTTGAAAGGAGGTTGTGGTGAGCTGGGGGTTAGCCTCTACTTGTAGATAACTAGTGATAGGTTGAGAGTGAATGGCTGCAAGTTGCACCAGGGAAGGTTCAGGTTATGTCAAGAGAAATGTCTTCTCAGAAAGCACGGTCAGGCATTGGAGCAGGTTGCCCAGGGAGGTGTTGGAGTCGCCGTCCCTGGAGGTGTTTAAGGAAAGGTTGGATGAGGTACTTAGGGACATGGTTTAGTAAGTAATATAGGTGGTAGGGGGATGGTTGGACTAGATGATCTTGGAGGCCTTTTCCAAAATTAATGATTCTATGATTTGTGAACAGGAACTGCAAACCAGTTATTTAATTTGTTATCTTTGATTTAGTACCTTTCAATAGCTAGATTTAGACAAAGTAGGAAAATATTTATGAATTTACATAGCTTTTCTATTTTGTTCAGGAGATACTTTAATTCCTTTTAGGGATAAGACAGCACATTAAGCTTTTTATTGTTTCTTGAGTTGCTTGTAAGTTTAAATTGGTTATAAGAAAGCAAGATATTAGTCTTTTGTCCTGTAAATGGTGTCTTATGAGACTTTCTCCTTTTCTCAGAGTTAATGTAATACTATTTTAAGTAGTTACAGCTGTTGAAAGCATTCAATACCTGACTCTGATCTGCTAGTTCTTTAATTGTAAAACATAGCTTCTAGTAAACATACTTTCTTTAAATGAGATGCAAAGAATTAAAACAAATGAATAATTGTATATTGCATATTTATTTATTTATAACTGTTTATGGTTGGTAACACCTATGAAAATTAGGTAGCTTGAATTTTGGTTGGAGAGAGAAACCTGCTGACTGTGAGAGATAACAAAAATAATAGACAAAATTGCTGTCAGCTATCTGCCTTTGCTTGCACTTGGATTATTTCTGCTACTGAACACAAAAGATTTTTTTCCATTAATCTTCTTATTTTTCTTCTGTTACGAGGAACAACTCCTCCATCTTTGCCAGCTTAAATAAGTAAACATAAGGATTTTCAGGTAGAACAAAACAGTTCCAAGAGCTCTGGCTATAAAGTTAAGGAATAAAGAACAGAATGCTGAGAATCAGGCGTGTTTCAGGTTATTTTCTGTCTTCCATTCTTAGGGACTGAGAACAGGCTGGTACTTCCATCTGCTCAGGATCAAAAGCCATAAAAGCTCGTGGCAGACATCTGCATCTTTGAAAGACTCAAGCAGAGATAATTTTTTTAATAGTAATTTATTTGTTTGTTATTCAGTGGGGTAGGTGGTGAGAAACATTATGATGGTTTTGTTTAGAGCATTGACCCAGGATGTAGCAGGCCATAACCATTTGAGTTCTGGGCTGTGCAGAATTGCCTCTTCAGTCCTCCCAAGAGACAGGCTTAGGTCTGGGTGGACGTTTCATGGTCTTCCTGTTAAAATGAAGCTCCTGTGGAACAAATGACAACATTAATAGGATCACAGAAAAAGCAAGTGAGAGGTCACCTGTCTGCCTAGTGTGTTAATAGGAGTCACTTAAGGAGAAGGGAGGAAGCCGTAGGCTGTAGTCTCAGTTTCTTGCTCCAGCAATTAGGCTTTGACTGAAATACAAATTTAGACATGCAGTTATGATTTAAAGGCAGTGAATTAATTCTACTCTGAGGTTAATTGTTTCAGCAATTAAAGAAGAGCGTTTAAATTTTTTTCATTTCTCATCTGAGTTTTCTATACTCGGCTTCTAACTGCTGTATAATATTATGCTTTTCTTGTCAGAGACCTATCAATATGGTTTCCTAGTAGCTATTTATAAGACATAATTGACCTCTGCTTTATCCATCAGCTGTGTCAGCTGTGTGGATTGAGCTTTTCTAGCCTCTTGTGAAAGACGTTTTCTTCCATACTGACTTCTCTCTTCTAAACAAACTCATTAGTTTTCTTCCTTAAATATGCATCCCATAACTGCAGACCATCCTGTGGTATGCTTTTGAATGATGTTATATAACATCAGTATCCTGTGAACTCTTGCGTCAGCTCACTCTGCATCCCCCCTGATTTAGCTGCAGATATGTTGTCTGCTGAAGGTAAGTGATGAAAGAGGGTACTGACTGTGAGGAGAGTTTGCAAACAGTTGCCTTCAGCAGAGGTTTTCTTAATATCTCATATTAACTCTTCACCCAAATGTCCCTCAGAAGAAATAGAATGTAAGTAGAGAACAATCATTTATTGCAAGCAGGAGGACATACACCCAAATCTTTAGGAATCCAGCCCCCAAAAACGCCAAAGGAAAAGGACAGTTCTGTGCTTTCAGATGTGTATTTCTGTCCTTCTGCTTATCTATATGGAGTTCATGTATCTGAGAAGATTTTTGTATTTTTGTCAGTAACATCTCTTTAGATGTGTGAGAGAAAAATCTAGTAAATATCATACACTTGGAGTAATTTAAAAAATAAATTTTTGTTTTGGTCATTTAATGATGCAAATTCAAATTTGTAGTGGGTGCAGGGGCAGAAGGTTTCAGGTTTTTCTTGACAATTTTTTTAATCATCAGAGCTCCTTGGTGCTACTACTTCTTAGAAGGCATGATAGTGATATTTAAGTAACTTGACAAAGCTGTTGAGTGGCTGGAATTTTACTCCATTACATGAAGTATGTGTAAATGGTTTACTAACTTCCTTCTACCTTTTTAATCCTTTGGCCAGTATGAGATAGAGCATGCCTGGCAGTAGCTGTCTTAAAGGCGTGCTCTCATAAAGTAGCAGAAAAATATAATTCGTTCAAGTTGGAGGGAGAAACCCAAATTATTGGCACTGCTGTGGGAAGGGCTGCTGTGTTTGAGCTTAATGTTATTAAACATGATCAAATCCATGACAGAGTGCTACAGGAAGCTGTACTACTTAAATTCCATTGTGCACAGAGCAGCGTTTTTAAATTGTGACGGCTGGGATTTCCAGCTCAGCATGTCCTGCTGGTTTCTTCTAAGCAAGGCAATGTGGTTGGTCTGTATGGTCGTCTTGGGTCACCCCATACAAAAAACTAAAATGAGTAAGATAACTTATGAGTGATGGCTTCAAACTGAGAAGCACTGGCAGTCACAATCTTCAACTGCCCAGCAGACGACAAAAGCCTTGTCATTAATTTTGAAATGGATTTTTTTTTGAGACCATGTTCACAGAAGTCTGGTTACAATGATGATAACTGGGCTTAAGCATGTCGCTGTTTGACAAGACATTCTCGTTAAGTGCCAAATTAGTATTTCTTCGTTACTGCACTGTAGGAACCATTACTTATTTGGGAAGATTAGATAATGGTTTATTGGCAGTGGGGCAGAAAGTAGAAGCAAGGAACAGCAGCTGCAGTAGACTAGCTGAATAACATCCTTCGTTGCTTAACTTCTTCTGTTAAAGAAACTTCTTATTCCCTTTTTTTTTTAGTTGATTAGGCCAGACAGCACAAATTAATAACTTGCAATATTCTAATCTCTAGGCTTTTTTCTTTGTCTACTGTAGGCAAAGTTATTTGGCAATTCCCACAGTTAATACACCCTGCTCATTCAAGGCTGCTGTGTATGATGTAGTCCAGTGGGAACCTTTAAGCATGATAACTGCATATTCATGATGCAAAGACACTGCTTGGTTAAAATACGTAATACCTAGCATTAGAGTAGGAAAATGTCAGGTGTTTTGTGAGCAGCTTTTGCGTGTCACAGTAAACAGACCTCAAAAAAAGATGCTTGGTCATTGTTTTGAAAGTCTCTAGTCTTTTTCCATGCTGTCTAACATTTGGTATAATTTACATTTTCCTATATTTAAAAGAAGTCTGGAACTGAAAGTTCCAATACAGTTTAAAGTCCACTTGGTGTTAATTTGGGTATAAGTAGCTTATTTGATCATCCAGCAGTCCTACTTGTGCAATTGATAGATTAGAAGTTTGGTTTTGTTAAATCAGTCTGCAGTATATGGCCTTTTTTTATTAACATACTACCAGAATTTCTGTTGTTTGAAAAATAAGCTAATAGAAATTAGTCCTAACTACTTAGTTCTGGGTGGAGCCATTAATGCCAGTATTTAAGTGTTTTTGGGTTTTTTTTTTCCTTAGCAGTTACTCTGTTTTAAATCTCCATCCTTATGTGTACAATAGTGGGCCATTACCTTAAAAGAAACATCTTAAAGTCCTGTTTTACAGATAATTCTTGTTAACTAGATGAATAGCATTTTAGTCCTGACTTCATGCTTTCTGGATTTGAAAGGTTAAATATCCTTTCTAAAGACAGAAGATACTGTCCCATGTGAGAATGCTTGTACCTTTTATTGGAAAGCAGGTCAGAGAGGTGGAAAAAGGGTAGAAAGAGAAGATCTCTGCAGCTCTGTGACAGAAGTAGGTTACTTGGAAATGTATTTTGTCCAGGTTTTGTAATGTCAAAGGGACCTTAAGAAAAGATGAGGGATATAGACAATAGCTAGAATTACTTATTACATGACATCAAATTGAATAGGAACTTCATTAAATTTCAGTATTTTTTTCAATCTCAGAAAAGTATGTGTGTGTATATATATATATAAGGGTTTTTTGTCAATGCTCTAACTTAAACATAACTGCTTTGCATGTCTTGGGTATAAGCCTTGCAGTTGTACAGAAACCTTGTATGTGCTAGACACTGTTGGAGGTGACTCCCTGTCTCAGCTCAGAAGACGTTTCTTCATTTAGAAAAAGGTCAAATGACACCCATTGAGAGGAAATGTTTAAATTCTAAGTCAATCCTAAAAGCTTGCCAACTAGCAACATATTAACATGTCCTATCTAGTCTTTGTACCATTTCTACTTTTACCTTTGTGTGACTGACTTTTAAAAGTGAATTTCATGTTGCAAAATATTGAAGAAGATTATGGTGAAGTATTTTACAATTCTATGCGTAATATAGGCATCTTTAATCGTGTATGCAAGGCAGTAAACATTCAGGGGTCATCAAACGATTCAGTCTTCTCATGTGCAGTTAACATTTGGAATAGACATGAGAGTTTAAATTGGAAATAGGAAGAGTAAAAGCCCAAGGATTTCACTACCAGAGTAGAAGAGGTATAAATCAACAGTGTCCTGAAGGAAGACAATTAGGAAGGTAGGTGGACCTTTCTAGATCATAGGAAATCTAGAAGTTTCATATGTATTATATGAAAGAGGAAAAGTATAATGTAAATACTTGCAGGAAAGTTACAGCTACAAAATGAAGAAAAACAGTGCTTTTATGTTCCACTTGAAGGAGCGATATCAAGAGTTACTTTTGAACTTGAAGGATTTTGTCTAAAAAAATATAACAAATTAAATGCTACAACACTTAAAATGTTATATTTTCGTTTTTAAAATAACCTATTTTTCTAAAATGTTGTTTTTTTCCAAGTAATATATGTACTTTTACATGCATTAAAACCTGTTGCTTTCAGTCATAATCTTTGCAGTAAGGTGTATTTTTATCAAGATATAATAACAGTAAGCCTCATGGATGCTTACGTCACTTTAAAAGAACCACCACTGAGTCATTTTAGTCAAACACTTTTGACTTCTAAAAGAGGATAAATCAAGTGTTATGTATAAATAAAATCTGATTAATTATTAGCTGGTTTAGTACAACTAATTAATTAATTGAGAGCTACTAATAAGCATGTGATGCTTGGAAGTATTAAAAAAAAAAAACCCTAAAATTTAGATTGTAATTTTATGTCTTACCACATAGCAAGTAATTATGAAAACTGATAGATATATTTGCTGCCAGGTATCAGCATTCATTGTTTTTAGTGTTAACATGTGCACTGAAGCTCTTAGTTTTTCTTATCTGTAGGACTGTACTCAGGGCCAGGCCTGAGACAGGCTGAGCGCAGTGCGCCAGGCCTGTGCATGCATGTCGGGCTCATGCACACAATACATATAAGGCCAATTGTCATTGATGGGCAGAGGCAAGAGAAGGACACCTTTGCAGGCACCTACATGACACAAAATGATTCACATAAACATGAATCACTACAATGTTTTTTTTTCCTTTTCAGTCAGGTTCTTTTCAGTCTGCTAGCAGATTTCACATGGATCCACCCACATGCACATGCTCACATGGGTATCACCTGGCCTCAGGCCCTTGACCTCTGATACCCACCTGAGCTGCCTCCTGTCCAATTTGCTGACTAGTATAACCTGAAGTTTGAAAGAGGGTTATGCACATGTACTTAATATATGTCTGTGGTCTCTCTGGTAGATGGCCTTCAGACTCATGGTTTCTGCCAGGTCTTTCTCATCCCACTTATGAGCTTATCCTGTCTCAAGTTTAACAGGTCCCTCACACACACAATAGAGAACTTAATCACACAGATTTGTAGAAACAAAATTCAACAAGAAGATGGTGGGCTACAGTGATCGTGTGCAGGAGTTGGCCTGGCAAGTGTGTTCACTAGGAGCCTGCTTACTTGCAACTGCCCTCTTTAATCTCGTTCTTCCTTTATTTTCTTATGCTTATTCCATTTGGATTAATCTTGATGTTTTCAGTCCTTTGACTCTTCACCTACATTTCACATTAAAATTTCCATATTTTCCTAAAAAAAAAAAAATCTGTAAAAAGTTTTACAAATCCTTACAGCTCCCTTCCTCCCCAGCGTCCCATAACAAGTTTACTGTTCCTCAAGAGATGCATAAAAATCTTGTTTTTCTTCTCATCAGTCAGAATTCTGGTTGAATCTCTGGAAGGTTATGCTTGAGCAGTTCCTGTTATGGCTCATTGATCAGGGTCTCCAGAGTTCTGGGCTTTGATACTATTCATGTTATCTATGGCTTGTCAGCTGTGTTTATTTTATCATTTCTATTTCTTGACTTTGTCTTCTGAGCTGAGTAGCTGTTAACAAGTTATTTTTACAGAAAGCTTTAATTCATATTAAAACTATTCCTTTTTTCTCCTAATTTTTCTCCCTCTTCCTTTTTCTATATTGGAATTTTATTTTTCTGTCTCAATGGGCGTTACTCAAATGAGTTATTGATGTCCATAGGGAGAAATGTGTAACCTTTTGGAAATTTATGCCTGGCTTTTCTTATACTGATATGTAGTTTGTTTCTAAGTAGTGTATTTTTTCCAATAACTCAGAATTACAGTTTGGATGTCTCTGCTAAATTTTCCGTGTAAGGTCCATTTCTGTTTCATAAAGGTAAATATTGCATATTTGTCTGAATAATAATGTTGGTTTATCACTTAGCATCTGAAACATTATTTCTAAATACATCACTAATTGAAACAATTTTTTTCCTTGTAGAACCAAAATTGCAATTTCAGCCACCACATCAAGTACAACACAAAGTTATGAATCCAGAACAGAATGGCATCAAAGAGAATCATTCAAGACACATTTCTCGCAATGACATGAGACAGCCAAGGAATGAGAAACCCCCTCGTTTCCAAAGGGATATTCAGAATTCAAGGCAGACTTTAGAAGGTGGTGGGTTACCAAGAAACAGAGGTCCTGAAAGGCACAGCTCTCTAGAACATTGGACAGATGAAAAAAATAAAAGTGACAGACATTATCCTAGAAATGATAGACCAAAGGATCTGGGTTATCCCATAGCCACTCACCAGAGTGATATTACTTTCAAAAAAAGGGATAACAATATGCAAAACAGAGTAGGAAAAGGGGTGTCTTTCACAGAATTCAAAGAGAACTCTGCTGCTCAAGACACTACAGACAACAGTAACCAGAAACGTGGGAAAAGGGAAAACCAAATACACAATTCTGAAAACTTTTGTGATAGGAAGACACGAACGATAAGTAGTGAAGCCTTTATGGTAAAAAGTGAGCGACATTTTGATATTAATAATGATTACCAAAATCCTGGCAGAACTGATAATTTTAATGCTGTACCAAATGGAGATACTGAGCATCATCAGAAAGGAAGACGAGTAGGACCTATCAAATCACCAGGACACACTACAATCCCATCTTCTGATGATAAAATGTTGTATTATAACACTGGTCCCAAAAGGAGATCTGGGCCCATCAAACCAGAGAAAATATTAGAACCATCAATTCATACGGCATATGGAAAGAGTTGGAGACCAGGGGATGAATGTTTTGCTCTTTATTGGGAGGACAACAAGGTATGCCTTTGTTAAATAAGAACCTAAAATTTTACATTTAATGTTTTTTTACATGTATGTGGGACATTTAGCATGCCAGCACAGAGTTGTGGGGCTTGTTCATGCATCTGGGCTAGCTACTTGTTCTATTTCTAAATTTTATGAGCTATTTTTCGTGTATTCATTGTGTCAAACTTCAATTTCAGTCATCTTGAAGGTAACAGTTTCTTTAATTTAGGTGACTACGCTCCTAACTGAAGCATTTGACTTAGTCATAAAACGTACCTAGGTTGGAAAAGACCTCTAAGATCACTAAATCCAACCATTAACCTAACACTGCCAAGTTCACCACTAAACCGTGTCCCTAAGCACCATGTCTATGCATCTTTTAAATATCTCAAGGGATGATCACTCAACCACTTCTCTTTGCGGCCTGTTCCAGTGATTGACAGCCCTTTTGGTGAAGGTGGTGAAATGTTCCTAATACCCAGTCTAAACCTGCCCTGCACAGCATGAGTCTCTTCCTGTAATCTCGTAGCTTTTTACTTCCGGATGAGACCAACAACTACCTTGCTACAACCTCCTTTCATTCACATGGTTGTCAAGAGCAATGAGGTCTTCCCTCAGCCTCCTTTTATGCAGACTAAACAACCCCATTTCAGCTGTTCCTCATAAGACTTGTTCTCTAGACTCTTCAGTGGCTTTGTTGCCTTTCTTTGGACATGCTCCAACACCTTGATATCTGTCTTGTGGTGAAGGGCCCAAAACTGAACACCATATTTGAGGTGCAGCCTCACCAGAGCTGAGTATAGAGGGGCACAATCACTTCCCTAGTCCTGCTGGCCACACTGTTTCTGATACAAGCCTGGATGTTGTTGGTCTCCCTGACCACCTGGGCATTTTGCTGGGTCAGTAACAAGCCAGCTATTAACCAGTAGTCCCAGGTCCTTTTTGGACAAGTAGGTAGAAGTGATTTAAGAAACCTGATCTATGTTTACATAAATGTAAAAATAATTTAAGCTTTGTGTTTAGAAAAAGGGCTTTTTGATGGGGCAATTTTAGCATATTTTTATCATATTTTGTTATGTGTTTATATATTAGCATGTCCAGTATAGGCACTGATGTATTTATTTTCAAAGAAGTCTTGTTGAGTAATAATTCTCTGTATACAACAGCATTTGTATTAGTGATGAATTTGTTCTGCTTTGAGACAAATGAAAACAAGTATTTAAATGTTCAGTATAATTTCTTAAGCCACATTTTTCTCAGTGTGTATTCTAAGTACGTTCTCCCATATCCTTGCAGTCTACCATGTGAAGGTTTAATACATCTGCTTTAATATCTGCTACAAATCTTACTCAAATTATAATGCTACAACTAAATGTATGTGTTTGTGTCTGTCTATATATAAAAATTATATGCAAAAAGGTAGTTAAGCTATTTGGGGTATTCCAGGTATTATTTTATGACTTTTTAAAATTTCTCTTTTTAAGTTCTACCGAGCAGAAATTGAAGCTCTGCACTCATCTGGGACAACTGCAGTTGTGAAATTCTGTGATTATGGAAATTACGAGGAGGTGCTTCTCAGCAACATCAGGCCTGTTCATGCGGACACGTGGGTATGTGATAACAAAATGTATTAGAAAATATAAATTACGTAGTCTGTACAAAATATGTAACCCTTCATTAATGCCTACTCATGCAAAGTGCTAATTACATGTGTAGAAAAATAGTTAAGTGAATACATGAACAAAATCTCAAGTTTTAGTTGTCTATATGAAATTTCATAAAAGTGTGTTATCATGCAGTATTCTTCCTGTGCAATAAATTTCAGCTGTACTGTTTGAAAATGAATAATTTACTTCTCAGCCAAAAACTTGTTGCTTACTCTATTAAAAACAGTTTTCTGTTTTATTTCACATTGTGGTAGTTTGACCCTGGCTGGAGGCCGGACACCCACCGAAGATGCTCTATCACTCCCCTCCTCAGCTAGACAGGTAGAGAAAATACATACTGAGAGGCTTAGGAGTTGAGACAAGGACAGGGAGAGATCATTCCACAACTAGCGTTGTGGGCAAAACAGACTCAACACAGAAAGAAGGAAATAAAACTCCCTAATTTATTACACTACACTGCACACCCGGTGAGACGGGAGTTGGGTAATGAGAAGTGCAACCAGATCTCTAGAGCACCTTCCCCCACCCCTCCCTTTTTAGCAGACTTTACCTTAGTCAGGATTTTGCTCCCTTCTTCCCCCCACATTGTGGCACAGGGAGGGGCAGGGAATGGGGGTTTCAGTCAGTTCCGTGTGAGTTGTTTTCCTTAGCTGGGGAAAGTGGGGCGGGGGGCAATGTGGGGATTCCTCACACTCTTCCCCTGCTCCAGCGTGGGTTCCCACCCATGGGAGACAGTCCTCCACGAACTCCTCCAGTGTGAGGCTCACTCCAGCACAGGTCACAGCATCTTCTGTATGTCTCCACCTGATCCAGTGTGGGGCCTTTTCATGGGCCACAGATGGTGTCTCATCATTTTTCATGAGCTGCGGAGAGAACACCTACTCACCATAGTCTTCCCTACTGGCTGGAGGGCCACCTTTCTCTCCAGTGCTTGGGATGCCTCCTCCCACACCCCTTTATTGACCTGCACCCCCTTTATTGGTGTCTGCACAGTTCCTTACATTTTCTCCCTTCTCTGGTGGCAAAAAGCAGCTGGTTGCGGGGTTGTTTTTTTTTCTCTGAAATGTGATTCCCAGAGGTGCTGTGACCATCGCTGATGGGCTCAGCCTTGGTCAGCAACAACTCCAGCCTTGAGCCAGCTGATGTTTGCTCTTTGGGGCCTGCAGAGAGCTTCTGGCTGCTTCTTGCAGAAGCCACCCCTGCAGCCCCCGTCTCTTCCACCAGAACCCAGCCACACAAAACTACAACACATGTACATTTTATGTTTTTCTGTGAAAGTTAGGAAACAGTCTTTAAAAATATATTCTGAAGGCTTTTACCTATGTATGGCTAAAAATAGACATCTGTATCCCTTTATTTTGTATCATGATTTTATTCTTCTTTCACTGGTTTCTTCTTTACCAAATACTGAGGCAGAGGTTTATGCCTCAAAATGTGGTTTATGAGGTTTAGAAGTATGAGGTTATGAAGCATTTTCTTTATGGAACCTGGATTTTTCAAAAGCGTTTTTTGTGTATGTCATGGAAGTAGAGGTGGATTTCTTTTTTTAAATCAGGAATGCACAACTCTTTGCTGCTTACTCTTAATACTAAAAGCTGCACAAAAACTACTCATATTTCTATATGGATTACTTTATGACTTTTTTTTTTCGCCTTACTTCTGGGTCATACAGCCATACTACTTCTGCTGCAGGGACTGAACAGTCAACTACTGTTTTCTGCCATTGTTTTTTTAACTTGTGCACTTGCTGTAGCACTCAGATGCCCTTACAGCCTTTGAGATGGCCTTTTTATACTTAAAAGATACCTGAAACTTCCCAGGTGATGAATTGCTGTTTCTTTGAAAATTTACCTTGGTTTGGGGTTTTTTATCCCCTTTCCTTTTTATCCTAATAGCTGAGCTGTAAGGTGCTAGTTTCTTACTATACGAATGTATTTACTTTGACCCTTTTTCTGTGTTAGTAAGAAGCCTTCGCACACTGGATTGCAATATTGAGTAGTGGCTTTTGTTTTAATTCCCTAAAAGTTAGCTCTCACAGTCTAAGAATTTGAGCTAGTGTTAGGACTAAGTTGATCTAGCAGTGAGGTGCTGATCTAAAGCAGTGGTCCTTCTTTCTGCCTCTTCTACCTGTGTCTGACCACATGTTTCTCCTCTTCCCCTCTGCTGCCTTAATGCGTCATCAGTCGTGTAGCCACAGGGTGAGTCAAATGAAATGGACTGTTTTTCCCCACCCAATTTAATTTGTCTTGTCTCAGCTTTAACAAACTAACTCAGAGATGAGACAGAGTTGATTCTCTTGCTAAAGCAGCAGAGTCTAACGTCATGCTGCATCCTCATCTAGTCATTGAGACTTCCTCAGTTTTTACTGTGGAGAAATAAGGATTTTCTAAGGACCTTTCAGTCTATTCAGAAATGAGAAATCTTTCTCCAGGTTCTTTTCTTCCTTTCAAAGGAGGCTAGGTCAAAAGCAGATGTTCAAGCAACTAAATTTAGATCATATAGTTATTTAAGATAAGTGCCAACTACCATCTTCACAGTAAACAAATTTTTTATTTTTTCTTCCTGAGGATTTGCAATTTTCTTGGTTAAAGGTCCTTTCAGCTATAGGCTTTTTGCAGTAGAAAGTAAAGAACAAGGTGCTAATCAACTTTTTTGTGTTTGGATGCTGACTCTAGTCCTCGTTATGCATTTGCAGTTCTTAATCACCATTGGAGTCATGCTCTGATATTCAGGTTTGTCTTTTAAGCTGAACACTGTTGGTCACATTTTCTTTGCCTCGGTGTTCATATTAATAACATGTAGAAACAACACACACAAAAACAAAAGAAAGTTCTCATACTACTTAATGTTTTGTCATAGGATTGACATAACATTGTGATAGGCCCTCTTCATGAGGGAGCAAAACAGATTTTAAATTGGCTTTAATTACTTTTCTGTCACTGATGGATGTTATCAGCAAGAACAAACTTGTTCTGTTACAAGTGTTATGCTGAGTTTTATTTCAGTCCTTCTAGGTAACTTCCAGAATGAGAAATCTTTCTTAGCTGTCAGTACTGATGACTTACTAGTATAGTAGAAGTATACTATGTGTGAGTTCTGATGCCCTAATATTGCCAGTTTTTTGAAAGAGTTACTGATACTAAGAAAAGATTTAGTGAATTGACTTAAAGACAGAAAACTAGTCTGTGTGTTGATTCTGTACTGTTTCTTCATCATATGTTTTGGTACTTGTGTTAAATTTAAGTATTTTGCTTTCCAACAAATGTAAACGGGTGAAAAGATACCACTGGGCAGAAGGAAAATAAAAAGAAAAAAGTTGCTCAACCAGTCACTTGACGAAGCAGCTAATACTATCACATGGCATGACCTGTTGTTTCAGCACCTGTGCTTCTGGTCTATTTTTAGCAAGCTTTATAATTATCAAAAATAGTAAATTAACAAAAATACTTTACCTTGTTTTTCATTTTCTCTTTATCCCCAGCTGCTCTCTATTCATGCTGAATCTTTAATACTGAACTGCACTTCATTGGTATAAGTTTTGTCATTTTAGTGGGTTTTGTTTGGGGTTTATTTTTGTTTGGTTGCTTTGGTTTTGGTTGTTTTTCCACCTTGAGTACAGATTGAATATGCCTGAACTTCTCAGGATACATTGTGCTTTCCACTTCAGTTGAAAAAGATGATCTTAAGACTTCTTGATAATTAACTGTATGTTACTCATCACCCAGTTTGTCATGATTCCTTGTAAGTTTTCAGTTCTTCTGACACCTAATATGCTGCTGTTTATCTCGTGTGGCTAGAAGATAAACCTGTTTTTTTTATATAAAATAAATCAAAAAATCTAGTGGGGATTTTTTCCATAGTTGCGTACAATACTCATAAGTAATGTAAGAACACTAAAACTCTTTTATTAGTGCTTGTAAAATGTTTCAGGTGTGAAATCCATAAATATTTTTTAATAATAAAAGTACATTTGGATTCCACTGTTTTAGAGTGCTTCTAAGTATTTTGTATGTAATGCTACAATACTGTATCCTTCTGTTTCCCTCAATGTAGTGGGGATCACTTAATGAAAATATTATAATCCAAATGAAAAAACTAACTGAAAAGCCATTGTAGAAATAAGAACTGCTTGTTTTTATTGTAAAATATGTAAGATTATACTAACAACCGAAAAGCATGAAACATTAAGGGTCATCATGACTCATTTGTTAGCTTGTTCTGTGGAAAATAAATGAAATAAAGTCAAGATAATAATTTAAACTTTAAGCCTTACTTTTATTCTCTAACTTGTAGGATTTCTTTTCCTTAATAAATTATGAAAATGTGTAGCCTGAGTGCTTATCTTGTGGCATTTTCCCCCAAAGACAAGTCCTTACTTTCCCATTTTTCATTCTGCATTCCTTAGTCACGTGATAGGCCTTGTTCTGCCACTTACACTGCGGTTACCCTTCTTTTTTTTTTCTTATTATATGAAGGAAATAAAGATTGTAGTTTTTCCCAGCAGTGTACATTATGGCTTTATTCTGATTGTGTTCAGAACAAGATAAAATTCATACGAACATTCTGTTTATACTAATTCACTTAAAAATACTGATTATGGAGCGAAGTCTGTAGTTTAGCTTAGTTTCCTCTTCCTGTATCTTGCATTGTATTTCTGCCTAAAGAGGTAAGAAAGCAAAAATTAAGGTATGCAGAATCTTAGTTCTTCTGTAATCTTTTTTGTTCTGTGGTGACTGAAAAACCGCTTTGCAGCTTTCCTCAAGTCATTGCTCCAGTAAGGAATGACTTGAGGAAAGAAAATAGTAAAGTGTCTTGGATTGCAGTTGACTCATGCCAGCAAACATTTGAGAGCTCAAATTTGGTAATGTGTCTTGTACCTCACAGAGCTCTAACAGCTTCTATGGGTGTTAAATTATCTTAAACTATAATTCAGGGTTTAGGGGGTGGAAGGGGTTGGACTAGATGACATATAAAGGTCCCTTCCAACATGAGACATTCTATGATTCTTACACCTGTCCCTTATTTCAGGTAAGTAAGGTAATAAACTGCTGTTGAGTTTTCCAGAAGTTGTTTGAACCTTTCTTCAGCAGTGGAGAGCAACACTGAAAACCACTAGTGGCAAAGGCTTACAGCTGCCTCTAAGATGGAAGAGGCTTTTGCCCACCTGTTTTTTGGAAGATTTGAACCCATTCCAGTGTCTTGATTCATGACAGGCAAATTCTTCCTTGAAAGATTGGATGCCGTTTTGTCACAGCTCTTTGACCTAGACAGCCTGTCATCACACTATGATCTTGTTATGTAGAGTGTCAGGCAGGAAGTCTTTCCCATTGAGTAATTAAGTAGGTGTAGTAGATAAACGTGTCTTGGTTGAATCTCCTGTCTAGCTTTTGTGTCCTCATTGACTAGACTAAAACCAAGGCCGATAAAGAGCATTTTGCAGTCTACTTACCATTTCTGAGCTTACTGTAGAAAAAAATATCCCTAAGAGAGTTGCATCAGACAAAATTTTGTTGTCTCTAGTTCTCTGGCTTCTGAACTGTTAGGAAAATCTCTAGAATAATTTACAGTTCATAATTACAGGTTAAATGAAGGCTGAGGATTTTGGACTACCCTTCTTACAGAGTGGTGGTGCATGTTTATTAAATCCAAAAAGTTACTAGTGTGGATTTAGTTTCCACAAAAAGCAGTCTGTCATCTTTATTAAACCACTTCAGATTTAGGTAGGTATTTTGTTGGGATGTACCTTATTTCTTCCAGCTTGCCCTTATGCAGTGATTTCAGTTGCCTCTGTCCTGCCAGACTGAAAAATTACTTTACATAGTCTGTCCTAATTTTTTTTCTAAAATTTTCCTTACTGGGTATACTTTTTACTTCCTGGGAATGTTGCCTTAAATTCCATCACATCTTTGTCAGAGCGTTGCCATACATAACCTTTAAGTGGGATTAACCCTCAGGTTCTCTCAGGATAATGACGTAATTCAGTTATTTCCCCAGCCTCTTAGGAGGCTGTATTTAGAGATAATTGTTGTGCAAAGCATTTCCCTGATAAACTGCTACTAAGTATTTTTCTTTACCATCTATATCCTCTGAGAAGTTAGATGGGTTATCAGGCTTTGGGTTGGTGTATCCATGTTGGAATATAGACAGGTGATCATAACTTAAGTTGAAAGTTATTGGCCTTTAGCTGAAATGAAGCAACTGACATTTAAAGATGCTTAAGGATCAGGATTTTACTTTTTTAATAAAGTAAAAGGCAAATTTCAATTGAGAGGAAGCAATTTATACTAAGTGGGCATAGAACAATGGCTTTTAATTTTCTACCCATATCACTAGGCATTGCAAAAGATGTTTGAGTCTTCCACTAGAACATTTCATATTCATCAGTCTGTGAAATACTGCTATAAAGTATTGCCAGATGTACTAATCAGATTAAGGACCAATTCTTCTTCAAGTTTGTAGTTATGAAAAAAACTTATGACAGTTAAAACAGGAAACTTAAAGTATTAGACTGTTCTTTTCCTTCACTTCCCCCCCACCTTGTTATTACATGTAATTGCATATAGTGATGCCTGTATATGGGAATCTTAAGGTTGTTTGGGTTTTTTTTTTTTTGAGAGACACTATGCCTCACTAAACACCCTCCTTTAAAGGCACTTGCAATTTTTATTTTGAGATAGCATAGCTTAACCTGTTTTAAGTATTATGTTCGATCCCATTATCACATGGTGAAAGTTTTTCTTACTCTTGTTTGGAGACTTCTGAAGGATTTTTATGCCCAAATTTCTCTGTGTTGTGTGTGTTGAACATCTAAAGTACATAAAAGAAGTTTGAGGTGTAAAAATGTCAGGACTACTACTGCCGTGACCATCATTTTCTGATTTCCCTCTCTATGTTATATTTCAGAGTTCTGAGCTTGTCCATGTTTAATTGATTAATTCAAAGGGGTTTTTTTCTATTAAAGATGAAACTGGAGAAATTGATGTAGTATTCCTGACAGATGGCTTTTTTTAGGGAAGAGAAATATGGTTTGGTATTACAGAAGACAAACCTAATTTGTAATGGGATGTGTGTATATGATCCCAGATCTTGGTCCCTCTTACTGTATATAGTATATGTTATTTAATGTGCCAAAGTTTCCTTGTATAGGCATGGTTAATGTCAGGAATGCTTGGGGTTTTTGTTTCTTCCTTGCTTGATGACTTACAAGTTTTATCAGTAAGAATAATATCTGTAAACAAGAAATCTTCTGTAATGTAAGAACTAAAAACCAATTTGGCTGTGAAAGCAATTTTTGCAGAAAGGTGATTTGTATTTTTGTAAACATTAAAGTGTGTGAAATGACTCCTGGGCTTTTTGGTTTGGTTGGGTGGTGAGAGATGTGGTTTTCACCTTCTCTTGGCTTGTTTTATTAGAATAATCTAAGGTTTCTAACAATGACAAGGGCTCTACTCATGCTGTATTTTCTTCATATTAATAATGCTATTTGTAGGCTTCTTTCATGTCCCAGGAGAGACATTTATAAACTATTATTAAAACAGTGCGTGTGTATGTCTGAGACATAATTGTTCTTGTTGTCAAAGAATAGCAGCAATTTGTCAGATTTTCTCAGAATATTTTAGAGAGCATAAACAGATGAGGAAATGTTTTGATCTGACATCATTCCTATGAAAGTTGCTTGCTGCCTCAGTATGTTCTTTTCAAAGTTTTGGAGAAACAGTATGTGCCTCAAAGTTTATGCAAAATACTTCATATCTTTGCTAAGTTAGCCAAGATGCATCTTTAATAAGTATAAAACTGACTAATTGTTCTAACTTACTGGGAGGGGTGGAATGTAAAGGCTTTTGATATTAATTCCATCCTCCTTTTAAGTGTGGTGTTGAAGAGCTCTTTGCCAGAGTAGAATACCTGTTTCTCTAATGAAAGCAAGCAGTTGTTGTGTTTCATTACATTCTTACCAATACTTACTAAGTATTTTTTTAGTATCGAGAGTGTAAGTGTTATTTCCGACTTCTTACTGGAAATCTTGAGAGCTTATGTCATGCAGTTCAATTTCATTACATATTACTTAGTTTGG
The DNA here is from genome assembly GCF_964237585.1 of Gallinula chloropus. NCBI lineage: Eukaryota > Metazoa > Chordata > Aves > Gruiformes > Rallidae > Gallinula > Gallinula chloropus. Next base: position 176,330,856 of record NC_140085.1, on the reverse strand, counting down.
CAAGAAGATTTGTCTAGTTATGCCACAGTATTCTGTTTTGTTGTTTAATTTGTTCCTTCTGTAGATCTGTTTCCTGAACACCTGGGTGTTTTTGTTCTTTTCCAACATTATATTGACTCATATAGTGTGTAGGAAAAAATTAGAATGGTGGTATTTAGCTATTGCAGTAATCTTGGTTTGTACCTTGTTTGGTGGAGCGCTCCCATAGTGTACCTTTTCACTCCAGAACAGTGAGCATAGAATCATAGAATGGAATGGGCTGGAAGGGACCCCAAGCATCGTAGAGTTCCAGCCCCCCTGCCACAGGCAGGGACACCAATCTTCAGTCCTGGATCTACACAAGGTTGTGATGATGAACCTTCTTGAATAGTAGGGCTGAAAGTAAAATTTTACAGGTTATTTGATGCAGACTTGGTAGAGCTTGTTGTCTTGTTTGATTTCCTTCTTGGCCCAGCCCAGTCTCAATTCTTTTAGCTGTGCATGTAATCAGGCTCCTTTTGATGTCTGACACCTGTTAGCTTACAGCAGCAGGTCAGCAACCCCTGTTGCTGGGTGTTTTGAGGCCTAGCTATTGAAAATTGCATCACAAGTCACAGTTTCATCATTGCTGTGCAGAATGAGGAGAGAAGTTGAGTCCCCAGTGAGAGATTTGATCTCCCACAAGTTCCAGGCCAGTTAAGGGAGGGAGCTACTCAACAAAGGTTGACCTCCCAACCTGGAAAAGGACTTTCTTCCATATCAAGGAAGGAATGGAAGTGCCATGAATGTGAGTAAATTGAGGTGTGTGGTTTTATTCTGTAGTGCTTTTGCTTTTCTTGCAAATGAAAAAGTTTTTAAGGGGGGTTGGGTTTTTTGGGTGTTGTTTTTTTTGTTTTTTAATTTGTTCCTAACTTATGGACTAATTATGCATAGATAAAAATTTATTGAACATTAGATTTCAGAGCTTTTTCTATCCTGCAGCAGTTTTAAAAGTTCCTAATGTTCATAAGCATATTTTGCCCATCATAATTCTTGATCCTGTTGTAGAACTTGCAGGATGACATGGTCTATTATTTTTTACTGTAGTAGTTAATTTAAATATAGGTGCAATTCAATGTATTTTATTTTATAAAATTTATATATCCATAAAAAATTATGGAATATAAATATACAACGTGTGTAATGTAGGTGTTCTGGCTTTCAAGCTAAGATACTCTTTTGTTCTGGGGCTATTCAGAATAGCTACTATTCTGAGTAGCTTTATAGGCAGTTTCACTTTTAAGACTTTCTTAAATTGCTGTGTCCCAGTACCACTTGCAAGCAGTTTTGGTTTGTTGTTTGTTTTGGGGTTTTTTCTAGAATTTGGGATATATTTGTTCAATTTTTTTTCTGTACATGTTTCTTTAAATACTTTTTGTCATGGTGTGTGTTTATTGCATATGCATGTGTGTTGATGGGTATGCTTTGTCATGGTTGAGAGTGTGCACCCAGCATTCTGTTTCATCTAAAACGTCATCAAAACTAACTGCTTCCCTGTTTAGGTTTTGATAATGTTTCTGTGCCCTAACAGCAAAGCATTAGGTAATTTCTCAGACTATTACTTTGTGTTTTCTCTCTGAATTTTTGGTTGGCAGAATTTTCTGAACACATACTAAAGTAAGACCAGTAATACAGCAGATAATTCCTCCCATCCCCCTATATGCACGTGTATGGTTTCGCTTGCGAGTGCACTTAATGCAAGGAAAATGAATACTCAACGATTTTCCCCAAGACTATGCAAGTGTTCCTTTAGCTGTAGGTTTAGGACTACGTATGTGTTACCACAAAAAAACCCAAATGTTTCCAAACATCTTTGTTCAACGGGATGTTCTGAAAAACTGGATGAATACTTTATTAAAAGAGGAAAATTGGGGAGAGGAAAGGGCTAAGAATTATATATGAGGGGAAGGATCATAGAATCATAGAATGGCATGAATTGGAAGGGACCCCAAGGGTCATAGAGCTCCAACCCCCCTGTCGATGGTAATGAACCTTTAATTCAATGCTGCTTTCCACAAACTGGCACTATTACTCGTTAGAGTAGCATTACTTACGGCACGTAACTCCTTACAGTGGTTACTGTTACTGATTTCATGTTGTTAAATGTGTTTTGTTGAAAACATTTCTGCTTCTGGTTTGTGGCTTTCTTGCGCTGAACTAAGAAAACTTGATGTGTCAGCTTCTTGTGTGTTATGTATGTAGCAGGTACCTTCTTTTAGATACTGCTAAAAATAAACCTTTAGGTATTCATAGTTTGATATTGATAGTACTCACTGTGAAGAAGCTTTTACCAATAAAAGTTGGTAGTTGTTTTGTTTCGGGGGTGTGATGTGAATGGCTTAAAAGTTCCTTAGAAATACACATTTAAAATTCATTACCTTTTTCTGTATTAAGAGCGTGGTGACAGCTTGCAGGAGGGAATGCTTGTTTCATTTATGAACCTCACAAGAAGAGGGGTGTTTTTTTTTTAATATGTGCCACAGGGAATGACTGGAAGTATGAATGACGTGTGCAATACCCTTAAGGGGAACAGATAAGCTAGCAAATGTCTGTAGGATAATCATGCACCAGACTTACATTATCCTAGTTTTATAGAAATGTAATTTGAATAGTCTATTTAGAAAATGAATGAGTGCTTTGGTTTCAGAGTTGAAGCAGTGAAGTAGAGAGAAATATCTGACTCCATGTTAACTGTTTGGTTGCTTTTAGTTGTTTCAGGTTTTATTAGCTTCCTTGTCCATCCATCAGTTTTTAGATTTCTGGATTTTTCTGAAGAATCTGCAAATTTTCTGTTACTTAGTTTCTAATGTTTATTGCTTCACTCAAAACTGAAGATGTATATTAACAGAATAATTTTAAAATTATGTGTGTTTAAAGCTTAGCTCTAGTTATATTTTATGCAGAGGAAAAAATAGATGAAAATATTTAAATATTAATGCTATATATATCCATTTTTTCAGGATTATTGAAACATTTATTGCAAATTTAGTATCTTAAATTAACATGTATTAAAGTTTTAGTTGATAAATATTGACATATTTTAATATAGCGAAGCCAAAGCTAAAAGTTTCAGCAAAGCTATTGATGTTTTTGCTGTAGAAATCAAATAATTACATAGTGAGTACTGTACATGTAGTGTGTACTCACTTATACACCTGTATAAAGGTTTTAGTTTTAATGCTGGTTTTGTTTTTACTGCTGTTCTAAATAGTAACTGTGGAAGCATGTTCTCTGGCATGCATGCCTAATGGCATGCATGCAGTCTGATGAGAAGGTGTAAGTTCTGCTTCGGCCTGTAAGGTATTTTCTTCCTCAGAGATACCTTTCATTGATCTTAATTCATTGGTTCTAATGTCAAAATCTGTTTCACACACTCATAGCAGCTGAATAAGGGCAGGCTAATTGCATGTTCCATAAGATTATTTTAATGAAAAGAAGGATTTATGAAGAGTGATTACGAGTGTGGTTTCATGGATGGGCTAATTACCAGCCAGCAGTGCTGACAGAAGGAAGCAGTTCTTCCTCCTTGATCTTACCCATCCTGTCCTTTGAACCTGGATTAGTGAAGGTTGCAACTACACACTTGAGCAAGAAAGGAAAAGTGGGAAGAAAGTGATGAAAAAGGTGCAGGAGAAGAGAAAGGAAAGTGGTGTTCTTAGTAGCCAGAATTTACTGTACTGTAGCCTACAAGTCAGGTTGCCGATTTAAAGGGGTGTCACATAGTTGATTCCCTGACTTAGAAAAGATTTAATTGTAGTGTGATGATAGACTTCAAAGTATCCAGGCAAGAGCTAAGTAACAATAGTAATTGTGGATCTTAAATTAACATTCTAAACGTTATATAAAAAGTTAATGTAAATTTTAGCATGTATTTGCTACATTTTAAATGTTATTGTAAAATAACTTTATTTAAACACAGCTACATCCTTACAATTCGTTATGTAATGTATTACTTCGTGTCTTACATGATATGTGTGAGCATACTAAACGTACATTTTCTTTAAAAAAAAAAAGTAATGCGATCCTGACTCCTTTGAAGGCACATGGCTAAGAGTTTATATCAGTTAGAACCATAGAATCATAGGGGTTGGAAGGGACCTCGAGAGATCATCGGGTCCAATCCCCCTGCCAAAGCAGGACCTGACAGGAGTGAGGGGTCAGCTCTATGCAGATCTGTCAGTATAACCTGGAATCCCAATTGTCCTTCTCACTTATAATTTAACTCAGAAATTACTATGGCCATAGGCCCAGTCTAATTTAGATGTGTACTGTGGAAAAAAAATTGTGAGCATCTGCATGCTCACCAAGATTACTTTGAGAGGAGCTGATATTATAAGTAACAAGCGTAACTTGCAAAGAAAATTGATCAAGAGCAAATACGTTGAGTTACTCTGTATTATACACTTCAAAGTGCTCTACTCACAAAGTCACTACTTGGTAAAGATCCTTGCAAATCTACATTAGTGGTAATTTCTCTTTTACTTGGAGTTTTCACACCTCATTTGATAGTTGGCTTTTTTTTTTTTTTAAATTGTGCCCTAAAGCTGAGGTTGTAACTTGTGCTTTTATTAAATGGCAAAACCTATTTTGTCTTCAAAACCTGTTTTCATTCTTAGCTTTTACAGAATTGTAAGATTCCATTTCAGTAACGTAAAAGTTTAACTGAATACTGTAGATGCTTTAGCTAATGATTCTTTTCTTAAGAAGTGTTATATATAGCAATTTAAATTGCTATATGTAGCAAAGGATGTGTTATATATAGAAATTTAAATAATTTTTAGCTTTTTGTAGGCAACTTGTGAATTTTTTCAATATGGCCATGACATGGTTAGGTTTTCTGTTTGGTTAGGGTGGGGGGTGTTGGTGTTTGGTTGTTTTGTTTAATATGCCTCGAAAGTCTTAAGAGTATTTTTGATTGATGTAAACATGGGTTGAGTAGAAGCTGCAAAAAAATCAAAGTGCTCAAAGATTGACACTGGGTGATTAGACAAATAATGCAAGTTTTATTTAGAAAGGAGTTTTACCAGAAAAACAAGAGATCACTTGGTGTGTTAACAGCAAGAGACAACTGTTGCCAGCAGAGTGGGCACTTGAGGAGAGGCGTTAAATCTGGACCAGGAACTGGGAGTTGAAATGAAGAAGTCTGTTTTGCAAGGAACTGTGCACTCTTTGTACGTACTGAGACCAGCAAGTCTTTCACGCGTTGAGAATGTGGGTGAAGTTAAATCTAGAACTTAACCTGAAGCAGTGGTTTGACATTACTGAAATGGAAAATAACTGTGGCTTTTTTTTTCTGCTTTCTGCGTCTCGTTCCGTGATTCCTGGCCCCACACTACTACCCCACACTACTGCTTCATGCCTCCTTGTGCAGGCTCTTGTGCTTATCCCTTAGTAGCCCACAGAGAGCTGTAATTGAAACTACAGCAAAGGGGCCCACTGAATAGAGCAGGATTTTCTGTTCATAAGCAGGACTAGACAAGAGGTAACTAGTTAGTAGGTGGCAAACTGTTGGAGGTGCTCAGCTGTGACTTGCAACTCCATCCCAAATGTATGGGAGCAGAACATTCAGTAAAGCTTTCATGTACTGCATAAATTCTGTCCTGCTCTTTCCTGTCGTACTCCTATTCATTGTCTTCAGAAGTTGTAAGCAAGCGCTTCAAGGAATGTATTTTTTAAAAAAAATAAATTTCTGTAGAATTGTTTAGGTTAGAAAATACCTTTAAGATCAAGTCCAACTGTTGACCTAGCACTGTCAAATCGCTGCTAAATTGTCCCTAAGCACCAAGTCTATACATCTTTTAAATACCTCCAGGGATGGTGACTCAGCGACTTCCCTCAGCAGCCTGTTCCAGTGCTTGATAACCCTTTCAGTGAATATCTTTTTCGTAATACCAAATCTAAACCTCCCCTGGCTTCTAAACAGTTCTGTTGTGAATGTGATGATGAATTAAGTCTTGCAATTGAAATTCAGTGAGAAAGCTTTTAATGAAATACAAATTTACTCAGCTCTAATATTGTTAATTTTAAGAGTAAATTGATTAAGATATTTTAAATGCAGGATTTATAACTTTATTCTTCAGCTCTGAAATACATTGAATTTTTTATGTAAAAGCATGCTAGCAGTCACTTGGCTGGACTGAAGTTATGTACTCAGCTGGTAAAGTATGGTGGTGTGGTACAAGCTCTTCACCATATGTGGATCCAAAATAAAAGCACTTGAATGTGCTCCAATTTTACACTTATTTTGTTCTTGTCTGTCTTATGAGATACAACAAAAACATCAAAAGTGACAGCAGACTTTGAGTCTTGAATGCTGAAATGCGCAGTGACTGATGCTTCCCTGTTCACCACCGTGTTCTACATACCTAAAGAACGCTGACATCCTCCACCATGTGTCTCATGACAATCTAGCCTGTTACAGCAATCATTCCTTTGTGCATTTCATTCTTTGCGTTGTCATTGCTTTTTCCTATGGATCTGCCAGATTTATTCTGACCTTTTGCAGTTGTGCCTGGCAGTATCGTTTTATCTCGGGGTACAGAGCCCTAGGTTTAGGTATTGTGGAGGTACTAAAAAAAAAAATCAGTCCTGGATTTTGGAATATTAGATAAATAATAAGATGGAGATAATAAAATACCTATGTTTTTGGAGTAGTGCGTTAACATGAAACCTCTAGTGGTGATGGAAGAAGAATGAAAATGCTCTGAGAAATTTGTGTCCACCTTTGCTTTATAAAATGTAATCTAGATTTTACATGGATAAGGAAATGGGAAATGGAATAATTGAAACATTGAAAGCAAGCAGCAAGAAAGAATTGAAAAATAGAGTGGATGGCAAGATGTGTGACCTAACTGATTGTAGAGTTATGATGGAAGAAATGTAGACAACTGAAGCTAAAAACTTCTGTTGAAGAACAGAGAAAACAAAGACGTGAACATCGGAGGTACTAAATATGGCTGACCAAGAGAGGATGCTTTTCCAGAAGAGGGATGGCAGTTTCGGGCATGGAATGAAGAGATTTTTAACTAAATTGAGATAAAGATGAACCCAGAAAGAATCCTTAAGAGGGAAACAAAATGGCAATAGAAAGATCAGCAGTGGTGGACTGAAATGGTGGCAGACAATAATTGCAATTCCTTGCAAAACAGGAAGCAATGTTCAGTTAGGACGTGCCTCAACAAGTTGTTACTTTTTAAAATGTTAAATCCAATTAGGATCAAATGTGAACAGGTAAAATCCAAGAAACAAATGACAACGTGTCATCTGATGCAAAGATGGCAGACTTCAAGATAACTATGTGGTAACTGTGTGGGGAGTCTCTGCACAGAGAAGGAGGAGGGAGAAGTTGAAAGGTGTTTTGATGTTCAGATATTTTGATATTGGTTCTTATAATTTGCTGCACTGCTTGGGTTCATTTCACTCAGAGCCTCAAAGTGAGTGTGACTACGGATTTCACTCTTGCCTGTTATAATAAAAATACTTGAATTGAAATGCATGCCTCTGAAGCTCTTCATTCTGTGTCTAAATACAAATGCACCAAACCAGCAATGTGTAAGACAAATTGCGGTTTTAATTGGGTTTTATGGAATTCAAACTATTAACAGGATTAGCTTTGAGATTGGATGAAGATCTGCCGGTCTAAAATACACTCTGAGATACTTAACTTGAGAGAGGGGTTGGCTGGTACAGGTGACATGTGATGCACTTAACTATTTAATCTATTTTGATGTCTGTAAGGCTGCCAAGGTTACAAAGAAAAGATTCACCTCTAATTTGCTACGGTCTCTTGAAAACACCAATTTGTGGTGCTAAACTTTCAGTCATTCATATATGCTACTTAGTTTTCCCATTTCTGGAGATATCACAGTATTGGACATGTGAAATTTCCCCAATTCTTGAAGAGTGAGGTCATCTTATATTGAAGCTTTGGAAAAGAACTTTTAAAAAACCTTGCATTTTTCTTTACTCTTTTGGCAAATAACATGGAACTATTTTCAAGGATTCAGGTTTCTTGGAGTATACTGAAAGAACTAAAGGTATTTAGACCACTTCAGGCCTATAGCTTATCTTTTAATGTTCTGATCCTAGTGCATCTTGCATCATCAGTGACAGGAAACTATTTGATAGACTTAAGTGGAGAGTTTGTACTAGTACTGACACTATTGCAAACTGTGGATTTATTTTGTTAGACATCTGCTTTTCTATTTTTTTTTTTTTTGAAAATCAATGTCTCTGAACCTCTTTATATGAGGGAATCAATAGTGCTGTACGCAGTAAAAGAGGTACACTAAGAAAAGTAAGTTTTGTGGCAGAAACCCATGGTTCCTCGCCTTTGGCTACGGTTAAACTAAAAGATCATGTCAGATGTGCTCTATTCAGTTATGTTGAAAAATCTTGTTTTCTTTTGCAGTCGTTGTACAGACTCCCTGTTGTAGGGCTTAATCTGATGTTCTGGAAAGGCAGCTATAGCCACAGATGTGCCCTGTAAATAGGAGGCATTACCACGAGGAATGTGGTTGTCTGTAACTGTTAGTTTAAAAATGCATGTTTACTGATATTCAAGATGATTCAAAGAGGGCGGTTTTCTCAGTGTAAGATCTGAGTTTTCACAACAGAAAGAAAACTCTGGCTGTAGATTTTCCTTTCTGTCTCTTACATTGAAATATTTTACTGCTGTGACTTGCTCTTACCTGCATGCTGCACTCTAGGACAGTTCCTGAGCATTGGAATTGTTGACAAACTTCTAATGACTTAATCAGTGTTTTTTAGTTTTGTTTCTGTATGCTCCTGTGTAGTGAATGAAAGGGAATTTAGAGTTATTTCCTCACTACTTTTTCCCAAAAGTGGATTTCTTGCAGCATGTTCCCTCTAGACCTGGTGCCTGCTACAGTGCAGTGTGAGGATATTAAAGAAATAAATTCTTAACTGTTTCCCTGAACATACTTCTGTTCAGAAAGCTTATTAATTTTTTCAGCCTGTAATTTTTCCTTCTAATTCTGTTATCAACGCTAATGCTCTTAAGATTCTGCTGTCTTTAATGTGTTCCACCTTCAAAATAAAATATTCCACCAAATTAAGATTTTTTCCTTTCAGTATTTCCTGACCAAATCAAATATGTAGCTATTTTAATCTTCCTTTGAAAATCTGTCTCCTGTCTTCTGATTATTTTTCTTTTCTTCCCCTTCCCCCCGAATTCCATGTAATTTGTCAATATTTTACTGGTATTGAGATGTCTGGGAGAGAATACAATATTGCAAATATGTAATTACCACTCCTCTCATTGTTCAGTGCTTGTATTTATTATTGCTGCACATAGCAAGTTCATATCTAAATTGCTGTCCACTATACTCGTAGGCTTTTTTCATTATTGCTTCATCACAGATTTTTGTTTGCTGTTTCAGATCTGTGTTTCTAGTATGCATATTGCCAGAATTCCTTCTATTTCCATTTCCTAATTATTATTTTCATTCCATGCACATTTCTAAACTCCCAAAAGCTGATATTATTCTTTTTCTGGCAGGTTATTGAGGTTATCTTGCTTCTTGAGTTTGTTGCCTGTATGACTCTTGGAAAATAATTTTGCTTCAATATATATGCTTTTTTTTTCCCCTGCAAATATTTAATAACTTGTGCTGCTGCCTTGGGGATTTGAGTTTTGAGATTCTCTATCTTGTTTTTGTTAGCTTGACGAAGTTTGAGCACCTCACTGCATTTATCTGACTTACTTTATTAAGTGGTCATCAGAACATGATCTCCAGCTGCTCTATGTGCATGAATTCATTCATATGTGTGTATGTATGCATATACCTACTTACATACAGTGTGTTTACCTAGACTTCCATTTTAAAGCAATGTCATTTACCTGCAGGAGGAAGAGGAAGAAACCTACGAGCAAACTCTAGAATTCCGCAGAGGAGGCGATGGTCAGCCAAGACGGTCCACACGACCTACTCAACAATTTTATCAACCCCCAAGAGCTAGAAACTGATTAATAAGAAATAAAAGGTAAATATATGATATTGACGTTTTATTTATGGGTTTAGATTTAAAGAAAAACAGATCTTCAGTGTTCTGAAGAAGTCAGAACTTCAGTCTTTGTGAAGTTTGCGAGAGAACTTTCTACAACTTTGCCAGTAGTTGGTTGCATGAGAACTCCATATTGGGTTGCAGAAGATTAATATTTTGAACAAATAAATTATTGTAATCACCATTTTACGAGCAAATAAACGACTTTAAATTTGTTTAAATTTAAAACTGTTTCTTATTAAAAATAAAACCTCGTTTCTTATTAAAAATATTTATGTACTAAGCAACAGCATATGTATGACCTACTATAAGGAGCAAGCATAGGGCAGTGATTGCTATACCTACAGAGAACTACTGATACTAAGTCAGTGTCTTATCATGTAAGTGAAATTTTTATTGTTAGTCTTCTTAGTTTAGCAGCTACTTGTGATCACCTACAAGGAAGATATGTTTGGCCTATTGCTTCTAAACTTTGGGGGGGTTAAAAAAAGTTTTATCTGGTTTTTACTTGGTAATTTTTTACCTGAGAGCAGTAGCAGTTTTCCTTTATTCATGTACTTTTCAGCTTCTTTACTCTGAAGTAAGTGGCTGTGGTCACTGATGAACTCAGTACTGTCTGTATCTATCCAAATCCCATATTCTTCTTTTTATGTCATTTATGTGATTAAATACTCTTCCTGTATTGTTTAGCATGGGAAGGAGAATTTGCAACTCTAAAATCTAAACATGTGTGAACTCACTATTGAATGGGGAGTTCCAAGGCCTAAGAATATTTACCATACTCTGAATCTTGAGGATACGTTTGCACCCATACTTTATTAATTAGCAGAAATTCAGGTTTTATACATCATCCTGGTAAAATACACTTGATACATGCATATAGAAATCTAAAAAGGATAGCCACATAAAATAGTTCTTTTACTAAACAAATCAAGTATGCTGTACTGCTTTCATTTTGCTTGTGGATCTTGCAAATCCTTAATTTTTAAATGTTGATTACAAGTCTGCCCTGAACGAAGACAGCTTCGTAAAGGAAAATGCTCTTTGGTGTACATCTACATTGTGCCTTTGCCTTGAATCAGATTTTTTATTCCTACTAACCTGTTTGTTTTTACCAAGCTCTCTTCAGCTCCTTTCCTTGCTCCAGTCCTCCACCTTCAGTTGGCTTAATAGGTGCTGCTGATCTCTGCAGCTTTTGATGCAGTAATGTATGATTTTAGTTCTGTGATCGTATTCTAAAATACCTTTTTCATTTGGGGAAGTACTGGTAGTATAAAAGAAAAAATATTTCTGACTCTTTGCCAAGGTGATAATTATTCTATTTTTCTCCATACAATTCTATTTCCTATTTTAAGTGTATCAATAAACATCTTGCAAAAAAAATTATGCAGAAATAATTCTGTGATGTGCGTGGAGCTGAGTTTGAAACCAGCTTGGTTAGTTCAGAGGAGTGTCACTGTGATCAGCTGAATGAAGTGTGCTCAGTGTAGGCAGCATTCAGAACCATGGAAGGGGATTTTTTCTGTCTTTAGGTGATACTGGTATTTATTTCACAGTATAAATCTGGGAAACTGTGTTTTGCTTCAGTCAGCTGGGGTGGGATGGGGGCAGGAACAGACATCTAGAGAGCGTGATAGTAATTCCTGTATCTCAAGAAGAGCAAATGAATTGTTGGCAAGTAAGGAACAACCTTTCTAAGGCACAGGTGGTTATTCCTTGCAGGTTTTCTTTACTGTGCTTACATTAAAGGTTCTAGCAGGATCCTAATTTAAATGGACAGCAGTCATGGTATCAAAACCCACCTGCCATAAAAAATAAACAGTTACATCCCTTACCCTGCCCCCATCCAAGTACTATTGTTTCCTGTCAGGCATCTCTAAAGCAAGGGGTTTTCTTCAGGTGGCAAATAGTGTCAGTTAAATAAACTGAAATGCCTTTGTCAACAAGTAGTAATGGACTCTTCTCATCCAGCAAAAGCAAAATTCAAGCTATATTTTGGAAAAAAAATGTGTTATCAAGCTGAATATAATTTTTCAGCAACTACTTTGCTTTAAGAAGTACATCTTTTATTAACAGTATTTCCAAATACATTTTTTTTCATCATAGTAATTTTAAGCTTTCTTCCTAAGTTGATCAAATGAGGTATTTCCTGTGTCCTCTTTTGGCCTAGGATGGTTTACCTCAACATCTGCTCAAATTAGGTAATACCAATTTGTTATCCAAATCTCTTACGTACAATCAGTGGCAGGTTAAACCTGGTAAATTTTGGCTAATTTTGTAAGTCTAACTCTGCTGGAATTCTCTAACTCTGCACTTTTTTTTTCCTGCAATACAAATAACAAGTGTTGTAAGAGTTATTCACACCTTAAATAGTTGTTGCTGTAAGCAAATTGATTGTGAGAAAAAAAAAAAACTTATTGTTTGATAGGAAGATTCATTCTTTCTAGATCAAAATGGTCAATGCCATCTTCTTTGGCTACTCCAACTGAACTGTCTTGAAAGGTAGTTAAGTGAAAACTCTCTCTAAATGGCTAGAATGTAGTCAGTTTGAATATTTGTGTATTTTTAGTATAAAATTATTTGCTAAATCTAGCTACTTTAATTAAACTGCTTGATCAGATTTAGACTTGCATTCGGAAAATTTCCAGTATAAAATAATGTAACAGCTGTAGGATGTTAACACTAAAAAGTTGTCACGGCAGGAAATTGATCTTAGATTCTTGAATGCAAGGATCACTCAGGTAGAAAAAGAAAATGGAGAAGCAACAGATGTTTTCTGTACAGAGTGTGGGTGGGCTATGTAGGCATAATTAGGTCCTGTATTATTTTCAGTCAAAACAATCCTTTCTTTTGTCTAGAATTTCTAATAGGGAGTTTTTTTTCCTCTGCCACTGTGTTCAAGTGAGTATTTGAAAAACTGAACATTCCGTTCCTCTTGAAGAGTGGGGGATTTGTGGTCATCTCTGAATAGCATCAAAACTGGAACTTCTTCCTCAGTTTCAGATCCACTCTATAGCAAATATTTTTGAGAATAAAAATAGCACAGAATCACTAGGTTGGAAAAGACCTTTGAGATTGAGTCCAACCATACCCATCCTCTACTAAACCATATCCATGAGCACCTCATCTACCCATCTTTTAATACATCCAGGGTTGGTGACTCAGACACCTCCCTGGGCAGCCTGTTCCAGTGACCGATAACCCTTTTGGTGAAGAACTTCTTTGTAATGTCTGATCTGAACCTTCCCTGTCTCAGCTTGAGCCCATTCCCCCTTGTCCTATCACCTGACCAACAGCCACCTCTCTACAACCTTCATTCAGGTAACTGTAGGCGGTGATAAAGTCTCCCGTCAGCCTCCTCTTCTCAAGACTACACAACCTCAGTTCCTGGTCGCCCTTCTCTGGATGCACTCCAGGACCTCAGTGTCTGTCTTGTAGTGAGGTGCCCAAAATTGAACACAGTATTTGAGGTGCAACCTCACCAATCACTCATCATAGTGCTGTGTCCAGAAGCTTTTTCTTTGTGATACAGAGTAGCTTTTGTCTGCTAGATTTGCTTTCTGTAGTTCCTGTAGACTCCGGTGTAGCTGTCTTCACTTGTCTTGTTTGACAGGTAAAGTGATGTGAGTGGGTGTTTAGTGTGAGTACTGTGGTGGCCATATTTATTGGATACAGCTTATAGCTCCCCAAAGAGCATCTTGTACTACTATACATCTTATACTTCAGTTGCGGTTTGGAATGCATAACACTTGACCTGATGAGGTACTGGTTTTAAACAGTGGAATTCGAGGGGAAACCAGTAATGAAAATCTATTAAGCTTTTCCAAAAATAAGTGGTGGATGTAGTGAGTTCTCTGATTTTTAAATGTAGGCAGAAAGTCAAATTTTAGTCCTTTTCTAAATTGCTTTCACCTTACCCAGACTTGTACAACAGTGAAGCTTTACTGTCTTGACGTGTAAAAATCAGGAATATTGAATGCCATCTCCTGGAAGTGGATTCCTGTATGTTTTTTTTCCTTCTTTTTATTACCTAGAGTTTTTGAGGGCATGGCATACTGTTCTTATTTCATGCTTTTGATAACTTGTTAGATGAAGGCATGATTTATCAGGAGGAGTTTTAAGGGATCCAATGAGACAACGCTTTCCACAGCTTACTACTGAAGAATGCTTAATGACACCTTTACTCTCTGAGGAGTACTTCTGTATTATGTAAAGTAACTTTTTTTTTTCTCCTGCAAAGAGGTAGAGAGCCCTTGTTGATGATTATTTTATATTATAAATTAGTAAATTCTATAGAATATTAAATACTATAAATACATTTAAAATGCCAAGGTGCTTTGTTTTGAAAGGCAACTTCATCTTAAAAATAAAGTTCACTGTCCATATTTGTATTGAGTATGGTAGAGATGTAACAAAATGAAACATTATCTCCATACTGTAGATATGTCACCTTTGACTCAAAAGCTTTTAGAGCTATCTATGTTGATGTTACATCACTTGACAGGGAGGACTTACTAGCACTAGTGCAACAATGCACTGCTTCCTGGCTTAGTGTTCAGCATACTTATCTAGGGGTTGAAGCTTCCCTGGCAAATCTGCAATTAGTATTGACAAATACCAGCATACAATCTGTATCAAAAATGTAATGGGGTCTTAAGTGTGAGGAGGATTAAGTTTTTAAAGTTGTTTTTCTTACTTGAAGTTTTTTAATCCTGAGTTGTTTCTTAAAAGTGGAATCTGTATCCATGGGCTTGTTCAGCCTGGAGAAGGTAAGTCTCTGGGGACACCTTATTGCTGTCTATCAGTGCTTAAAGTGGGTGTCTTAAGAGGAGACAGACATTTTAGTAGGGCTTGTAATGATATAACAAAGAGTAATGTTTTTAAATTAAAAGAAGGGAGATTCAGGCTAGATACAAAGAAGAAATCTTTTGCAATGAGGATAATGAAACACTGTCACAGGTTACCCAGTGAGGTTTTAGGTGCCCCATCCCTGGAGACATTCGCAGTTAGCTCAGGTGGAGCTCTGAGCAACCTGATCCAGTTGAAGATTTGCCTGCCCATGGCAGGAGATTTGGACTAGTAGACTTCTAAGGCTCCCTTCTGATCCCAAACCATTCGATGATGCTGTCCTTCTGAAGAGATTGGTGCCACGCTCTTCCATGCTTCAGGTGTTAAGAAAGTTGATACAGACTCGCAAGAAGTCTTGACTTGCTGAAGACAGAGTGATAGAGTAGTAATGTTAAGGGGAAGTAGCAGAAGTATAGGGTAGTCAGTACTTACTGTGGTTACAGTTGACCTAGACATTTATTAATACCCAGCAGTTTGAGGTAGAGAATGCTAACTCAGAGTTTTATCAGTGTTGCTCGGAGAGCCCTTGAACCGCCCTAGGTAGTTTAGGGAATGAGTCAAATACTAGCTTGAACAGGTCTGTAAAATAAAATATTCTTTCCTGAGCTTACACTTCCTGTATAGAAAGTCATGATAGTATGAGAAGAGGGGAACAAGGAATCAATAATGTTTTGAAGGATCATGGCTTTTTGAGTTGCTTGAAAGAACCCAAGAGTGTGAACCTATGAACGATTGGTCGTTATCTGTTTCTTGGCTCTTCCTTTATACCACGATAGAATTGATTTACACTCTGTCAAACTTGGCTATAAAATCTATACTGAAGTCCTTACCCAATGGGCAAACTGCATTTTTGTGAGAAGTAATTTCCAGAAAGCATCCTTTCCTTGTATACCAATCATATTTATTGTATTGAAGGGCAACCTTCTGATTCGTTCTTTTAAAGATTTAGATCTCTACTGAAAAGCAGATATTCATTCTTGGAGGAAGGAAATGAACTAACAGTGAAGAGCATGTTGTGCTAAGACCAGAGAGTTTTTATGCTTATCTATTGTATTTTATTTCTTTCATTTAGAAACCTCGGGATGGGGGGGAAATTCACTGGCAGCTCCAACTTGCTGAAGACTTCTAGAAGAAATTCTGGCTTTTCCCAAGCAACAGGATGGAATGAGGAAAGCTCATGTGAGCAGAAGGAATTTGGACCTGACACCACAACAGACTTTTTTAAAGTTCTTAGTTATATGAAGCTGAATACTTTTTACATATGAAAGAGGCAAATTGTCATTGCTGCCATCAATAAAACCACAGTGCACTATTCTATTCTTTGCCTTGTATTCTTTTTACTGAGCCCCCATTGTTAGCTAACATAATACTAATGTTTCATGATTTTTACTCATTTTGAATTGATTTTGGTTCGAATATTGTTTCTGGTAAAGTCAAAGTGAAACTTGTATTTTCTCAAAAGCAGACAGGATTGGGCATTTAATTTAGATTTTAGCCTAGCTGTAGTGAAAGATGTTAAAAGAAATTACGCTGGTTATTGCACAGTGAAATTATGAATAGGTTTTGACTGTCTTTTCTGTGTTTATTTTCCAAAGTTGCTGAAGTCCAAATTACAAATTTGCCCATTATTTTTTCCATGATCTGTGACTGAAATGTTGAAGACAAAAAAAATCACCTTCAATAGTCATTTTTCTAAAGTAATTTTAGGTAAATATTTTCTTTTTAGGGATATTTATATTGCTGAAATAGTAACGTTTCTAGAAGGTACAGGAAAGTTGTTTAAACAAAAATATTGAAAGGTGCATATAAGTATTTTAAACAAATATGTGTATACATGCACACATGTGCAACCTGTTGAATAGTAGGTTCTAACTTTCTTGTAGCTTTAAAGTCTGCTTTTATTGCCTCATATTACTAGAATTTTTCAATTATCATTGATGCTTGAAAGACTTATGTCAAACTACTTTTATTCGAAGCTGTATCTTTGAATCTTATGTGATTATTACAAATAGTTGAATTTTCACTATTTCTTATAGCTGAGAAGCACTGAAGTTCTGTGTACCATGCAAATCCCTTCTAAGCTTTATTCTGATCATTTAATTAAGATTAAAGTAGCACATATGTTTTGAGGTAGTTCTGTAAAGGCAGAATTTTACCTGAGATGTATTGGTGGTATAATTTGTGCAACTAATTATACTGAATTTCTCTGAGTGCACATACAAAACACTGTTTGGACAGAACCTGGTTTATCTGGATGAAAAGAAGTTTTATATTGATGATGTAATTGAATGTATTTGCAGTACATAATGTAGATTACTGTCCAAATGCAGTCAGATCTTAGCAAGCACATAAATATTTGCAGAATAGTAAGGAACCAAATGCTTGCTGCCTTAATGGGTCCTAAGGAGCTTCTTGAGAATTACAATGCAACTCACTAAGAACTCTGAAGAAATTTGGAAACTCAAAACATGAGCTTTACAATGTTGAAGTTACGATTAATTGACACACGAGAAAGGTTATGAAGTTTGTTAGATTTAAGTTAGAAACCAGTTTCCAAATATTATGAGTCATTCTGGTCAGTTCTGCTAAATTGTACCAGCAAATAAATAAATGGTAGATCTAATACGTTGGATGTTGGATGCTTTACTTCCAGAATTATTGTTCAGACCACTGATAGCAGCTATTCAGCTTCATAAAGTGATGCAGCCATAGCATCGTTCTAAAAAAGCAGGTTTGATTTTCCTGTGCATTAAATGAGCTCTATAATCAGTGTACCAAAGCAATTTCTGAAATTAAAATAATTTTTATGGGTTTTTTGAGCCTTGATTCTTGCTGTGAACTAAATCATAAAATTCAGAAAACTGCAGTCTGATGTAGTGACCTGTAAATCATAAAGCCTACTTAGGAAAATTTGAAGGCTGGGAATATAATGCAGTATTCCTGTGTAGTGTTTGTGGTGTTCTGAAATTACTTTATATATGTGCAGCTGCCTGTAGGCAGATGAAGTATATTTGAGAATGTTGGGTTTGTTTGCAAAACAGCAAGGGCCATGTCCTGGTCTCTTCATCGGTGCTGAGGAACTGGAGACCTAGAGTAAGCAAACAGCTGGAGAGTCATCTTGAAAATACATGCTGTCTTGGTGTGATTTATGGTTCTTTTCTGCTGTGGTTTCGACTGAAGTAACTTCTCTTGAAAGCTCTGCATGTTGAGGATCTGAAGAACAAGCGATTTGAGTAGATAAAAACTCTGTCAACCTGTTCTGAAAAGCAAGAATTTGTAAATTCGCTCTTATTGATTCCTGTACCTGGAAATAACATGGTGATAAACTGGGTATGTATAAAAATTGTTTTCTTGTTTTGCATAATCCATCAAAACTACAAATACAGTAATTTGGTGGCCATAATGTAGTAAACTTTATATACAAAAGAACAAGATTAATTTATTTAGAATTATGTACAGAAAACGTTTTGACAACTAGGCAGGTCTTCAAAACTGATCTAATTTGTCAGAAGCAACAGCAAAAGTAAGCTCCTGAACTTGGGGCTGTGTCTGTGTAGTTATTAGTGGTTGATAAGGAGCACTGGATACTGATCATCCACATAGAAATCAAGCTAGTGAATAAATGAAAAATTTTGGAGTTCTCTTGATGAGTGGGGTCTGTGGGAAGGCCAACGATGGGTGTGTAGTAGCAACGGAGCACCATAGATGGTCTGAAAAATAAATTCTGCAGTTGCTTCTAAGGAAAATATTTGTAATCATAGTGCCTTGTCATACTTCATCCAGCTTGATTAATACGTTTCTGTCTCCAAATGGATTCATAGGTAAGTGTTGCTCAGGAGTTACCCGTGTTATTTCAGGCAGTTCAGTATTTCATGGGATCTTGAATGCTTTGATCTTATACCATATGTTTCTAAACTACAGATGTGTACTGGGGGACTAGAATAGCATATATGATGTTAGTGTTCCATGTGCTACTTGAGTAGGTAAAACAGCTTCCTTCAACTTTGAAAAAAAATCTAATGTGAAAATTTGATAATGTCCTGGTTTCAGCTAGGATGGAGTTAATTTCTTTTCTAATAGAAGATGGAATGCTCTGTTTGGGAGCTAGGATGAGAGCAGGGCTGATAGCACCCTGATGTTTCTAGTTGTTGCCAAGCAATCAAGGACTTTTTCAGTTGTTCATATTTCCCTGCTAACGAGAAGGGAGGGGACGCAGCCAGGACAGGTGACCTGAACTGGCCAAAGGGGGTATTCCATGCCAGTTATGTCATGCTCAGCATAAAAGGGGGGCTGGTGGGGGGAAGAGCAGGCAGCTCATCCTCACTCCTACCAATTATCAAAGATTTTATATGAGTTTAATTGATGGAATAATACAGATTATGTACTCTGGCATTTCACTGCTCTGACATATCAATCCCTTTAGGTATTTTATGATCAAATGCTCCTAATAACAGACATTCTTGATGGTCAGGTAGTGTGCTTTTTACACCAACTGGTTGGATTAAAAGGTATATAAAAACTTTAGCATTGTTATGGCAAAGTTCAGATACATCAAGGTGTAATTAATCAGGAGTAGGAGCTTGTAGCTAAGTTTCAGTGTATGGTACCTCAGAAATTACAATTAAATTCAACCTCTACTGCTCCATTTGTCTCAGTTGCTTTAACTTTGAGCTTTCATTTTCAAAAGAAAAAAAAAAGACTAAAATCTTACAGCTGTACATAAACCACTGAAAATGTGGCTGAATTTAAATTAAGAAGCTGATGCCTGCTGCATATTTAGAAAGTTTTAAACAGTTGCAAGAGTTTTGAAATGGGAAAACATGCCATGCATGCTAGCTGGGAACCTTTGTGTTCTGTGGCTGTGGAATCTGGCATTTTTTCCACAGTATTGAAGATCTGAACAATTGCAATATACAGGAGTCATATTTGAAAACAGCACTTCATTCAGTCTCTGTGTACCTGTGAGGAACCTGGCTTTAGCTCCTTCTGACTCCAGCACTTTGTAAGAAGCCAGGCAGCAGCTGGGAGTCTCAGTTGAAATCGGAGGTAGAGAGGTTAAGATGCTGTTGTTGGTCTCTGAGTTATTCCTAACTTAGTGTGAGAGGCTGTACTCTGTACTTGAAAAACATGGAAGAAGCTGGGGCTCTGGTTGCACAGGTAAGGATGAATACTGTATCAGTAGTGTGTTGCAAAGGGCAGTTGTGTACACTTCAACAAGGACAAGATAGGTGTAAAAGCATAGCTATCCAAGTGATGATACAGCAACAATTCTGCCAGATAACTGCTGCCTGCAAAGTATTTTGCATCATGAAATGCAGCCTCTGGGAAGGCAGACCTGGTCCTGTTCAGGAGCCTGGTTGAGAGAGTCCCTTGGGAGGCAGTCCTGGAGGGTGGAGGAGTCTGTGAAGTCTGGAAACCCTTTAAGAAGGAAATCTTAAAGGCACGGAAGCAGGCTGCTGCAATTGCTGAAAGATGGGGAAGAAGACTGGCCTGACTTAACCATGAGCTTTGGCTGGAACTTGGGGGAAAAAAAGAGAATTTATGGTCTTTGGAATGGACAGGCAAATCAGGAGGGCTACAAAGATGTCATTAGACTATACAGAGCAAAAAAGAGAAGGGCTAAAAGCCCAGCTAGAAATTAATCTGGCTACTGCCATAAAAGCCAATAGAAAATGTTTCTATAAATATATTGGCAACAAAAGGAGAGTTAAGGAGAATCTCCACCCTTTATTGGGTGGGGGGGAATGCATAGTGACTAAAGGTTGTACTCTGACTTATTCTAGAAAAAGGCATTATACATCTACCCTTACAGGCTACTCTAGATGCCACAGCACCCTGTTTCCTGGTCCTTGGAAAAAAAACAAACAGGCACCTAGATCCATATTCATCCCTTCAAATCTTTGGCATTAAATGAGGAAGCTGGCATACTGAGAGAGCTGGTGCAAGATCTCACCGAGCCACTTTCCATCATGTATCAGCAGCCCTGGCCAACCAGGGTAGTCAGAGTTGACTGGAGGTTAGAAAATGTGACACCATCCCCAGGAAGAGCTGGAGGAGGATCCAGGAAACTAAAAGGCTGCCAGTCCAACCCTTGGTGCCAGGAAAAGTTATAGAGCATACAGTGTGCTGTCGCATGGTGCATACAGGTGACCAGGCACAGTCAGCATGGGCCTATGAAAGGCAAGTCTTCCTTGACTAACCTGATCTCCATTTGTGATGAGATGACCTGCTTAGTAGGTGAGGGAAAAGATGTGGATGTTGTCTACCTGGACTTTAGTAAGGCCTTTGACATCGTTTCCTGCAGCATTCTCCTGCAGAAACTAGCTGCCCATGGCTTGCACAGGTGTACCCTTTGCTGGGTAATAAATTGGCTGGGTGGTCAGGCACAGAGATTGGTGGTGAATGGAGTTAAATCCAGTTTATATCCAATCACAAGTGGTCTTCCCCAGAGCTCAGTGCTGGGGCCAGTTCTGTTTATTGTCTTTATCAATGCTGTGGACAAGGGGATCGATTGCACCCTCAGTAAGTTTGTAGACCACACCAGGTTGGGCAGGAATGTTGATCTGCTTGTTGGTAGTAAGGATCTACAGAGGGATCTGGACAGGCTTGATTGATGCGTTGAGGCCAACTGTATGGGGTTCAACAGCTCTCGGTGCTGGCTTCTGCAATGGGGTCACAACACCACTG
This sequence comes from Gallinula chloropus, assembly GCF_964237585.1. Classification (NCBI taxonomy): domain Eukaryota; kingdom Metazoa; phylum Chordata; class Aves; order Gruiformes; family Rallidae; genus Gallinula; species Gallinula chloropus. The sequence goes on along the minus strand of NC_140085.1, from coordinate 176,309,277 downwards.
TGCAGCACCACAGGTTTGGGGAAGAGTGGCTTGAAAGCTGCCAAGGCTTGAATGAAGAGGTTTGACGTGGACATGGGACTGTTGATCTATAGCAGCTGAATATCAGCCAACAGTGTGCCCAGGGGGCTAGGAAGGCCAACTGCCATCTGGGTTTGCATCTGAAATAGGGTGGCCAGCAGGACTAAGGTAATGATCACCCCCCTGTACTCAGCACTGGTGTGGCTGCACATCAAATACTGTTTGGTTTTGGGCCCTTCACTGTAAGACAGATACTAAAGTGCTGTAGAGTGCCTAAAGAAGAGTAACCAAGCTGATGAAGGGTCCAGAGAGTAAGTCTTATGGGGGTAGCTGAGGGAACTGGCATGTTCAGTGTGGAGAAAAGGAGGCTAAGGGGAGACCTTATTGTTCTCTACAACTACCTAAGAGGAGGTTGTGGTGAGATGGGTGTCAGTCTCTTTTCCCAAGTAACAAGCAATGGGACGATAGGAGAGAGGCTCCAGTTGTGACAGGGGAGGTTTTAGATTGGGTATAAGAAAAATTTCTTCACCAGAAGAATTGTCAATCACTGGAACAGGCTGTACAGAGAAGTGGTTGAGTGATCATCCCTTGAGGTATTTAGAAGATGTGTAGATGTGGTGGTTAGGGACATGGTTTGGTGGTGGACTTGGCAGCATTAGGCTAACAGCTGGATTTGATCTTAAAGGCCTTTTCCAACCTAAATATTTGCATGTTTTTCTAATTAATAGAATGCACAGTATTTATAGAAAGAATATGAGATTTAAGATCATTTGAAAGTATCACTACCATTTGTTTGACTTTTGTTTTTTAATAATTATCTTGATGAGGATGTTTACTTGAAGTGTAGGTGGGATGCTGCTGTTTTCTAGTAGGACAACAATAATAATAATCACTCACTAGGTTTTTTTATTTTTTGTTTTCTCTCTTCATTGGTGTTTAGATGTAATCATAGCTATGTACTGTTGTTTCCTTGATACTAGTGATACTAAACTAAATTTATGTCCTTATGTGATCCAAACATTGATGTTTCCTGCTGTAGTTTTTGTACTTCCTACTATATAGAAATCACTCATGAATGGTGAGTCACACTGTTCCTTCATTATGTACAATTATGTTCTGTCTGGGCGACAGGTACCCACAGGGTGATTCATGGATCTGTCAAGGAAATGTGTGTCCGGAGTCTGGACCACACTGTTCAGTAGGGCTGGTTTTGACCTGCAGCCTGCAAACTGGTAACCATAGCATCAGTCATTTCTCTGACTTTTCCCTAGATGATGTAACACCTACAATTCAAAGCCAGCATAATGCAGAACAATAACAATAGTTAGTTTCGGTTTAGTATGTCGTTTTTTCTGGGAAAAAAAAAAATCTGTAAAACAGGGGAAACTTCTGGCTTAGCATTAACCAGGCAGGAATAATACCACTCTGCACTTTTCTCTCAGATCCTTTTGTCAAAGAATCCTAGGGGTTGGAAGGGACCTCAAGAGATCATTGGATCCAACGCCCCTGCCAAAGCAGCTCCCTAGGACATATTACATAGATAGGCATCCAGACAGGTCTTGAATATCTCCAGAGAAGGAGACTCCACCACCTCTCTGGGCAGCCTATTCCAGGGCTCTGTCACCCTCACTGTGAAAAAATTCTGCATTTTGGTGCGGAACTTCCTGTGCTCCAGCTTGCAGCCATTGCCCCTTGTCTTGTCTCCACAGACCACTGAAAAGGGGCTGGCCAATTCCCCCTGCATCCCATACTTCAGATATTTATAAACATTAATGAAGTCCCCCCTTATTCTTCTTTTCTCTAGGCTGAACAGTCCCAGCTCACTCAGCCTTTCCTCATAAGGGACTCTCTCCAGGAGATCCCTGTCTTTTTTATACAAAAGACTGCTTATCAGTGCTACTTTAGATTTTAATATCACAGTTTCAAGGTAATTTTGACTTTCATTACTTAGGCTGTAGACTTTTATCTGGGTATTTCTTCAGCGGAGTAAATAGGAGTCTCCCGAGTCCTCTACATATGAGGACTTTGTTAATTTTTTGTGGACATTGATTTAACTTCTCCCCTTGATAAAATTCTGAGCTCTTGAAAGCACTTAGTTCTGCTATTCCAAATTATTCCTATTACCAGACCGTTCCGGGATTTAATTCCTTAGCAAGCTAAAAATCTTCTAACTACAGCCTAAACGTGTTCAGTTACACATACTTGGGCTTATGTCACCATTGACCTTCAGTTGAAAGAGCTCTCATCTGACCCTTGAGGTGTTTGTAAGCAATTTCCAAACCCTGCTGCGTGAGGGCATGGAAGAACAGCACCCCACGAGTCCGGTTCAGTAACCGTTTGCGGTGCGGTCGCATCCTCTCACAGGAGGCTCTATGACTCATTGTGGTCCTTCATGCCTATAATGCAGGCAGTCCTTTCTGTTCAGCTGTCTGTGCCTTCATTGAACTGATTAATTCTTTGAGCTTGTTTCTTCGTGTGTCTGCCACCTTTTGATCAGTGGAAAAGGCTGTATAGTGTTGCAGCACAGCACACGTTAGAAGGGACCTCTAGGCCAACCTCCTACTCAAAGCAGGATCAGCGATGAGATCAAATACGATTGCTCAGGGCTCTATCCAGTCAGGACTTGCAAACATTTGGGGAGGCAGATGCATTAGCTTTCTGTGCTCCAATGTTTGACTGACTGCCCTCATGGAGGGCGGAGAGGGGGGAGCCTTGCCTTATATACAGTCTGAAACTGTCCTATTTTAATGTATTCTAGTTGTCTTTCCTCCTGCCATACACCACTCTGGAGACCCTGGCACTATTTCGGTAACGCTTCCTGTGGTAAGGCTGCTGTTAGCACCCTCTGTCTGTAGCTGTTTCTCCTCCAGTTGAACAAGACACCATTTCCTTGGCTTCTCCTCATGGGGCTGTCATGGTTTTACCCCTGCTGAGAGCCGAGATCCACGCAGCTGCCTGCTCTTTAAAGGAAAAGAGCAGGGGAAGGAGGGGGCGGGGACGGGGGGAGAGGCAAGGGAAAGGAAAAGGAAGGGGCAAATAACAACCCCAAAACCAAGAAACCAAAAAGCCCGTGGGTTGGGATAAGGATAGTTTACTAAAGTAGCAGAAAGATAAAATATAACAATGCTAACAGGACTTTAGATCAAAAAATATATGAAGCTGTTGATACACAATGAAGTTTCTCACCGAACCCACAACTCAGGCCGTGCCACCCAGAGCCATCCCGGAACCCAACTGACCCCCAAAACCGCGCGTCCCGGAGCTGCCCCACTCCTCCTCCCATCAGCCCCCCTTTATACTGGGCAGGACGTAATTGGCATGGAATACTCTCTTTGGCCCATTTGGGTCACCTGTCCTGGCTTCGCCCCTCCTTTCTCATGAATAGAGAATTATGAAGAGCTGAGAAAGTGCTTGACTGTCTGACAGCAACTAAAAACATCAGGGTGTTACCAGCACTGCTTTCATTTTAACTCTCAAACGCAGCATTCCATCCACTGCTACAAAAGAAGTTAACTCCATCCTGACTGAAACCAGGACACGGGCATGTGCTCCAGCAAAGGCAGGTAGTTTGGTAATGAATATAGAGAAACTGAGTAACCAGGAAAGCTAAAGCCCTGACAGAATTAGCCAGGGACATCAAGGACAACAAGAAAAGTTTCCATGTGTCAGTGATAAAAGGAAGATGAGGAAAAATGTGGGCCCCCTCCAGAACAAAACGGAAGACCTGGTTTCCAAGGATATGGAGAAAACGAGGTACTCAATGAATTTTTTGCCTCAGTCTTCATCACCAAGGACAGAGAAAGCAAAGGCTGGGAGAATGGGGAACTGGCCACTATAGGAGAAGATCTGGTCTGAGACCATCTAAGGAACCTGAAGGTGCACGAGTCCATGATGTTAAGCTCAGCATGGCAATGGACACTTGCAGCCCAGAAAGCCAACAGTTCGATTTCCTGTCTACCAGTATCCACATGTCTTTTTTTCCACAGAGCTACATCTCAGCCAGCGAGTCCACAGCCTGTAGCACTGCAAGGCCTTCTTCCTTCCCTAGCACTGGACTTCTTATTTGTCCTTTAATTAATGATATTCCTATTGGCCCATTCTTCCAGCTTGCCCAGGTCCATCTGAATGGTAGTCCTTTCCTACCCTCTCACCTCCAGTTTGGTGTCAAACGTTGTGAGCAACCATCTCATTGCCTCTTTCAGGACACTGATAAAGATGTAAAAAAGGACAGATCCCAGCAGACACCCCTGTGGGTACTCATTACTGGTCTCCAGGCCAGTAGGTTTGTTGGTCTTCTGCAAAGAAAGCATGTCAGCACTCAGTGACTGCTCTGGTCCTTGAAGCATCTTCCCTTTCCTTAAGCACTGCAGATGGAAAAGAAATGTTGGTAGGACAAAGCTTAGTTGGTAATAATGAGGTAATTATTCAAGTAATTGGGGGCTTATCAGACCATGATGATCTGTTCTTCAGAGACAAGTGAAACCTTTGCTCAGGAAGAGGAATTTGCCAGGAGGCTACATGGCAGGCAGTACCTGTTACTACAGCATGCTGTAACACACAATTTCTGTGCATTTTCTTACATCTTATGGTAACCCATCTTGTAAAACATCTGGGAGATCAAACAACAGGGTATTTTTAAAAATAAAGGAAGTAAAGATAAGGAGGTAATCGTGGTGGAAAGAATGACTTGGATTGTGCAGTGGCTAAGGCTGACTGACCTCATGCTGCTTCTGTCAATTTGCTGTAATATGTTTCTACGGTAGCTTGACTCATGCTCCTTGTATGCAGAACGACTGTCACTCAACAGAACAAAACCCTGCTCTGCTAGCAGACACTGGAGTTCTGGGTCAGCCTGCTGATGTTTCATGACAAGGTGTTGACCTGACTGGATGTTAAGCTTCACCCTGAATATAAAGACAGGGAAAGAGTTGAGCACACCTGATGTACGAACTCGGACAGTAGTAACTGAGCCTGAGGAAGAAGAGGTTGCTCATTATGTTATTACCAGGATGGAGCAACTTTTTTTTAATCTTACATATGCTGTTTGGAATGCTTGGAAGTAGGGCAGGGAAGTAATCTGCTGACAGTGATACGTTCTGTGATTGTGGTAGGGCCCAGAAGCAAAGTAGTCTAATACTGTAAGAGTAAAATCTCTGTGCCAGCTACTTGTTTCCAATGTGGAATGGAAATCTGTGTCTTGGACAATGTTGGGAGCAGGGCTAGCCTTGGGCACAAGATTAACAAAGTCTGACAAGCAACAACTTGGCAACAGAGAAGCTGGACTAATGTGTCTGTTCCCAGAAGCAGGACCTGAGGAACAGGGTGCTCCTGGCATGCTCTCCAAACTGCCCCTAAAGAAGCTTGGAACTGTACAAATCATAAGGGTAGGCATATCCTGACGTGCACATTTAATGAAAAATAAATGCTCTTTTCCTCCAGGACTTGCTCTCAATGGTTATGTTTCATTGCTAGCAGTTACCTCCAGGAGCTGTAACATATATCTGTTTATCCCATAAAACTTGGAATAGACCGTGCTGGTCACAGAGTAATCTGAAGGATCAGAATATGCTGTCTTCTGTTAGGTTGCCACACCGCTTCACATTTCTTCCTCTCTGTTTGCCTGTGGACTGTAGAACTAAAGCATCACCTGAGGATTTATGTGAGACTACATTTTTAAGAGTACATTTATTGAGCCTTTTTTGGTCCAATTCCTCCAGCCACTGAGTTGAATGTACTAAATATGAAAATTCTTGGCATATTTAAAACTTTCCTTTGCGTGACGATTTATACTGTGAGCTCATTTCTTATGAGCCATGATATGCTATAAGATAAATAACCCGAAATATGACATAAAAGTCAACATCTTTATGTGATTAATTGAAGGAATTATGGAGGAGAGGCCTCAGCTTTGCTTGGCAAATTCAAAAAGTACTTCCAATTTATCTAATGCCAAGTAATCTGTAATGAACAAGATCAAATTATAATGCTATGGTTCATTGAGCGTGGTTGATTAAGATCATTGTTCATTCACCTAAGGCCTGTCATTTAATATTTGTATTCTTAGAGAAATGCATGCCTTGGAGCCTAGCACGCCTTACCTTCTCAAAGAGCAGCTATTTATAGAACATAGTTTGTTATAAGTATCTTAACACAGGTAAGCCCAGGACTAGGGTACATTGAAATGTGCCTCTCTGTAATAACTAGATCACATAAGTGTATACTTTTTTTTTCTTTCCTGAGCTAGTTATATTGGTAGGAGTCCTCCTGTTGCAAGGATTTATGGTCGTTTAAAGGGCCATCTCCTGTTCCTTATGGAAACAGGTTACAGTGGCATAAACGCAGGGGCTGTACCAGTGCAGCCAAAGCAGAAGGATTTTTGTTCATCTCCTTGTGTCATGTCTCCATCATTCGAGAAGTGTGAGGACATGCCCTTGGGAGCAAGTTGGGCAACACTGGGCTCACCAGCTCCAGGAAGTGCTAGAAGATAACCCTGCCCCACAGCTGGTGGGTATGACTGCCTCTGCCCTATGGGAAGGTAAGCGTGTGTGCTACTCTGCCATGCAGAGGCTGTGGCTGAAAATCATCCTCTCTCCCTTTTCACAGAATCACAGAATCACAAGGTTGGAAGAGACCTTCAAGATCATGAAGTCCAACTATTCCCATCCTATGCTAAACTATATCCCTAAGTACCTCATCCCTTTTTTTGAACACATCCAGGGAAGGTGACTCAACCACCTCCCTGGGCAGCCTGTTCCAGGCCCTGACAACTCTTTCAGTAAAACATGTTTTTCTAATATCCAATCTAAACCTGCCCTGGCACAGCTTCATGCCATTTCCCCTTGTTCTATCTTCTGTCACCTGGCTGAAGAGACCATCGCCCACCTCTCTACAACCTCCCTTCAGGTAGTTGTAGGTGGTGATATGGTCTCCCCTCAGCCTTCTCTTCTCCAGGCTAAACACCCCCAGCTCCCTCAGCCATTCCTCATAGGATTTGCCCTCCAGCCCCTTCACCAGCCTGGTTACCCTTCTCTGCACTTGCTCAAGGAGCTCAATGTCCTTTTTATGGTGGGGAGCCCAGAACTGGACACAGTACTCAAGGTGTGGCCTCACCAATGCCGAGTACAGGGGCACAATTACCTTCCTAGACCTACTGGCCACACTGTTTTTGATAGAAGCCAAGATGCCATTGGCCTTCTTGGCCGCCCAGGCACACTGCTGGCTCATATTCAGCCTGCAGTCAACCAACACCCTCCTTTCTGTGTAAACAGAGCAATCCACTCAGCCACTTCCCATTGAAAGTTCTGCCCATGCTTCATCCCTTGTGTTTTTGGCTCTGTGGCAACAGCAGTCTAGTCACAGCTGACAGCCTTCTCTTTTACCCAGCTGCTGGGTGCTTTGTAGCGTGGGTTGTACTGACCCTGGTGTGACTGGGGCTTTATTCCTCTACATGGACAAAGAATCCTGTGAGCCTACTGCAATCAGTAATTTACTCCTGCAATTTACCTGGTGATTCTTAGGATTCTTCCATTGCAATTAAGGTATAACCTGGCAATGAGTAGGAGTGAGCGCTGGCTGTATTTCACTCATTTTCTAATTGAGATATAAAATAGAGCAAATGCTGCTGGGTTTATTGTAGTAATTAATGGTGAATCTAGAGTAGCCAGACTTGAAATGTCTTCTATTGATCTGTGATCTCTGTAGATTAATCACCTTTGCCCATTCTTGCAAATTTTCTTTCAGTTATGTCACCAGAATCCAGATTTGCACTATTGGGTTTAAGTGCTCTTCTGAAACTGGGCAGAACTGCATTTCTTCTGACTAGATCTGAGGAGTAACTGGTGCACTCAAAACATTTTAAAGCTCTACAAACAGAACAGAGTGTTGAATACTCGGAACACTGTGACTATGTACTAAAGGCTTTTGTTTGTTTTACAGTGCAGGAATCAACTGCTGTATAGGAAGGCTATATGGTCTGATACAGAAACATGCTTAAAAAGAATGCCACAATTGCAAATAAGTACCTGGGTCAACAGCAGTTTTAAAACTCTGCAAATACATTGTTAAAATAATCACTTCTTACAAGAGAATAAAAAAAGTTTTCAGAAATAATATTTGTTTGTGTTCTAGCATCAATTTTAACATTAATTTTGCTCTGGTTTTGATATCTCTTTTTTGAATTGTGACTTTTTGGTTTCTCTGTTAGGGTACTTCCAATACTCACTATGGTTTATGTGATGTATCTCCTTTTCTAGGGAATAAGATCTCTCTGTATGCTGATATCCCTAAATTTCAGGATATACAGAGATACTAGTCAGAAATTTTCTTATCTCTAAGGTAAAATACTGCTTCATTTTGAAAACAAATCTAAACAGCCTTTGTACTCCTTGAGAGGCCAGTTTGAATAGGAACAGGAATTTTGAACTGGAAATTCATGGAATTTGTATGTTGACCTGGATTAGCTCTGAGCTCACTCTTCAGTGATGCAGTAACAAGTAGGTAAGTTTTTCCCTGATAGTAAATAAACATTCCTCCATTGTGCTTTTGTTGGCTCCTCCTTGGCTTGGTGGTTTTAAAAATACGTGTTCTACTAAAACATTTGCAGTGAGCTTTGCTTGTGCTGTGCTCAAACTGTGTCACTGAATGAATTTAGACGAATTCGCTAAACTCACGAAGAAAACCCCTCCGATATTTTACTTACAAAATAAAATTCAAAATTCATATGAGGAGAAGCACTATATGAAAAAAATATTTTACAATATTTATTTTGGAAGTGCTTAATCTATATGTACAAATTTCCTTTATTTTCTTTTCCTCCAGCAGAGGGAAACTGAGAAAACGTTGCTCATTCATCCTAGTGCTCAATAACCATCCTCTGTCACTACGTATTCAAGACCAGAATAACTATAAATAGGTAAGGAGACTAAAAATATGTGTTTATATATGCATTACCTGCTGCCAAAAAAAAAAATATACGGTTTCCAGGAACTGGAAAGGCTTCTTGCCTGTGCCTGTTACCACCCCTGAAACAGCTGAGTCAGCTAGCCGCAGTGTCTTTGATGGGTTGCATGAAGTAATTTCCTCACATGGGTAAGGATTCATTATTTGGAAGCTTCTTCAGCAAAGCTCCATTTTATAAAAGCTTAATCATTCCCTGCTACGCTGGAAGATTTCGTAGCCCCCAAAATTACCGTGATCCAGGATCCCTTTGAGGGGTCCAGAACTAAAATTCCTCATCAAAGAGCAGTTGAAGGCTGCATAACGAATGCTGTTGGATCTGCATGTAATGAGAAAAATCCCTTTGCCCTTGACAGCTGAATCATATAGTGTGACACCTTAGGACAGCCCATGTTTTCAGGGTAAAAGAAAAGGTGTAATCGTGTTACTGAAAGCACATTTCAGGCAAATACATTGTTTTTGCCTCAATTTCCTCAAGACAGTATGTTTCACTCTGCCATCTTTAAGGGGAAGGGAAATTAGTGGAGTCAGTAAAAAATGGATCTTAATTCTTCACTGTTATTCACTTTAAGAATATCTAAGCTTCTGTCTCTGTGTGTTCTTCAAAGTCCTTATGTTGATTACATGGATTTTTAGCACCTCTTGACAGAGTTTTGTGATTCTCTGCTAATTACTTTGAGAAAACATCTATGCAGTCTTTTAATGCTGAATCCCTCCAGTTCTGAATGAAAAATGTCTAAATCAGGGTTTTTCAGACTGTGCAGAAATTTAAGAACACAGTTTGTTCATTAGGGATAATTTCCAGCAGATGCTACTTATAATGATGGAGAGGAACATGTCTGACAACTGCAATTTCCTTTTTATCTCAGATGTTATGTTTCTCTAACGGCTTTCTGTAAAATCATCTGATTCTAGTGCAAAATTCTTTGAAATGGAAGGTACAAAAGCATGAATAAAATCACTACTGGGTTTATTTCTGATTTCAGTTACATTTGTCTTCATTAATGAATGGAATATGTTACACCTCTGACCGTGCTGGCTACGAATTGCACTGCATTCTGTTTTAACCGGTGATGCTCAGTTTGTGACCTTAGTCTTGGGTCTGTTTCTGTATTGGAAAGCTCCTCCCAAATCTTTGTTAATGGTTTACCTAAGCATAGTTGTTGTCCCCACTACATCATTTAAAAAGTCAAGAGTTGCCTTGTTTTTTTTTAAACTGGTTTTGGTTTCCACTCTTTATTTCTATGGAAATTTTGTACCCTCTGTTATTAATAAGCAGGTTGCTGTTGGCTAGCAGGCCTGCATTTAATAAGCAAATTTTAACATGGCTATTTCAAAGGTGAGTTGGAATTGTGGGGCTTCAGGGCATGGCTGCGTGGCTACCTAGTAATAGGGCAGTACCTCTTCCTCCAAAGTACGTTCATCTTTTTTTTCTTGGTATTATTAGTTCCAGGAACCATATGCAGTTTGGATAATTTGCTGGTTTTCTGTCATACAAAATCTTACCTTTCCCTTCATTCCTTCTCTTTCTGTCCTCAGAGAAGGTATTTCTCACAGAACAGTGTAGAATTTTCTAGTTAAATAGGTTGCAAGGAGGAAATATATCTGTCTTATTTCCATTTTTATTGCATGAGGACTCTATTAATCTGTATTTTTATTGGTTTATAAAGTAGAGTGAAGTTCAACAGCAAAGGACTGCTTTTCCCATTGTCTCTCTTGTTTTCATCTAAAAGTTGTTCCTCTGTTCAAGTTTAACATTGCATGGAAAACCTTAACTTCTATTTAATTTGTCTTTTCTGCCTGCATTCAAAGGGAGATAACGTAATAAATTTTAGAGTTAGAACAAAGTCATGCAAATGGAACTGCATAATCCTATGAGAAGATTTGCTAAGTTGATTCTATTAATGTGACTGTCACAAATTGCTATGTTTCCAGACATTTAATTAGTACCTACAGCAGCATACAGCTCTTGCCATACTCTTTTTAGCTCTGCAAAGTGGATGTAGTGGATCCACCACCTTGACACTGAGCTTGACTTTAGCTCCTCTCTCCCCAGGGTCCTCCCCTACCAGATAATTTGGTTTCTTTTATGAAACACAACTGTCTTGGGAGCAAGGCAACCAGCAGGTGTATCATCTATAGGTGACAATACTTGTTGGTCTGGGGAACACAGTATATAAACTTCCTCTAGTCAGAAGAGAAAATTGAGATGTACTGAGCAGCTGGGTTCTGGAGGAGGAGCCCTTGGAGAGAGGGAGAGAGACACAGAGGTGAGACACAGAGAGAGATAGAGAGAGATCCGTGCCAGAACAGGTTTGCTAGTGGGCACTTGTGACTCCCTGGAGGACCAGGCTGGAGCAGTCTGGGCCTGAGAGACTGAGACATTCTATGATCTATGACTGCACCCCATAGCCGTAACCCATGCTGGGGCAGCTGGTGAAGGGCTGAAGCCCTGTGGGAAAGGACTCATGTTGGAGAACTTCAGAGTTGGAAAAGGACTGTCTCCTGTAGGTGGAACCCCATCCTGGAGCAGGGGAAGGGTGTGAGAAATGCCCCCCTGATTAAGGAGGAGAATATCTCGGGAGGAACTAGCTGCAACCCCCATTCCCTTCCCCTCCCTGTGCCACAATGGGGAAGAAGGATGAGAAATCCTGACTAAAGTGAAGTCTGCTAAGAAGGTGCTTTAAGATCTGGTCGCTCTTCTCAATATCCGACTCTGGTTTCCCTGGGTGTGCAGGGTAGTGTAATAAATTAGAGAGATTTTTTTCCTTTATTCTGTGTTGAGTCTGTTTTGCCTGTGATGCTAATTGTAGAATGATCTCTCCCTGTCCTTAACTTGACTCCTAAGCCTCTCAATATGTATTTTCTCCCCTGTCCAACTTAAAAGGGGAGTGACAGAGCAGATGTAGTGGGTGTCTGACCTCCAGCCAGGGTCAAACCACCACAGATGTATGGATGCATTTTGATCATTTGGTGCTTAAGGTACCAAAGAAATAATATGATTTCATTTCCTTTGCCCCAGGGAGCACTATGAGTATCAAAACTAATGCTTACTTTCACTCTTTTGCTCAAAATATTAGTGAGCTCACAGGGATAACTTCTGAGTTTTCTTCTCAAGAATGGGAGAGGACCTGCAGAGAAGTGGTTTATTAGCTCGGTAGTATTTTTACACCTGATCGTATCAATTTCTGCTCCATATCACAACTCCAAAGTATCTCCTTGCACATATTTTCTAATAGAGGCAACTGCAGAAGGAACTAGGCCACATACCTTGCAGGAAAGCTGCTCACCACTGCAGCTATGATAGATAACAAGGCAAAATACGACAGGGAAATTCAAGTAGTGTATATATTTCATGAAAATCCTACAGTAATTTGCATTTTTCCATGCAGCTAGACTAGTTTGTAACTACCCAGATTTATATGGTGCTGGTGGCTCTGGCAGTGTGGTGTTTTGTTACTTGTAGGTCTTTTGTGTGTGACTAAGAGTCACATGTACACTGACAGGGTGAAAAAGAAAAGGAATTGATTGAGGAAATGAGTTCAAATGGTGCCTAGACATTTGGGATCTTTTAGGGTTAAGGGTGGCAAGTGCTCAGGCTAAGATCCAAATTCACGATGTAACATGCACAAGAGATCACAGCATTCATAAATACAGAGTCTAATTTGACAGGAAATAAAATACAGGCAGATGAAAGTCTAAAGAATTTAATGAGATAGTAGCCATATCCCCAGGAGCTCCTGTGGCAAAGGGGTCCTCCAGAACTGGGAGGTGATGCAGTTAAAGAGACTTACAGCAAGTATGACTGACCAAAGGTAGAAGTTTCTGATAGCATTTTAAAAAATTGTGTGAAGGACAGTATTAGAGTGAGAGAGACAGTTTAACTTTTTCCTATGAATAAGTAAGGATTACACCTCAGTGGAACTTCTGCAGTGAGTGTAGTTATGGTCCCCAGTGCTGGGCTTGGATCTGCTTGCTTTCCATCCTTTTTTCTTCTGCTCCTTTCTCTCCCCTAGCACCTTTTTGCTGTGTGTGAACTCCTTATATATGAGAAGAAACTTACCCTGATTTTTATGAAGTCTTGTCAGGTTCACCTGTGCTAACAAAAAGGTGCACTTAACTTGCAAGCTCTGTTGGGGACAGTACCAGCAGAGAATAAAAGCCAGTCTTGGACTTGAGCCAGGAGGGTGGCATATGACTCCTTCCTTCTGCAGCAAAAGGGTCGTTCCAGAGAGTCATTACCTCAGATACCCTTTCCAGAACAGGATCAAGAGCTACCAGCCCCTCACAGCTCTCTGTAGGTGCCGGCAGTTGTACACAGAAGGAGGCTACAGTGTCGCATCACTGAGGAGCATTGCATGATCGTGCATTCCCATCCTAGGTCCATCACAGGTATTGCCCCTCCTGAGCTACCACAGCCTCAGAATCATTCAGAATCATTTGAGATGGAGTGATGATCACACTCACATACTCTTCCTTTTTGCTCACAGCCCAAGCATGCCCTTTGGCATGCCTGGGCAAAGCCCTGCTGTTTAATCCTTGCAGCTTCAGATAGGACCTTTGGTTTCAGTCAGCATGGCTGTGTCAGTAGTCTGGGTGCAAGCTGAGAGCTCTGCATTTTTCTTGTTGCTGCTGTTTTTCTTTTTGATATACAGCAGGGTTTAGAGCTCTTCTAGTTATTTTTTTTTCTCTAGTTTATCGAGTTTTCCAATTCTAATGGAGAGACAAAGACAGATTCAGGAGAAGTATGGCAAACAGTAATGAGAAACAGTTTATTGCAGAGGCAGGCGTGTTCCTGTTAAATTGCCCAGAAGATACAGACCTTTAGTAAAAATGGGGTGATGCTGGGAAGGAGATTGTTGTAAGTCTGTTCCTCACGGGTATGACAGAAAGGAATTACGGTCCTGCAATAGAGTGTATGAACTTTTAAAGCCTTAGAAAGGTGAATGGCTCTGCTGGCTAACTTAAATAGGTACAGTTGATAGCAATCAGCCCTGAGGAGCTTAGTTTCAATTTAGAAGTTTTGGACTTCTCTATGTTAGGTAAGGAAAGCTTTAGATAAAATAATTCTTGAGATAAAGGAGGCTGGCTGTGTCTCCAGGGGGATCCGTAGTGCATTGTGTCACTTGAAGCAAATAAATGTGCCCATCCTGCAAAGAAGGCTGATGGTGCCCTGGAATGTGTGAGGTAAAGCATTGCCAGCAGGTAAAGGGAGGTCATCCCTCACCTGTGTTGACATTTGCTGAGGCCACACCTGGAGACCTGTGCCCAGTTCTGGGCTCTGCAATATGAGAGAGATATGGACATACTGGAGAGAGTCCAGCAAAATGCCAAGAAGCTGGAGACACAGGAGCATGAGGAAAGGCTGAGGGGATGTTCATCCTGGAGAGGAGTCTCAGAGTGAATCTAATCAATGTATATAAGCACCTGAAGAGAGGATGTGAAGAAGACAGGCTCTCTTCAGTGGTGGTCAGTGACAGAACAAGAAGCAATGGGGACAAACTGAAACAGGAGCTCCTTCTGAACATCAGGAAACTTTCTTTATCCTGCAAGGGTGACTGAGCACTGTCGCAGGTTCCACAAGGAGGTTGTGGAGTCTCTGTTCTTGGAGATATTAAAAAAAGCCACCTGAATGTGGTCCTATTTGAGTAGGGGTGTTGGGGCAGATGACTTCCAGACGTGCCTTCCAACCTCAACCATTCTGTCATTCTGTGATATTTTTGGAAGTGGAGCTGTTTTCTGTTAAGATGAAATTGGTAAAAATATCCTTTTTTTTTTCTTTTTCTCCTTCTTTTGTTTTGTTTTTTTCCAGATTTTGTTTGAGTGCAAAAGAACCCCAGTGTCTTGGAGATTTTCTTATTGAGATGGTTAATGGGAAAGAGAACCAGTTTATACAGAGTAAAACGCAATCAAAATGGCTAAAGATTAGCGAATAAGAAGTGTCTGGTAACGGGAATAGTAGCAGCTCTTGACCTATATAACAATTATAGCAGCAGTTCTTGTTCTGCCCAAAATGTCCTGTGAAGGAGAGAACTTAAGTGGGTGCAAGGACACAGGGACCTGCAATAGATGAGAGAGTGTTCACAGCAGTGGATAATTTAAAGGCTTCCTGCTGTGATACCTACAACTAGCCCTGGAATACATTATCTACCTCGCGATACATCATTAAACTTAAATGGTCTTAAGCATCTCACTATTCTAGTTGGTTTGAATTAAGATAAGAAGCCTGTGTGAAGGCTGGAGTTGATTAAGCAGGTTGTCTCAGATTTTAGCCCTACAGGAGTGGATAAGGAGTGGAGAGTTCCTGAACCCAATGACTGAAACCAGAAAAGAATTTTCACTCAAGAGGTAGTAAAACAAATAACACTAGAACAATTATCTAGATTTTCCCAAGGGGAGGCTGGAAATGGGATAATTACAACTGGATGCTGGCCCTAGAGGTGACAGCAGTACTGGTTGAAATTCATCTGAAAGTGTACCAAGGCATCAGACCACCAGAAAACTCCAGACCCTAAAGCATTTCACTTGTAGAAAAGGGGATTTACATTTTGAGAGCTTATAATTTGCCTTTTTCTCCCCCCACATCTAAACTGAACAATCTCATTCTTACATGGTTGCTGGAGGTGAGTCCAGAATAACTTCTCACCAGAAAGGGCAAGATTTGTGGCAGATAAGGAAGGGTCCATAATTTGTTGTACATTTTTTAAGGAGAGATAGAGGTTTAGAAGCTCTCCCTGACATTACCTGATCACGCTTTTGTTCCCATCTCAGAAGCCAGGAGAGGAGTGGTGACCCTGCAAGGTGGCTTGGCCCAGTGTAGTATAAGGAATTTAGGCTCTACAGTTGATGACTCCAGGCAGGTGTTTCTTCAAGAACAGCTTAATATCAGGGCTTTGTGAGAACAACAACTTGTAGTTGTGGACAGAGGCCTGGTAGATACAATTCTGAGGCAGGCTGAGAAGCACCAAGGCAGGTGAGTTGTGCATGGGCATCTGTATGCAAATAAAATGAGAGTGCAACTTTTTTTGAGGGCATAGATAGTTATTTTGGCTCTGTCAAAAGGGACAGTGAACCCTAAACACACTTTTTGGATGTTAGGGTTTTTTTCAACTACTAAATGCCCTTTCTTGAATGGGCTGCAGCTAGGTGGTTCCAACACACTGAGGTGATAGCACCTCAGATTTTATTGATGAAAGTGAGCCTGAATGTGTATAATTGCTTCTGTTATCTTTTAGCAAGTAACAAGGGAAAAATCTTGGTCTGCAAAGCTGTGTTTCCCACTTCTCTGTTGTAGTACAACTTTAAATATCAACAAGATGCTTCCTCTTAAGCAACATGGTTTGTTTAAACATGGAAGTATATGCTTCGATTCCATTGGAGGGGAGGGAGAGAAGCCTTTGGGGTACATATAAAATAGGGTATAAGTGGCCCTTTAAAAATCCAGGAAAATATTTGGAATTGCTGGATGACATAAAGAGGCACAATCATTAATAGAGAGAGGGGAGAATATAGATGGACAAATATCTATTTTCAAGTTTCAATCATCCATTTAGGAAAGAAAAAAAAAAGTTTTAAAAAGGAGTCAGACTCCTGTGCAGATTGAAGTTAAATCTTCCATGTTTGGGAAAGAACTCCTATATTTATCTTCCAGCTGCTCTGGTATTTACTCTGTATTGCATTTCCCAGAGAGGACTTCATTCTCTGTGAACTGCCTCAGAAGCTGTTCTTGCTTGTGGGTACTCACCCCCATGGTATTTGGAAGAACTGAAGAAGATTTTTGGCATTTTTACATTTGTTGTGGATTCATGTTTGTTGGTTTGGTTTTTTTTGTTTTTTTTTTTTTTTTTTTTTTTTTATGGTATTATGTTTTGGGTTAGGAGAAGGCTCAGATTCAGTGACTGTGTATATTTTTGCCGTTGATCTGAAGTGAAAGCTGATTCAATATGCTTTGCCTGCCTCTACAATGTCAAATCCCTTCATATTCTTGCTTGGTTACCTATGGGGAGAAGATGATCAGAGGAAGCAAGGCAGAAACTGTTCTGCCCTGTTAGGCTCTTGCCTGCAGCCTTTGGCAGTGACCAGTGTGTGGTACCCTTGTGCAGGGCTCTCGGTGGATCAGTTGCAAAATAACCTTCCCAGGCTGTAAGACCCACACAGTGTCTCCTTCTGGTTTGAAGAGTTCGACAGAGTTATTTGCACTAGAGGCTGATTTTAATTGCATAGTAATTGGAACATGGGCACAGTGATTCCTGTATCACTAGATCATTAACTGAACGCAACAACAACCTAATGTAAATTGGCAATGACTACATGTAGGCTGGAAATCAGGAGTTACCTAGATTAGGTTCGAAATAGCCCAGCAATATGCTGTTCTCAAGTTCATTCTGACCCCTGTGAAATTTCTTAAGAACTACCACAGACCCCCAAATGTCTTGAAGTTAAAGTATACACTTAATCTTAACTCCAGGTCTTCAATGCTGGGGTCTACAGTGCCTTTCCTGCCTCAGGAGTCACCTCAGCCATTCTCCCTCCCTGGAAGCAGCTTTCAGCTTCAAGGTTTCCATGATTCAATACAAAAACCCTAGCTGATTTATCTCTATCCCTCATCTTCATTCAGCTGAACCCCTAGATTAATCATGCTTGAAATACCTGCTAACCTCAGATAAGGACATCAATAACCAAAGCCTTGTTTCTCCCAGCACATTCTTTCATTCTAGCCATACTGGTATTGGAAGACCTAATCTTTTTTAGTCCCAGTGGACTGATTCCTAATTTCAGTTTAGCATAATTCTAGCTAGATTTCTACCTAGAACCTTTCTCTAATTAGACAGACTCCTGGCTGCTCCCTGGCCCACATTAATGATGTGCAGGAAGTCAAACTTTCCCCCTGTTGGGCCAAATACTACTAATTCTAGCCACAATCTTGACTATAATGTGAATATCCAAATATCTAATCTTTATATCCTAATTGTACCATTCTCTGAAGAGCCCTTTACATTACCTTCTTTTCTGTCTGGGTTATCCTTGGAGGTTACAATAAGTTCCTAACTCTTCCTCAAGAACAACTTCTATGACCAGATGGACTGATCTGGCCCAGAGCGAGTTGTCCTCGTTGTTTCTGTAAGTCATCTTAGCTCTGTGTGCTCTGGATGATTTACTAGGAAATGTAATTCTTCCATTTCAACCTAACCTCACAAACTAACAATCTCAGTTTTTCTTGACTAGGATTAAGGCAAAAGCTATCAATATGTCGTTCAGATCTCCAGTTCCTCCTATCCCAGACCGTTACTGAGTTTCTCCTTAAGTCTAGAGTTAGATCCACAGTCCAGCAAATGTGTTCTGCCTCAAAGATGGTTCCTTTTTACCAGCTCTGACTCTAGTGCTACTTCTGTAGGATGTAGGATGCTACAACAAATAGTCGATGTTAAAGCTAGTTTTCCAGACTCTTCTGTCTCAAGACCTGGCTAGCCCTACCTATGTACTTAACCTGGGCATCCCTACCCAACTGGAAGTCAACACCTCTGACAGCAGGCCTTGCATTATCCATTGTTAGTCTTACAAAATTTATCAATAAAGCTCTCTTCACAGGTGTTTGGCCCCCCATCTCAGTTCTTTCCCCCAGCCTCAGCCTCCTTCTACAAAATCCAAAACAATCCTTCTTTTTTAGTATATTTGTAACTTTGAAGAAATTAACATATGCATAAATAAAGATAATCCTGTTATGTGGTGTACCTGGAGTTCAAAAAACCCTTTGAACTGATTATTAACTGAATGCTCTTTCAAAAATCTGAGCTGCTGTCAGATAAAAGAGAAACTACTCTTGGGGAGAGGTAACAAGATTATGAAGTGAAGAGGAATAATCAATATTCTAGAAGGGAAAAAGTCAATGATTAAGTGTTATCAAATAGATCTGTACTGTTATAGCAATAAATAATCTGGACAGGAGGAGTGACTATTGAGATAATATGATCTGATCATGATAATGAATTATTTAAGGTAGTTATAACCATGAAGGAATAGGAGAAGGAAAATGGATACTGGATCCTCTGGTTGCACTGAAGGAGAAATCATAGGATGAGAGTGCAACATTATGTGCCAACCTAGTAAGATGATCAGGAAGAATCAAGAAAGGAATCAAGAGGATGTGTGAAACTTTTAAAGCTCAATAGATCAGCTTTGATTGATTAAGGTAGGTGAAGGGAAACCATTTGCAAAACAACACAGGACTGTGATCAGAGGAAGGTGGACAGCAGAATTAAACCTACAGAACATAATAGAAGGAAAAGGGTACAAGGGGAGACCTGGCAAATGACTTAGAATAAAGTTTTGTGGTAGGAACAATAACAGGAAAGATGGATGTGAGGAGAGAGGGGTGGATCCTCCCTTCCACAAGCACTGTGCAGTGTATGGATGTGAGACAGTCAGAGCCATTTGACTTCAGAGCTATAGATCAGTTCCCAGACCTTTTCTCCACTGGGGTTCACCTTTGTATGTATGTTTACACTTGCACACATTCTGCTTCTACAAAAGATAGATGTGTATGTACAGGTTTTGTTTTGTTTGGCTTTGTTTGTTTGTTTTTGATAGGGGAAGGTGTGAGTCTTCTCTGTCAGGTGGAGGAAAGGGGAAATGCATCTATTACGTGAAGAGTAGCAAAAGACCAGTCTAGGACCATGGAGGCCTGGAAACTTTGGTCTACTCAAAAAGCGAGCATAGTGGGTACATGACTTCTGACAAGACCTGGGATGGACAGCAGCCAATAGAGAAGTTTAACAGACAGGTTTGGGATTAGGTTTAGGGACACTGCCAGAATCTGAAGAGTTTGATGTGGATACTGTGAACTTTGCTGGGTTAAGGTGGAGTTGTGCTCTGGTAAGGTAGAATCAGCTGTGGCATGTTGTTTTAAGATTAAAGTTTTGGATGCAGACAGTATGGCATAAAAACCTCACATCTAGTGAAATATTCAAGTATCCTGAGGGAGAGTGGGATATTAGAGAGACAGGTGAGCTGAAATCAACTAGGAAAATGAAGTTAATTCCTTTTAGATTTGCATATGTCACTTCAGCCCAATTTACCCTATTTCCATAAAACCAGATTACCACCATAATTTATGGGTACTTTCCAATTAACAGTCTCTGCATTTAACCAACCATCTGTAAATATAGACACAGAGGTGTTATTCAAGCCACCCACTCAACACACACTGAATCTCGTTATTCTTTGTACAGCAGAAGCTCTAGAATAATGTTTGTTCCAAAAAGAATAATAAAGAAAATCTTTTTCTGCATCCTTTGAGCAAGAGAAAAATGAAGACAATTTTGAAAGAATGAAATAGAAGGCTTAATAAAATCCATCTGGAGACTGAGAAAGAGCTCAGGTAGCTCACTCCAGGGATGGATTTTGCCTGTTCTGCAATGCATGATGACTTTTCTACTTGTACTTTGCTTCCTTTGAGACAAAGAATTGTGCAAGGTGGTTTGTTTTGGAATTTTTTTTCTTCTCATGCTGAGTAGTGCATATAAGATGGTTACATTTCATCATACAATGAGATTCAGCATTGTTGTAATTTGATTCTGTTGTAGGTTGTTCACATCCCTTTACCCACCTTTTCTGAATCAATATCTAATCACTGTTCCATCAGGGGAAGAATTTACAATTCATTAAGGCTTGCCTGAAAGAAGAGTATGAGTTTTATCTCAATAATGTGCATGCCAAAGTTCACTGAATCATTTAAATCTTTTTCATTGTTTTCTACTTTTCATGTGATGGAAATATTCTGGAGTTGGCAGAGAGCAAAGTAGCAGGAGTAAACAAAAAACCCCGTTTATAAAACACATTTTACAGGGCTTCCTATCTCAATGAATTACTTTCTAATTTTTGAGAAAGTTAATCTTACTGATGTTAACTTAGCAATCAACAGCACATGCTTTTATTCACGGGTTGAAGCTGTTTTTTTCTGTTCTTGTATAACAGACGCTTTCAATATTCTGTAGTGTCAGGACTGTTAAAGTAAATACCATTTAACTTTCTCTTCTTTCCCATGAATAAACTGATCTCTTTGGCTGTCTAATGGGAGAAGAGTTTTTTTTCTTTCTATGGAGAAGGTGGAGTTAGTCCCTTAAGTAGTGCACAGGTAAAGGATTGAGGAGGTAAGTGGATACAAGCTGCCTCAGGAAAATCGTAATTAGACATTAGGAAAAACACCAAATCATGGGACAGGCAATCAGAGACAGGAATGGGTTGCCTCAAAACGTTGTGGAAGATACTTGAAAATATGCCAAACAACTGGATAAGGCCCTGAGCTACCTTATCTAATGGCAAAGCTTCCCACATTGCCTTATCAGGCCAGATGACATGCTGAGGTCCCTTTCAACTTTAATTAGTCTATGATTCTGAAATGTTCACTGACATTGGAGTTTTGCGTGCCTGGGTTCTGGTGGAGAACAAGGGGGCTGCAGGGTGCAAATGCTTGTGTTAAAGCTATATTAATCGTCTCTTAAGCTACATCTATATCAATCTACTCAGCATTATTACATTTCATTGAATCATTGGCTTCTGCAAGAAGCAGTAAGAAGTTTTACCTAGGCTCAACAGAGAGAGCAAACAGCCAGAGCCATTGCTGACCAAGGCCGAGCCCACCAGTGATGGTCACAGCGCCTCTGGGAATCACATTTAGGAGGAAAAAAACTGCAAGCAGACGCTTTTTGCCACCAGAGAAGGGAGTGAGAAGATGTAAGGAACTGTGCAGATGCTGAGGTCAGTGAAGCGGGGGAGGAGGCATCCCAGGTGCTGAGGAGAAAGATGCCCCTGGAGCAAGTGGAGACATACAGAAGATGCTGTGATCCATGTTGGAGTGAGCCTCTGCCAGCACCAGCAGCCTGTGGAGAGAGGCAGAGACACAGAGATGACTGAGAGAGATCCATGTCTGAGCAGGTTTGCTGGCAGGGGGAGGCTTGTGACTCTGTGGAGGACCAGGCTAGAGCAGTCTGGTGCCTGAGGACCAACAGACATTCTATGATTTATGGCTGCACCCCATAGACGTGACCCACGGTGGGGCAGCTGGTGAAGAGCTGAAGCCACATGGGAAAGGACTCACGTTGGAGAAGATCGTGAAGGACTGTCTCCCACGGATTGGACCCCATCCTGGAGCAGGGGAAGGGTGTGAGGAATGCCTCTCTGACTAAGAAGGAGAACTCTCTCCTTCTCAGACTGTATTGCCAATATTTCAGTCAGTAAGTGACTTCAACTGCAAAAATATGCAACATTTTTCTAAGTCTAAAGCTGTTACCTGTTGCATAGTAAGGCTGTTTAAGTCGATATAAGTGGTCCCTATTTACTTAGATATAATATGTGAATTTTTTGTATGTTTTTGTCCTACCACATCTGTTTGGTGCAATTATGTGGTGAGGGAACGGATAAAATTGGTTTTTGGTTTTTGTTTTGTTTTCCATCTGGAAGACTCTGTGCTGTACTGCCACCTATTGGTAGGTCAGCCTGAGACTAATATCTAATCTAATATCTATTTTAAGTACTACAGAGTTCAGTAAGCTCTTCTTGCCATATTTTGCCTATACTGTTGAAATTGCCTTTCTTATTTGGGAAACTTTGATCTAGCAGTGGAACCCAAGTTAGCAACAGGGCTGATCCAGGTTTCAGATATATGTTTCCACATATAAAATTGTACGGCTTCAGGGATCAGTCCAATGAAATAGAAAATTATATGTGTTGTTATACATTTCCATTTAAATCCAAAAGAAGAAGCTAGGCAGAACTAATATAATAATGAGTTTATTGCTTTACGCTGTAAACTCTCAAAGCATAAGCTAATATATAAGCAATTATAAGCTTCAGGGAGAGGAAATAGAGCACCCTAGGCTCTATTGCCCTTGCCTGGTTTTTTGTGGCTTGGCAGTGTGGAGAAACTGTAGAAAGAAAATCTTGTAAGCTGAGTCTGTGCATTTATTTTTAGTTTTATATGAGGCATTTGCTAATGGCAAAATGTCCTTGAGGTTAGGGAGAGGTTTTTTTGGCACAGCCCAGTTTCTGCATTCCAATTTTGTTATGATTTGCTCTTTGCAATTAATAATAAAGCAGGTTGAGAGGAAACAAAGGAAAGCAATGAGGCTATAGAGGCCAGGGTATTGATACAGTGTTATTTCTTCCCTTATAAACAACAGATAGAGCCTATGGCATGCAGGTACCATTGAGTCCATTCCATAGCCTATCTCCTATTTTTTTCTACTGCGGATTTACTCTCATATAACCTCCTTGACATCAAATGATTTCAAAATGCTGCAGGAAAGTGGTACTAAGATGATCAGGAAATGGAGAGCAAATCTTCCCAGAACAAGTTAAAAGAAAAAAAGCTTGTTTAGTCTAGCAAGAGGATGTCTGATTGCATAGCAGAAACACATCCAGGGCAAATGCTAGGAAACAAGACTTATAGGAAAATGGTAGAAGAGGAGCCAGGTGTATTCATTTTTCCATGGGTAAAGCTAGGTTAGAAACTAGAAGAGGGTTACTAACCTTCAGAAGAGCATGGGTTTTGGATGCATTTACTAAAGGTGAAATAGCTTGATTGACTCCATTAGGAGATACTGGCCTTGATGCAAGAGGTCCTTCTAATCTATATCCAGGGGAATTAAAAAAGGGTATGGAGCAGTGTGTGACATTTCTTACCTCTCTCCAGAATCTTTTTGCAGTTTAAAGAAGTTTCAGTCTGTAGGACAGATTTTTCCTGCGTTTTATTCACTGATGATTATTTGTTTTCTGGGGGATGGGACTTAAGCAGAAAAATTACATTCACCACAGGGAATACAAAATTCAAAACTGTATTTTGTTTTGGCAGAAAGCTTTTCACAATGTTCATTTGCTTAAATCAGTCATTATCTCCAGGCATAAGAAAATTTCCCCCTTTTTTTCCCCCTGAAAATTTCAGATTACTCTAAAGGTATTTTTATGGAAAGAATTCTATTTGTCAGTCTCACTTGAGACCAAGCTTGTATAAGTTTCTAAGCTGATTTTTTAAAATTATCCTATTTTTCTTCTTGCATCCCTGCCCTTCAGTAAGAAAATATGTTTTCCATGGATGTACTAGTAGAATGACTTTCTACTATTTTTAAGTGGGTTTTGCATGGATTGTATCAGTGTTTGTCTTATAGTAGTTTTTCCTGGTGTGTAGCTTGCTATCTTTTGATTTATTTCTTTGTGTCCTGGTATGCAAACATGCATTTGTGATCTTTGGGTTGAAAACCTGCCATGAACTTGAGCTTTCATCTGCTTTCTAGCCCTTAATTAAGCATATTGACATATTGTTAGTAAGGATGATAGCTTCCTGTGGAATAGCTGGCAACAGCACTGATTCTGCTGTTATGTTTATTTATGAGATATCACAGTAGATGGAATCATCACTTTGTTCACTGAAATCTTTGTAGATTAGGAAGAATCGATCTCTTTCCATGCAGGGAAACTGTATTATTCCCATTGTGATTCAAAGAGATGTTCAGAAGTAGGCAGAGGTGACTGACCTAAAAAGTTTTGGGAAAATTACCAGGTGAATTTGATAAGTTTTTTAAAAGAACTTCAAGAGTAAATGAAACTCATCAGGGCAGATTCTCAGATGGTGTAAATTAGCATCACTCCACTGAAGTGAGCATAGCAAAAGCAGTTTAACCAACTGGCAATCCCTTAGGTTATGCATTTCTTTCTTGTTTTGTTGCTTATTTTGAAATGAGAGAACTCCAAGTGAACTTTTTGACCAAATTATTCTGTTGGGGTCAGAGCAGGTCATGAATAAAATAAGAGTACGGATCAACTCTGAGCTCTTTCCACATGAGTTATACCCTAATCATGGCCTCGTGCACTCCCAGAACTCGATTCCCTGCAGCCTCTCTCCTGCTCCTGCCTGACCCTGATCTGGAATTAAATTGTTATCAGAATCACTGTAGCATATATTGTATTAATGTGTATAGCAAATAAAAGTTGGAAACTTGATGTATCCACGACTAGGGATCATCTCATCTACCTTTAAGCACTTTCAGAGAGCAGCTCATGCAGCAACAGCACCAACATCTCCAAAATGCTCCTACTAACAGGGCTGCAATTTAATATTAATAAATTGATGAAGTATTAAGACAACATGTAATATATCCATTCAGTCTGAAGTGAGTTAGTTTGTACTAATAGTCATGACCAGATGGGTGATGCTGTACTTTGTCAGGTGACTGCCATTCTCAGTGTTCAACCCAACATTCTGTTTTTTGTGGCATAATCTGTTGTGCTTAAAATGTAAATATGTTTAAAGAAAAAATAAAGGCAAAATATTTTTTCTCCTTACTGCCTGAAAAACATTCAAAAATATTCTGCAAACTTACATTCAAATTTAAGTCGCAATGATATGAAGTCTGGCAAAAGTGTTTTATTTGCCAAAAGAGTGGTAGGTTTTGGATTAAAAAAATCAACTTGTAGAAAGACTTTTTCAAAGTAAGTTCATCCTTTCATGATTATTTTCATATAAATAGTTTATAAAACTTGAATACCTACCTGAACTGGGCCTGTGTTTCCTTGACTTTGTGCAAGATCTATTTCAGTGTGGATTGCAGCAGGCAGAGAATCTGAACTTCAAGTGTATGATGAACTACATCCTTCTGGTAATTACATTTTGTAGGGGCAGGACATCTCTGTGTGCAAATGTTGCAAGAGTTAAGGACAAACTACCATTCAGGAACATGTCACATGATTTCACCAGGTGCTGCTGAATTTTGAAAAGAAAGATGTTGACATGCCAGGTTGGTCCTTACAGGACCAAACCGACCTATAACACACCTCCCTTCTGTGATCAAGACCCACATGACAGGTGTGCTCAGTAGCCTAACGAAGTTAAACATTTTTGATATTTTATCCACAGTTCAGTGATGGTTTTTACCCCAGGGCTACAGGGTCTGATTGTGTGTGCCTGCTCATTTTCTGCTGGGTCTGATAGCAGAATCAGGCTGCCCTGGTTTCCCCCTTGCTCAGAGAGGTCGCTCTTTAAAACTAATCAGACACTTCTTACCATGAGATTAATTTAAAGATTATCTAGTCACTGTGTTCAAATTTCTCCATTACATAATGCATATATTTACCTTAATTTCTGTTTTAAACACTCTCCCATTAGTCTATAATCTTCTATTAGAAAAGTCTACTTTGCATTAGAACACTCTTCTATTAGAGTAACTCTGGGAAGCTATGTAACATAGCCATCCATTAATAGCTATTAATTATGCTGTAAATTAAAGCTATTGGCAGGAATGTTGTTGGATGTGTGTGGTGAGAATATGATAAGGAATAGAAAGTTCATGTCTTACAGTGAAATAAGGCTCTTTTGTTTCCCTATAAATTATGTTTTTGTGTTTCCTTGGAGTTTAGTTTAGTTTGGAAAAGATTAACTATATAAATGTTATTTTTTCATGTATTCTATTTGTACATTGATACAGCATTAAAACAACATATGATACAGCCATTCATTCTGTATGAGTTAGATTTTGTTTGGCATCAGTAAAAGAGAAAGTTCTTTTTTCTTCCTCTGTAATTATACTGATTACACTATTTTTATTTTTCTTGTATTGTGAGCATTTGAACACTGAACAGCTTGTTTCAACCTTTGAAAATTCAAGGCTTAATGAAATACTTTAATACAATCAGCTCTAGTTCTTGCTGAATGGAAGAAAATAAAAGTGCAGAACAAAACCATATTTTTCCTTTGACTTCTTAGTAATTAGTCTTTGCCTTCGTTCGAGATGCCAGTGTTCTGCCACTTTGCTCCTAGAATTTAACAACATTTTCAATGCTTTAAAAAAAATGCAAATGATTGAGCAAGGCCTAATTTCTTCATAATAGAAATACAGTATTCAGGAATAATTTTCTACGCTGTTGTGCTTTGTAAACTGTGCAATTTAAACTGCAACAACAGAAGTTCACTTCTCTTGCCACTTGAATATACTTGTACTTTACATTGAAGTCAAGAGGATGTCTGCGTGAGAACTGAAAGTTGTGTAATTTGCAGTACTGGAAAGGTTTATATTCTGAAGTGGGAGGTCAAGCTGAAATGTGTGGAACTACAGAAGAAATGGAGCACACAAAAAAAGTATCTTGATGCCACTGCATGGAGTATTTTATGAAAATGGCATGCTTCCAAACACATAAAAAGTGAGAAATCTCAAATTCTCTTTCTTTGACCTAGTTTGTCCTTCGATATTTACACAAAGCCCCCTTCAAAGACAACATGAAGCAAAATCAAAGTGGGAACAGATTAAGCAACCAGAAGTATCAAATTTGCTTTGTGATGAAATGTCTTCATAGGAGCACTCTTCCCTTGGTCTGTGAACACTGTCAATTTACCTGGTAATGCTAGCTGACTGACATGGTCTCTTGATATCTCTTGTGGAGATGTCCCTTGTTGCTGGAGATCTCTCTTGTGGCTTAGGACCTCAGCTTAGGCTTCATAAAGTGCCCCTATACAAGAGGGATAGCAGCTGATCCACACTTTCATCAATGCAGATCAATGTTGGCATCAATCCACAGGTACTTCTAACATAAAGGTTTTAGGGTCGTTACAGTTAACGGCCTTTGCTGAGAAATATAGCAGAAGTAACGAGAAGTGAGGCAAGGACTCACAGAGGAACCGGAGGAGAGCTGCCTGTCCATTCTTTGAAACTTCTGTGGTGTTTATGCAGTTACACAGGTATGCAGTCTGGCTTCAACTGCCTTGAATGTATTTTAAAACCCCCTGTACAGCTGAATGTCTGTGGTTCAGCAGAATCATAGAATAGTCTGGGTTGGAAGGAACCCCAAGGATCGTAGAGTTCCAACTCCCCTGCCACAGGCAGGGACACCAACCTCCAGGCCTGGATCTACACAAGGTTGCCCAGGGCCCCATCCAACCTGGCCTTGAACACCTCCAGGGACGGGGCATCCAGCACCTCTCTGGGCAGCCTGTTCCAGCACCTCACCACTCTCTCTGTAAAAAACTTCCCCCTAATATGTAATTTAAACCTTCCTTCCTTTAACTTTAATCCATTCCCCTTTGTCCTGCCATTGTCTACTCAGGACAAGGGGTGTTCTGGCCTAACCCCATGTTAGATCACACTATGATTTGCCTAACCCCAAACAAGATCAGGGCCTTGAACTTGGCTCTCATGAACACAAAGACTTTAACTGAGCACCTTGTGTTCCTTGTGGATAGGCTCACAGCTTTAAAGTAAACGTGTGCTTTTGTTTCATTTCCTTCGATGCTGGTTTCTACGTGTGCTGGACAATTCCCCCTGTGATTTGGAACAACGTGGGTTTTGTTCCAGATGAGATTGACTCCCCAGGGAGTTGATGTGCACGGCAAACGTCAACGTACTTCACTTGTAAATTGGAGCCAGAGGCAGTGGAGAAATCGCTATAATAACTCTGTCCCACTGGAGGGCTCCCCAGCACTGAAGTAATCCTCCGTTTTAATGGCTATCTCCGGTTTAGGGCTGTCTCTTCCCTGCAGTGCAATGCAGAGCTGCTCCCTTGAAGCACAAGAAATGGGTTTAGAGGTTTGAGTTTTGGGTTTTATTTCTTTGGGGGGAGGGGGGGGAAGAAGGGGTTTGCTATGCTCATTCCTGCAGCCCCTATGTGTATTTTTAAACACTGCCCTCAAAACTGTTATCAAGCAAACAATGTGCCACATACAACTCAGAATTTAGTGTCACTCATTACATTTTGAATTTCGTGTTGATTTCTGAGTGATGTGGGCCAAACACATATGCTGCTTCTTAACTGGTTACAGCTTTAGAAAGGTAATGGCAATTATTCTGGAACTGTTCCCTTTATTGTACTTCAATTTTTAATACATGCCTTCAGTACAATACAGCTACTTAGAAGTGCTCTAAAGGGAAAGTGACTACACTTGAAGTTGGCTGCTTTGCTCTTTCTCAGTCACGTTGCTTTTAATTTCATTTAGAGCTAAAATAAAATTATTGCTCAATTTAATTCATGAACAGTTTTAAGTTTCTGTTGAGATTTCAGGTGGTTGTTGAGTCTTGCAGAGTCAAGTGCTTTAGAAGGGTATTCTGGCTAGACAGCTCAAGTGGTTTTGCAGGAAAGCATATGGAGGCAAGTTAGCGTTCTGTTTTGTGTGTAGCAATGGAGTAGCTTTCCTCCATTTCAACTGAAATGAGTTAGATGTGTCAAATTCTATATTTTCTTTACAAATACAATATTGTGATTTTCAGACTAGGTTTTATATTGGCTTACCTTGTAATTTAGCTAATGTACTGTGATGGTTTGACCCTGGCTGGAGGCCAGGTACCCACCAAAGTCACTCTATCACTCTGCTCCTCAGCTGTACAGGGAGAGAAAATATATATTGAGAGGCTTAGGAGTTGCAATAAGGACAGGGAGAGATTACTCTGCAATTAGTGTCAAGGGCAAAACAGGCTCAACACAGAATAAAATGCATCTAATTTATTACCCGATCAAAAAAATAGATAGTCTACAGTAGTGGATAATGAGAAGTACAACCAAATCTTAGAACAGCTCCCCCCCTGCCCCAGCCCTACCTTCTTCCCCAGCTCAACTTTATTCACGATTTCTCTACCTCCTCCCCCCAACAAGCGGCACAGGGGCAGACGGGGAATGGGGGCTTTGGTCAGTTCATCCCAAGTTTTCTCTGTCACTCCTTCCAGTGGTAGGGCCCCTGACACTCTTCCCCTTCTCCAGCATGGGGTTCTTCATCTTCTCACTCCTTTCTCTGGCATCAAAATCTGCTGCTTGTTTCCTCTCTCCTGCTCCTTCTTATCTATGTTATGACAGAGGCACTACCGCCGTCACTGACTGGCAGGGCCTTGGGCAGGGGCAGGTCCATCTTGGAGCCGGATGGTATAGCTCTGTTTGACCTAGCTTCAAGCAGCTTCCAACAGAAGCCACCCCTGCAGTCCCACCACCACCACCAAAACCTTGCCACACAAACCCAAAGCATGGACCTAGTTACTTTTGAATTCATGATATTTTTTTTTTCCTGCCTCAGTTGCATAATGTTTCAAAAGCCTCATATTTTAAGTTGTTGCAAATATCTCAGAGTCCTTCTACTTGGGGTAGCATGCTAGATTGTCTTTGCTCTTGTCTTTAAGATAGAAATAATCACCTGAGCCCAGTATATTCTTAGTGACTATCAGATTGTGGAAAAAAGCTTCTGGGGCTGTTGACTCTAAATCGTGTTTTTTTCTTAGAAATTCACTACTGTGTTATGCCTGTAGGTATCCAGAAATAAGCTTTCAGATCATCTTTTTAACCACACTGACAACTTCTTTTAAAGTATCAGTGGTACAGCTTTCTTCTTGCTTCCCAAAGCAACTATATGCAACCTTGCCTTCTCCCCAACCCACTGCAAATGTTCACCCTCATCCTGGAATTTTAAGAATCCTTTTTAAGTACATCGTGTGTTACCTGAAAAGAGCTTCAAACCATAATTAAATCTTCACTTGTACTGGGAGTTGTACAACTGTGAGGAAAATTGTTATTATTGGTGAAATTTTGCCATTCAGCCAGATTCATAGCCAAGGGGTATTTTGTGAGTTTGCATGAATGATTTTTTGTTCATCCTTCTTAATTATCTATTGGTATTATTTATTCTCCCTGACAAAGGAGAGTATGTACATCAAGGTAGAACAAAGCTTCCAAATTCTTTAATGTTCTTCATTTAGAAAGAGATGGCAGTGAACATTTGCTAATTATTCTGAGAATAGAGATTAAGATCATGTGTTTAATAGAGGAAATTATAGCACAGTGGCTTGACTGATGACTATCACCTGAAGAGGTTCAGCTCTTTTTCTGTTGTTGTGCTTTCATACCTATGTGCTTTGTAATTTCTGTTTCATCCTAATAGGCCACTAGAAATGCAACAGCTTGTATTGACCCTTTACAGAGCTGGAGAAGAGGACCTGTGTGGTCTGGAAACCTTGTTAAAATTCACGTGGCAATAAAAGTATCAGGATTCCTTTCCATTAGAGACGTTGTAGTGTCAGTGAAGTGTAACATACAAACCAATAATGAACAGACTGTACAGTTTATAGTTTCTGAGCTCCACAAAATGTTAGCTTCATAAAAATATTTTAAAAGACCAACCAGCAAATATTTAAAAATAATTGCGAATTCTTCATTGCTGTAGACACATAAATGTAGGAATTTTGCTGAGGCAATTACAGTGTCTTCTGCTGCTGTGCTGTAAGTATTAACATGATACATGAGACCTCCCACTGTTTGCAGATCTCCACAGTAACCAGAGATTTAAGGATTTAGAACTTGGACGTGAGCTGAAAAGATGTAAACAACTACACGGGTTTCAAATCTAACAGGATGACTGTGGTGCTCTGATACTGCTGCGCTTGTCCAAGAGGATTTGCCAGTCTCTATAAAAGCTGTGGGATGGCTTGACTTTGTAAGTATGGCAGGATTGGACTCTAATCAAAATACTCAAGCAAATGGCTGTTAATGTGCTTACGGACTAAAACCATGCGTTGTCCAGAGCTTGAATGGTTCTGTGTTTTCCCCCAAGAGTAGATCATATCACTTAATTTACAGAGTAAAGTGGGGAAAAAAGTCTTGTCATGGTAGCAGCTAGCCTTGCTTCATCTTCCCTTCTCTCCAACATGATGAATTTGCTGCCTGTTGTCTCTGAATATCTTGTGATGTTTTTCTTGTGACAGCAGAGCACGTTCTCTGGGGTTAGAAAGGCAGTGAACAGCAACTGGCCCTGTGTTACATTTGGTTCCCTGATGGCAAGCTGAGAGTACTGCACATATGAGTGAGTAACAAAGTCTTGGTGATCTACTTAAATCCTGAATGTCTGTGACTTTTAAATTTATATAAATACCTGTATAATTAAGGTGTTCAGAAATGTGCAGTTTTTTAAAGCTCTTTGTGCTTTATATAACATATTTTCTTATTTTTTATTTTTGACTAAACTTGGTTCAAATATTCATTATCTAACATTTCCATATTTTCTAGATATAAATCAGATGATCAGAGTATTGAGTTTCTCAGACAAAAGGGAAAATCTGATTTTCTTCCATTTTCATGAAGAAATTTTGTTTTTCAGTGGTCACTAAAACCTAAGCAAAATATGCATCTGTGTGTATCAGATTCTTTAATACCCATATTTTAATGAAACAAGTTAGAAAATGTAGAGAATTATTATCTGCAGGTACACCTAAGTGATGCTTAAATAATGCTTCTTTTCCAGAGGTGTCATTTAGGTGTTCCTGACTTCATATGTATCACTTATGACATATGAAGTGTAATTGTTTCCTGTTGGATCTTTGTTTACAGCTTATGACCATCCATTTTACCTAGGTTGCTGCTTCAGAAAACCTGAAAAGAGATGCTTAGGGGTGGTTAAAGTGTATTTCCAGGTACGTAACTGAGTCCAACCTATATGTGCAGGCAGAGTCTTGCCATGTGGATGCAGGTGTCGAAGTACACTTGTTCCTACCCTGTGATTCTGACTTAGGGATGAGTGTGACAACCATGTGACCATGTTGAAAAGGTCTGCCTAGTGTTTATCTTGTTCAGCAGCATTTTAGCACTTAATAGGTCCTGGTATCATGAAAAAGAAGTAATTTTTTTTTTCCTATTAGCATTTCCTTTTATAAGAAGACATGCTTACTTCTCCATTTATTTTTGGCATTGTTAAAGTGGAGAATTGGTCCAGCTGTGAATTTATCAGCTGTAAACAATGCTCTTTGCCTTTGGCCAAATTTTAGTCTCCTTGTGTTTTCACTCTGCCTGGAGTGAATCTCTGTGACCAACAAATCCCAAAAAATAAGAATATATAGTGGAAAAGCTGACAAGACCCTTAACAACAGCAGAGCCATGGGCTTTGGTATAAACAACATAATAATAGTGTGGATTTGAATGTCATCCTGGAATTTCAGTCTTTTGTTGCTTTTCTTGTCCAATTGCCTGCATGACTCTCACAGTAATACTTACTGAGATATTCTAAAAGCTATGGCTATTCATCTGCAGGCTCCTGCTATAACCCAGCAAGAAAATGTACACTGGGATGTTAACTGCTCTTGCTTTTGTAACAGAATAAATGTAGCAAAACCAAGCTGGCTATGGGATAAGGTAGCAGCTTAATTAAGCCTAAACAGGTAGCTCTCTGCTTACAACGTGCTGTGATATTGAGGCTTGTCAGCATGAGGTGTTGTGACAGAGGTTAGCTGTGTCCTAATGAGACACAGCGTGAAGCATAAACAAGAGCACAATTCCTTTTCTTCTCCTCCTACTTGACCCATGGCTTTATGGGAAATGAAAGGACCTTGGACTAGATGGCACGAAGCTGAGACAGGGGAGGTTTACATTGGATGGTAGGAAGAGGTTCTTCACTGAGAGGGAGGTTGGCCACTAGAACAGGCTCCCCAGGGAAGTGGTCACAGCAACAAGCTTGACTGAGTTCAAGAAGCATCTGGACGATGCACTCAGTCACATGCTCTGACTTGGCTGGCCCTGTCTGGAGCCAGGAGTTGGACTAGATGGTCCTTATGGGTCCCTTTCAACTCAGGATGTTCTATGATTCTCTTCTATCCTATGACTCTAGACAGATGCACACGTGACTTCTCAAAGACAATCTTAGTCCTGAACCAGCTATCTGGGCTTCCCTGTACAACGCACTAACCAACCAACCAACCAACCAACCAAGAACGGGCTTCTCAAAACTTAAGCTTTTTAGAAGGGAACAAAGATGCAAAAGAGAGGGAAGTAGTTTTGCATTTAGCTGTGGTCTTCTGATCTCTGAAAAACCTCTCCTTAACTTCTCTCCTCCTTCTTCTCCAGATCAAGGGCTCTGAACTGCTTTTTTCATCTCAGCTGCTTCAGGTTAGGGAAAGATGGTGCTGCAACTGTGGCCTTTCTTTTAAAATATTTGTAGTAGTTCCATTGCTATTGCCTTTCTCCTAGTTGGAAATATATACATTAAGGCACTTGTGGAAAGTCCACTCTTTGTGATTAACTCATACATATTTCTATTAAAACCAGTGTCTCTGCATTGCAGTTCCTATTTCTCTTCAAAAGAGGGTAGCTCTCTGTTTTGCCCCAGCCCTAAGCAAGGGTAGAAATGCTCTTAATATAGCTTTACTCATGGGTCAGACTTTAGGTGTTGTATCCAGCCCAGGAGACAGGAATAGTTTATAAATAATTTGACTAGCAAGCTTGTAAGCTAAACTTCAGGTAAAGTTTAGGTCCTTTGCTTTGTGCTACTTATCCAACAAATCCACAAAAGCTGGCTTGTAACCTGTAGTGCTAACATAGCTCCTAATTTTTATTTATGTGACAAAGGCTAAACAAGTGCATTTTGTTATTGGATAATTAATGAGCTCTTCATTCCTTAGCAGGTTATTTGGAGGGAAAAACTCAAATGCCTGAAGATGGGGATGGGAGAGTAGGAAAACAGGATTATTCCTAGACTTTATTATCTCTCTGTTAATTCTTTTCCTTAATTCATATACACAAAGCTACTTTGCTAATAAGTTGGAAAGGAAAGATCAAGATTTCAGACTCAGGGAGATTTAGGTCATACTGAAAGGTATTAAGCATAAACTTATTAATAGAATTTCCCATTTTCAATAACATGCTCTCATATTTCACCTGTCCTTGACTGAGTAAGATACAAGAAGCCCCATCTGCAGTTGTTGTGAGGTTACAATTCAATAGATAATCCAATTATATGCCTTTCTGCAACTAGATCAAGATTGCATACAGAATTGTATTGATTACATTTTAATTCCACCACTATCATGGCCGCAGAACGGTGAAACAGGGGTCAGCTTCCATGGGGCAGATGGTTGCCAACATATATGATATACACAAGTGAAGTAACTGTAAGCAGTTT
This sequence comes from Gallinula chloropus, assembly GCF_964237585.1. Lineage (NCBI taxonomy): Eukaryota > Metazoa > Chordata > Aves > Gruiformes > Rallidae > Gallinula > Gallinula chloropus. Next base: position 176,274,407 of record NC_140085.1, on the reverse strand, counting down.
CAGTGGATACTCAGATGTTTAATATGTTATGTCCCTGAAAGGTAATCACTTGAAAAGCCTAAACTTGCTGACAATATGGTTAGTTTTTATTTGTCCTGATGCCCTGTCCTGAAGCTGTGCATTTCAGTGTAGAGTTCTGATGAATGGTGTGGTTTGCTTGTGAATCCCAAAGGTTGAGATGCAAAGAAAGCTTTAACCCTTTACACTAAACTTGCAGTGAAATTTCAGCATTCAAATGCAATGTAATTCATTTATCTGATGGCTGATATAAAAGGGCTTTGGCTTTTTGGCTAGTGCCTAAATTAAAAAAAAATGCCCAGAAATATCTTAATCTTGGTTTTCACACCAGTACACACCACCTGCCAAAGGAGGACTGTACTTCAGGCACTTAACTTTCCTTCTGTTTATATTCCCCTTTTAAAACATTGCAGAACAGAAGCAGGAGAGAGTGGATATGAGGGCATTCATGGGTAACCTGAAAATCTCTCCTGCATTTGATGGGAGTCATATTTGCATCTCCCAGAATTCTTCTTAGCTATTAGACAACAGCCCATCTGAACAGACTATTTCCTCTTCTGCTGTTGAAAGCTTGCTGATGTGCAGAAAAAAACCATCAGGGCTCTTCTAATCTATCTGTCTGTTCCTCTTACTTCAACCTCCCACCTCAAAGTCACATCTTCTCTTTTTTTTCTAATCGTTTTTGTCACTCAGTTTTGTGCTTTACCCTCCAAATGAGATAGTGCACTTCAGAACATTACAGGAGCAGAGTGCCAAGGAGAGAACTGGTTGGAAGCTATAATTCTCAAGCTATAATTCTGGAAGCATAAAAGATCTCTAAAGGCTTTTCTGAAGTTACATGAGCATGATATCTTAAGAAATAAAAAGGAATAAAAATAGCAACTGAGGAAACTCCATGATTTTCTTTGATGAAGTCATCTGCAGAATGAACCGCTGAGAGATTTGCTGTGCTGAAATAAAAACGGTGCTTACTTATGTGTTCCTTTCAGGACTTAGAGAGCCATGTTGCTGGAAGCTATCATCTATGGTCCAAGAATGGATGCAGCTCTATGGTCTAAGAAATGATGCAGCTCTTCAATGGGTGTCATCTTGTATTCACAATGTCTGGAAAAGAATATTAAAACAATGAATACTTGGGATAAGTTTTGTTAGCTGCCTTTGGAAAAGACAGTGCTATCTACTGCTTTATTGATAATTCATAGAAAACCATAATATATTAAAAATTACATTGTGTCAATTAAAGTTATTTAGAATTTTTCTGAGAAACAATTAGAGATTTATTGGTTTAGTAGTTGAGGATACACTCACTTTCAAAAAGTTGTCTCAATTCAGTTTCATGGAGCTTTTGATAGATTCTTTGCACAAGGGAAGAGGAAAATATAAATCACACTACAAAGATCCTTGTGTGAGTATGTATGTATGTATGTGTGTGCCTATACATAAACACATACACATATAAGTATGGATTTTCTAAGTACCTCTGTGGATGTGCACATATATATATATATACATATTTATACATACACAATTATATATAGAATTGTGATTATTCCCCTTTCATATTATGGACAAAGTTGTCTTGAAAGAAATATTTTGCAGATCTTTTAATGAGATTAATTTAATTTAAATCTTTTGAAATTGAATTGATAAAGATTTAAACCAGAAGTTAACAACTGATTTGCTATTTGAGAAACAGCATTGCTTGGAAAATACTTAAAAGACCCAACTTTCATCACCTCAAAATCAAGAGATACTTTGACGTTTACTGTAAATAGGCAATAATGCAGTATTTGTTAGCCCGGTGTATGAGGACCATGTGTGAACTGCTATGATTTAATCTTAAAATTCTAATGTGAAATATTTTCCTTAATTTTAATTTTTAGTAATGTTTTTAATCTTATTCTCTATTATAGCTTTATGTACCTGTGGCAGATCCTGAAATATTTTTTGGAATTATAAGTTGCTCAGGATCAAAAGTCTAGTATGTGTTTGACGCATTTCACTTGACAGACTTGAAGGATGATTTCCTAGGGGGGTTCAGATGATGGACTAAGGAAGCTTTATTTCTCCTTCCTCCTTAATACTATGTAGTACAATATATGCACAGAAAACTCACCTTTTTTAGGGGAAAAAAAAAAGATAAAAGGTTGAGCACTGATAATTTCTGCTCATAGTGCATCTCTTTCCATTCAAAGCTAAATGGCCTCATTTTCCTGAGTGCACAGCATGAATGGTTCAGGTAGCTGTGGGTATGAAATCTCCCTCTACCTCGTTGCTTTGCAACATGAAGCTTGATTATTATTTATCTAATGTGTTCAATCTCGTGGTCTAAGGAGAGAGAAAAGCAGAGGCAGTGAAGTTAATCACTGCAATCTCCTCTAGAGAAATAGTGGGAGAAGTGGTGGGCTCTGCTACGTGCCTGAAAACAGAAATAAATCTGTAAACTGGAGGAAGGAAGAGATTCAGGGTGATTGAGTTAAAAAAACCCAAGCCTCTCTTCCAGAGAAAGTCCCAACAACAGCCAGGTGGGTCCACACAAAGACCTTTTGTTACCGTCTGCTGTGGCTATAAACTATGTTTCATATCATCACTTGAAGTAATCACTTAGAGTCTTACAAAGTAAAAACCTTACATCAAAATCCAGCAGGTTTATTGAGAAATGGATTGGAAAGCAGAGTTCCTAAGCAGTGTGTTCTCTTAAAACAGATTTGTACTCACCTGCAGGTTCAGAATCGCTTAGTGTTTTGAGGCAAATCAGGTTCTGTTTGGAAAGGCCCAGACACTCGTCTTTCCATGAAAGAAACACGTTCTTGTCCATTCCACCATCTGTGCATAAAGAAGCAGCTCCAGATACAACTGTTAGTTACATACCTGATTTAGTGTGGTTAAACATGCTGCTCACAAAAGGATGCTTAATGGTTGTTCCAAGTTTTAAAGATACTTTTTGCAAAAAGGTGGGAAGATTATGATCAGGTACTGAGAGTTTCTCTGCTAATTTCTCTGTGGCTAATGAGAACATTTAATCCTCATGGCTGCCTGGTGAAGTGTCTGTAATTAGCCCTCAATAGGGAAGTGCTTTTATTGTTTAACTCTTTGCATTAGATACTTTAATGCATGTTCTGTAGCCACTGTCTCATCTATTTGACAGAGTGAAAAACTGCTAACGTTAGTGTGATGATTTGTGTGTAAGCAAATCCAAGATCTTTGGACCCTTTTTTCCTTGCTGGCACTAGTTACTATATTATGTTAGGCTTCAGGTTTCTTTTAAAAAAACAAGCAATTGATTATATGTCAGCTGCACAAGGGGAAGTAATGTAAGGCTTAGGAAATGTTGTCCTTTACTCTTTAATTGTATGTTGCTGCCTACAGGGCTAATAGGACTCATCGTGGGATGCAGGCAGAAGAAGATTTCGACAATTGTGTAAAACTCATTATGGGATATATTAAGAGGATTGTAGCAATGTGTTAAGGCTTACTATGGCATCTTTAGGGGGATTAAGAAAGGTAGAAAGAGGTCGGTTGGGGAAGAACGATGTGAGAAAATAGAAGAAAGGGCTAAAGGACGGCTGAGTGCATTCAGGATGCTGGTCAGTACACACATCTGACAGAGCCTGGTGTTTAGTTACCACACTTTGCCATAACTTCTTATTAAACCATATTTTACTGTGTGTGCAGGTGAGCTCTATGTGGTGAGCAGACCAGGTAGCAAATAGAAGATGCGTGTCACAAGCTGTTTTCAAAGAATAAGGAGACTTCAAAATGAACTGACAAGTAGAAAAATCACAAGTCATAAAACATAAAGGAGAACTAACTTTATTAAAATGGCTCTTTTGAACAACAAAACTAGCTAAACTTCTGCTTCTTTATGTGTGATATTGTATCAAACTGGGACTGCAATTGGAGAAATGACTAGCTGAGGTTCATTTTTTGGGGTGTGGAGATGTGGTGAGAAGCTGCATCCAAAATCATATGATCTAGTTTACTTGTTTCCTGGAGTTAAAGACAGAGTATGTTCCTGTGAAACAGGGGGAAAAAAATGCTATTTGAAGTACAATTGTACATCTCTTCCTCTGCTAGCAACCAGACATGGCACCGCTGGCACATGGAAAGTCCATCTGGTCTTACAAACTGTGACAAAGTTTTTTCAGTCGTTATAGAGTATTTAATAGTTTTAAACATTAAAGTGGAAATCATGGCACATCAACATTGTATACCCCTTTGTTCAACTACATGAAGTTTTTTAAAAAACCAAACCCCATATTTTTACAATAAAAAGTGCTGCAAAACTTAGTCCTCTGTGCTGTTAGAGTCATGTAGGAGCTGTAATTCCAATCCTGTTTAAGACTCATTTGGATTCAAAATTCTACAACTAATGAGGTAAATTCTCCAAGGGGCAGGTGCCTGTTATTCAGTTAAGCTGGCAAGGGAAGACAGGTTTTAACAAACAAACAAAAAAAGCCATGACAGTTACCACAAAGGACATCTGTCTTTGAAAGGGAGAAAAAAGTTGCTAATTTGAGAGACAAACTTACAGCGATCATTTAGGTAATTATATTAAATTATGGTTAATATAAGTAATTATAATAATTTAATTACAGCATAATTCAGCACAGTTAGATGCAGTCATGAGATGTGTTTGGTGTCATCTTGCCCGTGGAGAGGGAAAACTCCCAGACGTAGTGTGTCTATATCTTGTGTGAGCCACTGCATCCAAAGCTGGCTGAGAGTTGCTAGTGCTATTCACACAGCTGGAAGTTCATGGAATGGCAAGCAATGGAAATACAAAAGGGAATCTATGTACCGTGCCTTCTAGGCTACAAAAGCTTATCCTGGGAGTACTATTTTCCTACAATTATGTCTGTTGGAGTTTTAAATTCCTAAATGCTGTTGTGCTTTTTATTCTTTTCTCCAAATGATTATGCCAGAGCTTAATAGTTCCCCTTATCAGAATTTTTTTTCCTAATAATTATTCAAGGATTTAATTTTCAATAATATATTGTATATGTGTTTTTTTTTCTAATTATATCTTATCTGACTAAACCAGAGAGGATTATTTTCTCCCTACTCCTGTGACGTGATACATCAATTGGAATTGCATTGCCTTTTTTGTTTTCCTGTCATATTACATGGTCAGCTAATTAATTCCCAATTAAAATATCCAGAACTCTTTTGGGATCTGTACTTTTTGGGTTCTTCTCACCCAGAGGCTAATAGTTGCATTATTTTTCCCAGATGTATTAAACTCCATTCTTACACAGAGACTTAATGCAACTGCTTTATCCTTTGTGACTATTCCTACTGAAGGAGATATGACTACTCAGAGTGCAAAAACTGAAACAGATACCAGTCTTTGTGATGTCAAGCTTTTATTAAAATTAATCTTGATTAGAAGTTAAAATTATGTAATAATACCATGTTTTAGATTGCTTAACCCTTGATGAACAGGTGTTTATAGTTTGTCATATTTAAATGTGGTGTATTAATAATTGCTGAATAAAACCAGAATGAAAAATTTATATTAGTATACATTGCTTTAGTCTAAGAATATTATTTCTCTCAAGGTATTTTTATTTTTCTGAAATGTGACTGTAAGGTTTAGAATTCTAGCAAAATTCTGCATGTTTTTCTAAGGAAGTTAAAATATATTTTTTCCCTCTTCATACATTATTCAAAGCAGCCAGATGCTTTGGATTTTCTAGTTGCCTTTGGAAGGAAACTAATGTTTCCCATTTAGGGTTATAATTTAACTGAAATATCTAGGTCTAGCATGGTTAGTGTACTTTATTGCTTTGCTTTCTGTCTGATTGAACACATAGGACTGACTTAACTTTACAACTGTCCAGGTTGGGTTTCATTCATGTTCTAGACTTCTTTGTTGATATCCATTGGTTTCTGTGTCTCTAGAAACTGCCATTTCCCAGCAGCTGGGAAAAGTTTAGTATTTTGGCACAATCTCCTTTTTAATTCTTTCTTGCTAAAGCCTTTTGATATGCTTTGGCTCAACCACTTATTGAACTCAAAGCAGGATTTAATACCTGTATGCTGCGTTACACAGCAGAACAGACTTTGTTATAGCAATGGTGCCTTTTTTACCCTTCTCTGAATCTCAGAGCTTATGTAAAACTCTAATTTATAAAGAAGGGTGGCTGCTTGAACACTGATTCAGCCAACCATCCTTAGCTAGAAAATCTCTGAAGCGTGGTGTATAGCAGAAAGCTTGCTGAATAGAGAAGGATGAAAGGACATGCTTATGTTTTATTGAGCTACTGTATAAAAAAGGTTAGAATAGATGAAGGTTAAGAGATGCCAAGATCTCTTGGTGGGTTTGGTAGTTCTTTGAAACATCTGAGCTTTTACTTAAAACATTTTAGATGACCAGATGAAGAACAGTTCTTAGTAGGGAATTGCGGAGGTTAGGTAGCTAATGCTGAATCCAAAGATTTGCATTTGTATCTTCACTCAGATTTTTAATGTAAGTGTAAGAGTTTTGTAGACTAAATATCCTTCTGCTGATCTGCTTTCTTGATGCATGAGATATTTTCATTCCATCTCCTGTATGCCTGTTGAAGGAAAAAACCCCTTCATTCTCTATTCTCTTTGGAGGATCTCAATCAATCAAGACTTTTCTTTCTGACATTCCTCTTTTCTCACCCTTCTTATCTAGCTTCCCTCTGGAGGGAGACAGTACCAGATTTTCTAGGAAGTGAGGGAGAACCCTGATTCTGGTAAAAGTATTTAAGAGTATGACAAGAAACATAAAATGCCCCTATTGTGTCAGAGTGAGTATCTGCTATCCAACAATAGCCTAAGGAAAAGTACATGAAGAAAGTGAACATCTGGCATTTTCCAGAATATTCTCCTGACCTCAGTTGTTACTGACTGATGGACTTATGGATTGAGTGGAATCTCTACATTTAACAGACCTTGCTGGGTCTGTCTCCCTCTCTCCCTCTCTATCTCCCTCTCTCTCCCTCTCTTTCTCTCTTCTTTCTCTGTTCTTTCTCTCTTCCTCTCTTCCTCTGTTCATCTCTCTCTTTCCCTCCCTCTCTTTCTCTCTCTCTTTCTCTTTTTCCTCTTTCCCACCTCTCTCTCTACCCTTTTTCTCTCTCTTCCCTCTCTCTCTCTTTGTTTTCCCTCTCTCCCTCTCATTCTCTTTCTTGCAGTTTCTCACATTCTCTCTCTTTCTCTCTCGTTTTCTCTCTTTCTCACTTTCTCTCTTACTTTCTCTCTCACTTTCTTTCACTCTTTCTTTCCATGACATTGTCTTGTCTGTTTTGAACCTACCTACACTTGTAGCATCAGCAACCCTTGGTAGCAAGGAATTCTACATTATGGGGTCACACACAGGAGATAAAAGGTGGTAGTTTATTTATTCAGACACCTCCAGTCTAAAAGCTCTTCTTTTTTCTTGACAGAATGGTTCCTCTTGAGGAGGTTATCACCTCGTCTTTTGATACAATTTTAACACTACTGTTGCAAACCTTGTATAAACTACACACACCCCCTTGCACATCACTTCCCCATGGACTGTTCACAGAAAACTCACCATGTTTTGGTGGCCAGCAATCGATTTCAATCAGCTCTGTCTGTCCGAATCTGTTCATATTAGATTGCAAGCCTTGGTCTATCAGCTGCTGGAGGAAGTCTCTTGGGCAGCTGAAGGAGAAATGAGCCAGCTGCTGGCCCTGCCCTGCTAGAGAACAGGTTATTTTGCTTTGATTCAAAGCCAATTACTTCCTTCCCAGTGTAAAAATGTCTCTGTCAGCAGAGAAATTGAAAGTGGAATTTGCCTTTTGTTATTTCAAAACCAAGCAATGTACAGGTGTCTTAGGCCAGATTGACTTGGATTGAGCTGCCTCATTTTAGATGCTTAAACTGAAAGCATTGTCACTGGCCTCTCCCCAGTCAGCAGAGTGAGATGATCTGCTCAAGGGAAAACTGGTCCCCTTCCATTTAGGCTTCCGTCCCAAATTACTCTGTGGAAGCTCACTTTTTGCCTCTGACAATAAAGGGAGTGTGAGGAAGCTGGACAACTAACTTGAACATTAAAGTCTGATAGCTAAAATTAGGCATAAGTAACTGTGGGCAAGGGAGGACATGGGGTATTGACCGTGACAGTGAATGGGAAGCCATCAAATGCACTCATTATCTGAGCTAGGTTTCTAGTTATAGGATGTGAGTCCACAAGTACTGTGAGTCCACTGGATTTTAGCATCTGTTCTGGGTTCTGTAGAAACTCACGACTTCATGTCTGAAGTCCTTCATCTGGCTCTGCTACGCTGCCCAGAAGGGGATCTGTCCTGTTTGTAGACATTTGAAATACTTTAATCATATGTAACTTTCTTCTCTGCTCTCAGAGGAACATCATGTGCTCTTTTATACTGCACTTGAGGATAAAAATTTCTTTGAAAGCAGAGCCCTACTTGTTTGCTGCTGTGGTACTTTGATATTCTAATCTCAATACTGCCTCCTTTATCCTTTTAATAATAGATTATAGTGTAATTTATAGGTGGCACCAAAAATAAAGTGAGAGCATAGCATAATGACAATTTACAAATTTAAAGTTTAATTACTATCCATTCACTGTACATTAAGTGTACTGAAAGAACAGTACAATGGATTGATTGTTTTCTGTTAATCTGTGTAGGAGAAAAATTTTCAGCAAGTACAATTGAGCCCTATGCTGACTTTCAACATCGTGCCATAAATTATCTCTGCTGTGTGATCCTACAGATGGTATATGTGCTATTTTTATTGTCATATTTTTACTCTTTAATTTTGGTTTTCTTATTGCCCTTTATAATCAATGGGCAATTGGTAAGAAACCAGGAGACAGTCCCACAGACAGGCTTTTTTAAAATGGGACATATTTTTATTAGACTGAGCTGATCAAAAGCACTGAGAAATAAAACTGAAGTGAGGTGCATACCTCAAATGAAGATGGCAACAATTCTTCACTTGCCTGGTGACACTGGCAGGAAAGGAAACGTGCAACTTGCTTCTTTGATGATTATAACTTCTCTAAATGGTGAAAATTGCGGTACTGTTTATCCATGAGTGTCTCACTGGAACAGCTCTCGTATATAGGAAAATGAATAGCTGTAAAACAGACAAGAAGTGCTTTGTAATTTTGTGACATATAAAATGTAGTATATGAAAAAAATGTGACTCAAAACCTATTGACAGCAAGCTATACATTGTTTCAATTTCTTTATCAAGTTATGCAAACCCTCATCTTTGTGTCGCTAAGCCTTTTGCACTTTCTACTTATTGCTGTACTATGTATTGTTTGGCATTTCTGGTCACTGCTATGTCAATGCAGCTGGAAAGCTGCCTGGTGGAAAAAGACCTGGGGGTGTTGGTTGACAGCCAGCTGAATATAAACCAGCAGTGTGCCCAGGTGGCCAAGAAGGTCAACAGCATCTAGCCTTGTATCAGAAATAGTGTGGCCAGCAGCACTAAGGAAGTGATTGTGCCCCTGTACTCAGCTCTGGTGAGGCCACACCTCTGTGTTCAGTTTTGGGCCCCTTACTACAAGACAGACACTGAGGTGCTGGAGGGTTTCAAAAAATGAGTAACGAAGCTAGTGAATGGTCTAGAGCACAAGTCTTATGAGAAGCAGCTGAAGGAACCAGAGTTGTTTGGTGTGGAGAAAAAGTGACTGAGAGAAGACCTTATTACTGTCTATAACTACCTGAAAGGTGGTTGTGTCAAGGTGGGTTTTGGTCTCCTCTCACAAGTAGCATGTGATAGGATAAGAGGATATGGCCTCAAGTTGTGCCATGGATATTAGACTGGATATTCCCTAATATCCTTTTAGACTGGATATTCCCTAATATGACTTCCCTGAAAGTATTGTCAAGTATTGGAACAGGCTGCCCAGGGAAGTGGTTGTGTCACCTGTAAGTATTTAAAAACACACGTAGATGTCATGCTTTTAGGGACATTGTTTAGTAGTGGAATTGTCAATGTTAGGTTAATAGTTGGACTTTGTGATCTTAAAGGTCTTTTGCAACCTAAACAATACTATGAATATCATAGAATGTTTTGGGTTGGAAGGGACCTTTAAAACTCATCTGGACCAACACCCTCTGCAGTGAGCAGGGACATCTTCAACTAGATCAGGTTGCTCAGAGCTCAATCCAATCTGACCTTAAATATTCCTAAGGATATGGCATCTACCACCTCTCTGAGCAACCTGTGCCAGTGTTTCACCACCCTCATTGTAAAAAAATATTTTCCTTTTATCTAGTCTAAATCTCCTCTTTTTTGTTTCAAAAGCATTTCACTCTGTCCTACTGCTACAGACCCTACTAAAAAGGTCAAACCCCTCTTTCATATAATCCCCCTTTATTGCAGCCTTTCAATACCTCAAAATGTCCCTGGAGCCTTCTCCCAGCTGAGCAGTCCCAGCTCTTTCAGACTGTCCTCACACACAATGACAGACAGATGGAGGACTTTGGTGCAGAAACAGCGTGTTCCTGCTCACGTGTGGATGTGCTGCTGCCCTTCGGTGCTACTGTTCTGAATGTGCCCCTGCACACTCACAGCACCTCTGGGCTTTGGTCAGGGAGCAAGAGACAAGCCAGCCCCATTGTGCAGCATCTCCTTTCTAGAAGACGTGCTTCATCTCTCTGAATATTTTTGAGGCCCTCCTGGACCCAATCCAACAGGTCCATATCTGTCTTGTACAGAAGACTCCAGAGCTGGATGCCGTACTCCAAGTTGAATCTCACCAGACCAGAATAAGCTTTACACCAGTTAATTAGGAAATGCTAAAGAACATGCCCAATCTTTTTTGCCTGTGTCAACTAATCTGAACTGATCTGCAAGCTAGCATAGGCCAATGGCTATTCTCAATAGACAGTTCTTATTCAACCACAGGGTTTTGGAGGCCAAGGCAATTTGAAAATAGAGTTGCAGATTGTTCCATGGTAGATTGCCTTAATGTCAAAGAATTGCCACAGGCAAGTTCAATTTACATGTGTGGATATAACCTCTGTATTAACCCAGAATTCTGGGTTGCAGGATGCCTTTTGTTTTGGTCACAAAAAACCCTGTACTTGGTTTGTGTAAAGCTATATAGGAAGTATCCTTCTTTAAGGGTATCTGATTAAGGACTTTGTTCAATGGATAAAAATGGACAATAAGAAAAGGAGGAACATGTGTGCTGCACTAGTGACCTTCTGTCCCTGCCAGCCCAAGAGGAGGAGGGGACATGGCTGGCTATGCCCGTGTCTGGTGTGAGTCCTGGATGAGAGAGATGCTGGAGGCAGCACCTTGACTGTGGCCATCTGTGTAAGCAGCCATGTCCATGTCCCCTGTGTATGTCTGGTGTACATGCTCAGCGTCACTGCTGGCTACGCCTGTAAGGAGGCTGCAGAAGCTGCATCCTTCAGCCTGAACAAAGACACCGGGTCCTGAGGCTGCTGTTCTGGGCTCCAGTGGCCAGGCAGGAGGGGTCTTGGGCCAGACTGTCTGGAGGAGGTGGTCACACTTAACTTTCCTTAGTACAAAGATGGCCCTTGTGTTTGTATGGGGCAAAGTTGGACCAATTAAGTGCAGGTAGGCAGAAGCTAACTCTGTAAGGAGACACCTGCATTACTTTCCCTCCTCCTACTTCAAGTTTTGAGTAGGTAGCAAATTAAGCTGTGGGCTTTCTTTTTCTTAACTGTCCCTCTTCTGGGTTGAGCAGTAACAAAAAGATAAACCAAAGTTTGGGTCAACTTCTATTCCTCTCTGATCACTTGCCTCATTATTAGCATTTTTTACTTCACATGGGACCTCACAGACAACCTTCAGAAGAAGAAGAAGGGGGAATGCTGTCACTTTCTAACACAAATGAGTTAGAGCCTGTCTAGGAATTATTGAAGATTCATGAGCTTCATCTCCAGGGTGGTCAGTTGATAGCTTGGACTGACTGTTTGGGCAGCAGCATTCCTAGAGACCACGTAAAACTGCTTTATGGGCTAGTTTTATCCACTGTCCACACTTCAGTCAATCCTGCTTATACTGCATTAACTCTATACATAAGGAATTGTTGTGCAAAGACTACCATTAGGATGGAATCTGTCAAAACATTCTCTTCCCTAAGCACCGTTTTTGTTTTGCATTTTTGAACAGCTAGTTGCTGCCAGAGATGCTTTTCTGTTGTCTCTTTCCTTCACACAAAAAGCTATTAAATCAGCTGTATTGTGCACACTTCAGGAAAAGGTCAGAAGTGATCTGTCTCATTTGAGTGACAGACTAGAATATCAGACATCTTGCCAAGAAATCGCAGGAAGAACTGTGTTTCCCTTTTTAAAGTTTTGTTTTTCATAACTTTAAGTTCAGTCTCCTTAAACTGCATTATACCCAGCACCTGAGTGAGAATATGCTACAGCTGGAAATCTGAAAAAGGCCATTTAGCTGAAACCATTGTTGGTAGGCATTTGGGGTTTTTAATATTTTTTTTTCTTTTTGTCCTGTTATACTCAGTATATAACAAACAAGATGTTACCTTAACACATGAAACTGCCAGAAGTGAAAGTATATAGAGTAGTAAGAAACAGAGGTGTAGTAAGAGAATATTCTCTTTGTCAGACAGTAAATTCATTGTTAAGACCTTTTACAGATGCTCTACATATGTAGTTAGGTTTTTTTGGTGTGTGTGTGTGTTTTTTTTCTTCCCAGGGTGTTGCGAGAAATCCTGTTTCTTCAAAGCAACATTGATAATTCCCTTGTAACTGGAAGAGGTTTAGAATATGCTAAACCATGCTCTGAAAAGAGAGGACAGGAGGAAGAAGGAAAAAATAATTCAGTAGCATAGCAGTGCAAGCAACTTAGAAGCCTTTGGCTTTCTGTCAATGAAAAGTGATTAAACTTTCATCAAGGAATTTTAACACATTGATGTGGCACAGTGTGCAGCTGAACAGTAAGGTATGTATTAAGAGTACAGCAAGAAAACCCATCCTGTTATAATTCCCAGTAATCTGCACAATTAAGGCAACAACGTTTTTGCATTTTCTCCTGTGCTGGCAGAGAATGCTGCATCAGTTGCTTCATTAGTATGCGTTGTCGTATGAACTGATTCCCCATTGTAGCTGTAGACTGTCACTGGCAGCCACAGGAGGTCTAGGAAATTATACACAGAATGATTTTTAATTAAATGGGGCAAATAACAAGAAATCTATGGTTTGTGTTGATTCATTTATGTTGTGGTGATATTCTGTTGATAATGCAATGACACTTTAATACAAATTTCAATTTTTAATTTTTATTTTTGGTCTGGTAAATCAGATCTACAACCTGCTGAAATATCTATTTAAAACAGTTCACAAATGTTTAGTTCTATCTGAGTTTCCCATTGTTAGAAGTTCATTTTCTTTCAAATCAGTGTCGTTGGTATCTCTGTGTTTGTGGCATTCCTATGGGAATGTTCTTGAGAACTGCATGTTCTGTGCATGCCTGAATCTGTTTATTTTCCCTCTAACGTTACCTTGCATGAGATAGTCTTTTTGATTTATTCCTGTGGCATTTGTTTTTGAGAATTTGTTAACAAATATGAATATGAGTCATCTAGAAAAGAAGAAAAATCCACATAGCATGTAAAATATGCAAAGAGCAACAATTCTTATGGGCATATTTTAGCACTTTATGCTGTCATGCTGCCTGTTTAATGTTACTTCTAATCAAAAATTTAAGAATGTTGTCTTACCATTTGGTGAGAGTGCTAATCTAAGCCATGGTTAAGTTTAGGTTGCAAAGGTCTGTTCTCAAGACAAATTTTTCAGATATGCACACATACATACACATATATATATATAAATGCATGTATCTGTGTATGTTAAGAAAAGGAAAATAATTTAAAATGACTTACTCCTATCCAAATTCATGGTGAAATGTTTATTTTGTCATTATGCTTCAGTAGGAGGAGTCATTGGGCCTCAGAGTGACTTCCTTGCAATCTAAGATGAACAACATACTTTTAATAGCTGAGGTATAAACAAACCTTTGACTTTTCTGCTTTCATCACATTGATTTTCCAGCTACAAATTGATTATGTAAATCAAGTTTTTTTTAGTTTATTAGTTCACATCAGTATTTTTCTTGTAATGACTCCTTGAAATGTTTAAAGCAACATTTTATGAAATGGCAGTGAAAACTGTCACTGTGCCTTCATCATCCTTAATTTTCCCTACAGTTGGCATTACTGAAATAGTAATGCAGCTCTTCCTATGACTGATCTTTCACATGGAAATGTGTCCTGCTGTGATCGTGCTGCTTCACTCTGTGATAGATAATAGCGACGTCAAGAATTCCACTACAGCGTATCCTGTCAATTGGTATCTGTCAATCTGTCAACCGAAACTTGAAACGTGGCTGGATGTGCTCTGTGGTGTGGGTCTGCAAGACACGGTAGCAATAGTTTACATTCAGTATTTGTAGCATTCTCAGTCATTGCAGTGTGTGTTGTGAATGCACATTAGGAATAATGTGTTATGCTCAGCTAATTTTTAACATACTGGCTGACATGTTCCCCACCCCGAAACACCTTCAAAAGGCGGCTGCGTTTCTTTCCCCAACGCAACCTAGGATACAAAATGCCATGACCTATGTTCACAAAATGTTACAGTTCTGATTTAGAGTCTCAAAAGTGATATACTGTCTGTGTTGCATGTGGGTTTTGTAATAAGAATACCAAACCTTTAGTCACCTTAATTTACTGCCATCTGAAGATTGCACAGGAGTCCATGCAAATTGGGCTGGTAGCTTCAGTTCTTTTCCCAGGGGACAGATATTCACATCATAAGATTGCCTCCACAGTTGTTACTTGGCGTCTATTTTGAAGTTCTTGAGTGAAAAAAAGACGTTTTGTGAACAATTCTGGAAGTGAGCGGTGTCAACATCCTCCAGGAAGTGGTTCCAGTATAGTGGATTTGAGTCACATTGAAGAAAAAAAGCATGGAAGCATTCACTCTGCATTTGTCTGACCCCCTTCAGGGGTGGAAAGGTATTTTCTGCAGCTACCAATCCACACAATTGAATATATCCATTTTTGACAACAACAACAACAACAACAACAACAACAACAGATGCTGGAAACATGCTCAAGTGCTTAGATCTTGATTGTCCATGCTGTTCATTACCTCAATCTTCTGCAGACTCCCTCAGCCACCTTTTGGGAAGCTGAGGAAATAGACTAGCCCTGAGCAGAATGCATATGAGCTTTCTTCTGGCACACAGCGGTGTGACCAAAGATCAAGTATTATTGGTAAAAAAACCCAAAAAAACACACCACCACCAAAGGCTTTCTGGCACTTGTGGCAGTCATGTTAAGTTCAGCCTTCCTGTTTCTCTGTAATTCTTTATGGAGGATGAAGCTGGTTTTACATGGGTATGGCTTTGAGCTCCACAGATGTCCTAAAATCCCTCCATCCTCTTAGTGCTGAAAAACGTGATCATAAACCAGTCCAAGAGGGTGAATCTAGAACAGCAGCTGCCTGATGCTTTGGGGTAATTTTCTGTGTCTCTCCGACTGTCTCTCAGGTCTCTCCATATCTGAGACTAGGTTTGAATTCTCTTCCCAATTCTCATGAGTCTTGATACCTTGTTTTGGCTCTGTTTCACTGTTCTGCTTGGCTAATTTTATTTTTCAGTTTCTTACCTCCTGCCAGTCATTTATTTTGGGGTTCTGATAGTTCATAATTCACCCCACCATGGGGCATCTTTCATGATTTTTCTGGTTTCATAGCGTTTTTCTGGTAAGCTTGAGCTGGGTCTTGCTCATAGTAGTCTTGTATTAAATGCTATTAATTAATTAATTAATGACTTAACCTGGATATCCCAGGGAGATGTATCAGTTTTGTGAATCCTTTGGGCTAAATTAAAGTGAAACAGCACCAAAAAATGGTTAAACATTTTATTTATGGTAGAAGCAACCAGAACTTGGAAAATGTAATGGTAAGCAGTGTGGCCTCTTATTGAAACATTTACGGAAAGGAAAAGGGAAAGGAAAAAGGAAAGGAGAAAGGAAAGGAGAAAAGAAGGGAAAGGAGAAAGGTAAAGAGAAAGGACAGGAGAAAGGTGAAGAGAATGGACAGGAGAAAGGTAAAGAGAAAGGACAGGAGAAAGGAAAGGGCAGGAGAAAGGGAAGGGAAAGGTAAGGGAAGCCGAAGGAAAAGGAAAAAGAAAATCCCTTGAGGATTTATATGGTTGTTGTTTCAGAATGTTCTTTGTCTTGTGCACTAGTGCTATTTAGGGTGGATGGTCTTGAGGGGTCTTTTGGATGGTTGTGAGCTCCTTCCTCAAATGAACTCTATGACCTTGGCTATATATGTTGACCGGAATACAGAGCTTCATGTCCTTCAACAAACTCTCCGCATTCTGTGCTAAGCAACTTTTCTTTTGTGGTTTATTAGCATTATGTAGCTGTTTTCCACCACAGTATTTGAGACATCAGTGTACATTAATCCTTTCAGTCTCTCATAACAGGGGAGTTTTTTTCTTTTGCTATTTTGAGTATCACATAATGTGCATGACTGCCAACTGTGCCCTGGGAACCTGAAAGGAGCAGAGAGAATAATAGCAGATTGTTCTAGAACATAAAGAGATTGCAATATTTGTAATTACTACTTCTAACCTTCCAGGAAAAGGCAGTCTTTTTTACCTATTTTCATAGGTAGCATAGCTTCTAGTTATAGTGCAGTAAGGGTACAAGAGATAACGTTTTTTCTGAACAGGTTTTCATTATTTGGTGTATTTAGGCTTAAAAAAAAAAAATAATTTGTGTGAACCTTTAACTCAGTTCAGTGAAATCAGCTTTATGGAGATCATGGCCATTGTGACTTCTGCTGTCTTTAATTGGATTTACCATGCACAGTTCATTGATAGTGGCATTAACAGATGACAGTGAAAGGCACAGTATATTGTTATCTAATTCAGATGGTGCTCATGTTGTTGATTTATATGAACTGTAGACATTATAAGAAGATATAATCCAAACATAGATGATGAATATATTTAAATTCTCTCCCTAGCAAACAAAGCATTGCTTTCTGCTGCTTCCTGTTTCCTCTGTTACAATAATGATAGGGTAGATCCAGAAAAGGACTAGTAGCTAAAGCAAGGCTGTTGGAATGAAAGAGCACAGATGTAAAATTTTTTAGTAGAGACTCATCATTTCTATCTCCTTTATGCGCTGTTGTTAGGTGCTGTCTCACAATAAACATAGACATTATATGCCATCTTTTTTTAAAATGTATTTTCAAGTTTACCAGATTTCTTGCATCATCATGCTCTATTTATAGCATTGTGTAGCTTCTGCCTTAGATCCAGAAGCTAGACATTCCTGTGATGTCCCCAAAAGGGCCAAACCTACTAGTCATATTGTGAGGATGCCTAGCAAAAATTTCTTTCCTTGCAAAAGTCAGATGTTCTCTCCTTACTTTGGAGAGGGAAAAGAAGTAATTGGTCTTTCCTATAACAGCCTAGTGATTATCTCAATTATCCCAGAAATGGGAGATATGGCTTGGGATTTTCTGTCTGTCTGAAGATCTTCTTCAGTGGAAGGCTTCCTCTCTGAAGGTTATATCCTCAGTTGCACAGGGACTTTTGCCCACTTTGTGCTAGATCTAGGTTGATTGTGAAAAATTGCATCCACTGCCGTGTTCCTCATGGATTTCCCTGACTGGCAGGACTTTGTCTTAATGCTCCTTGGTTTAATTATGTAATACTTGAAAGATTGCAGTACAATCTTGCAAGTTTTTTGAAACACAGAGTTTTTTGGAACATGGTAACTGAATAACAGTAAGAAGTGTCCAGTTCTTGATAAGATAGGTGCTATACTCAGGTTTGAAACTGAGTCCACAGTACTGATTGGTTTTGTGGTATGGATCTTCCCCAGTAAAATGAACTGTGGCCAGAGAACATGTTCTATTGACTAGTAAGGTGTGAGTTTGGTAGTTTGGTGAGTTCTCTTCTGAATGAGAAATATGGTTGAAAATTGCGTAGTAGTATCCAAAAACCTCTTTGGTGGCACTTGATTATTGTGAAATACATCACTAATGACCATAACCAGTTAAAATGTATCTAATATTTGTTAACTGACTTTGAATGATATTTTTTCCAAAGTCATAATGCTCATTTTATAAACCAAACCAAATTATCTTATTTTGAACCAACTTCGTTTCCACCCTTCAGTCCTAAGAAGAAAAACTAATAATATACACAAAGAAAGAAAAACAGTATTTGGAGTGGGAACTGGATGGTCGGTGTGGTCTCTGTTTTTGGAAATAGTTTATGACCTGTTTATGACCAGTTTTGCCTCAAAGTGAAAAATGTCCCATAAAGCCTGGGTGGGAATGAGTTACTCTAGCTAGCTTATTAACTGCAAGAACAAAATATAGTAGTGTCCTGCTTCTGAAGGTTATCCTGAGATGCAAGAATTAAACATTTATATACCTTATCTAGAATTTTACTAGGATATTGAATGAAGTTAGGTCTTGTTGGAAAAATGGCCATAGACATGTAATATGCTAGTAGTTGCTTTCTGTGTTCTGTTTCCCCTTTTCTTACTTTTCTGTCTGTGATGAACTACCATCTATCATGTTCTGCTTGGTGAGGTTCTACTCAGCATTCCTCAGCTTGTAATGAAAATGAATGTATAGCTAACCTGAGTGGTACATATCAGGTTCTAATACCTTTTTTTTTCCTTGGTTTACATAAGTTTATTGATATTGGCCTTGAGTCTTTTTGATTTATCTATGTCTGCCTTGGCAGGCAGATTGACCGTTTGAACATGTGGTCTCATTCACTCTGAAAATGACCTCATCACTTGGGAAATCTTCAGGAACAGTCAGTGCTGTAAATGGTGTGTGTGGAGGGGGGCAGTGGTGACAAGAGCTTTGCAATTCACATGAAAAATGGTCACAAACATGGTCATGCAGCCTTGAGAAGTACAATATGTTAAAGAAAGTTAGCAGCAATATGTTTTCAATAGGACAGCTTTATGTACATAAGGAGGCTTATTAAATTTAGTAAGGTAGAGATGAAACAGGCATGTACAGGCTTGCAGGGACTTTTATCAGGTTAGTCAAAATATTAATGGAAGTGTTTATTGCTTTGGTATTAATAGGCTCCATGTACCTTCTTTTTTTCTTTTTTTTTTTTGAGGTAATTGCATCCCCTTATTTCATAGAATCATGGAATGATTGAGATTGGACAGGGACCTCTGGAGATCATCTTCTCCAGCCCCTCTGTTCAAGCAAGGCCACCTAAAGCTGGTAGTGCAGTACTGTGTACAGACAGCTGTTGAATATCGCTAAGGATGGAGGCTCTGTGACCTCCTTTGGAAAACTGTGCCAGTGCTCACCAGTTACCTTCTTTGAGTTTATTATCTACAATAGCCCATTTTCCCCCCTCTTCCTTACCCCTCCACCATCCCTATTCTTTTTTTTTTTTTTTTCTCTACTTGCTGCACTGCACTCTGGTTGAACTATTTGGACTAGGGCTTTTCAAATCCTCTTTAAACCAAACAGTAGTAGGGACAGGTCTATGAATATACTACTCTCAATGAAACAGGGAAATTGCAGGACTGAGAGATGATATGTATGGAGATATATACCAGATAAAGTTTAAATATGCAATGTTTAAATATTAGTGGTACTGCTGAGGAATGACATCTTATCTGACTGTTTCTGTATATATGGGAATCCAGGTATTCATTAGATCAACATTATATGAAACCACCAACTTCTTTCTTTGACTAGTTAGGAACATATCCTTTTCATTTATCTATTTTTCCAATTTTGATTAATCACTCACTAGTGCACTTTTCAGCTTTTTTAGACAAGTTCTGCTCTCTCTCACACTGTGGTCATACCAAAAGTTTACTTGTAAATTCAGTTGCCACATTCTTAGAAGCTCAGCTTTTAATTAAGAGACCATTTTGAATTTTTCTGCCTTTCTCTTGGGTAAATTGAGTTGTGGCTTGCTGAGTCAGTCCTTAAGGGGTTCTGGACTGTTAAGCACTTCTTTTTTCTAACTTCATGGGATGTTGAGTTTTGTGGCTGGGAGGACAAGTGACAGACAGCTTTAACTCAGTTTAATTAATAACACTACATAAGTTATTACATCTTATCCAATATGTTATCTTTTCTGGTTATCACTTCCTTGTCAGTCTTTTTTATCTCATCAGTCCATCTGATTTTTGTCTGACATTGTAGATTAGGTACTGTTAAAAGAGGTCAGTATATTGATCCATTACACTAACTATAATGTGACTTTTCTGAGTTTGAAATAGTAGAAAATGATCCCTCCAAAAAACATATGTAAGGGGAAAATAAGTAATAGATTTTTTCTTTTAACACATGCTTCATAGATGAGGTGAAGTTCTATCTGCTTTCTTCATATCAGTGGACCTTTGCAAGCACTACTGTCACCACTGTTGTGCTGTGTGGTCAATAGTCATGACTCCCTATTGCAGAAAGGTTCACCTCTTAAAGGCAAAATTAGATTAAATTATAAATATTTCTTCTTTGGAAAATTTATTTTATATTTGTCTGCAATATAACTATCTGATTAAATGGATTGTAAACCTTGTTTTGGGTACAAGTATAACATTTCTGTGTAACTCTGAATGTCATCTTTTCTTAATGAGACAGCAATTCTTTTATAAAATATCTCTCTGGAAATTAATTCCTTTGCCCTTTTCCTTCAATAATATTTTGAGACAGAAAAAGGGGAAAACAATGCTATGAAAATAAAGAGTCTGAAGAAATTGCTAGTTGGTGGGATGTCCACTGATACATTATTCATACCCTTCCACAGGTACATTCAGTCATGTGAGATACTATGTGATTATCAGAACGGTGCTTGCACTTAGTAATGCCAAATTTTAATGAAGCCAAATTTCTATAGTTGAAGAGTGGTTAAATGTGAGTTAATGAGCTATACAATAGGATGATTCTGTGTTGCTTGAAAAGGATCTGTAGTATATGGGTGGTAGTGTATAACAGGATTTGAGTTTGTTACAAGATGCTAGAAAAGCAGAAATGTCCTCTCTGACTCAGTCTGATATGTAGTCAGGTGGGGTTTGTTAGCAGGGGTAGAAGATGAGTTGGAGTGTTTCTGTGTAGCAGAGGGAGTTAGGAAAGGGATAAGATGATTCCTGTAAGGAAAACAATAATGAATAAATAAGCTTAGGAAAAAGCTTACATGGACATTTATATTGCAGTCATTTAAGTTAGCCATAAGGCAAAACATATGAATTCTGGGAAGTTTCTGTTGGTTTCTATGTTAGAAACGGGGTTAAAGCAACATCTGCTTAGAGCTACACAGTGCTTAGTAGGGAAGATGTTTGTGGTTTTGGCCTACAGCATGTAAAAACAATCAAATGTAATCAACATGGAGCAGAGAAATGCCTGTGGACTAATATTTGAAGATCCACTTGCACAGAAATTTGTGTAATACATTCTCAGTCCAATGGGCAAATGAGAAGAGTAAGCAAACAACCATGCCTCTCATTCTAGAGATTTTCAGCATGTTAGAATTGTTTTTTTAATTTTTAAAAAATTTTCAGTACACAGGCAAAGTCTTTATAATATTATCTTGAAAATTAAAACCAAAAGGAGATACTGAAATGTATCTGACCTGAATAAATACACAGGTGATCTTTTATTCTGTGGCCATTCTCATTAACTTACTGAGAACCAATATTATGTAGGTGAGTATAGTACTAAAACACTGGCATTTAGTGATAATGTTAGGGTGATGTTGTAGAATGATCAAATGGGGTTATCTCCATGCTAAAAGGCTATCATCATGTTGAGCTCAGGATTCCACTAACTGTGCGATCCCACTAGGTTGTCCTTTCATATGGAGGAATCTTTATGGAAGGGACAGTTGGCTCAAACTGGGTAAAATCTGTGGTATTAACTGAATCAGGAAAAAAAAAAGTTTAATAGGATTAAGCACAGAAGTTTCAGCTTTGAGTAGATTTATTTGCGCACTCAAGTATCTGTGACTCAGAGGATTTCATATAATTTTTCAGCTGTCTAGCTTCTACAGCTGCCAGCTACTGCAGAGATCAAAGTGTACAATGGAGGACAATAAATAGATGTGTCATCCTGGATTACTTGGTCCTGTAATCTACAGTCAGGCATCAGTATAAGTTTATAATTTGCCACAGGTGCACCAGTCAGATACAGATTGAACATTATTCAATTTATAAAAATCTATATCAATTTTACTCAGACCTAACATTCCTAAATTTCAGAAGAAATAATTACTTTGTAAAATTCATATGATTAATTAGACATACTCTTATTAAAGCTAATGTGTTTCAGAGGAGCAAAAGGCATAGTCAACTTTTTTTTTCTTTCTATCTTTTAAGTGCTATGTCCTGAGTGAATATCTAAAGCAGAACTTGTTTGAACAAAATATGTAGTTGAGCTATAGTATTCTTTAGAATAGACTTTAAAAAAATTCTTTTCCTAAAATTTGAAGATGTCAGAAAATTTTTGTGCTTTTACTATATTGCAAATACCTAAAATGTGGGGGTTTTGTGAACAGTTCATGTGAGTGATACAGCCTAGGTAATTTACCATAGTGAAAGATCTTCAGAGTGAAAATTACTTTTCCTATTCAACACTTTCCAAGGCA
This sequence comes from Gallinula chloropus, assembly GCF_964237585.1. Lineage (NCBI taxonomy): Eukaryota > Metazoa > Chordata > Aves > Gruiformes > Rallidae > Gallinula > Gallinula chloropus. The sequence goes on along the minus strand of NC_140085.1, from coordinate 176,251,748 downwards.
ATGAAGAAATCTGCAGCAAGTCTTGTGTAGATTTCCCCAAGAGTAGAGAAAATTCCATGCCAATGTTATTACTGATGAAGTTCATACAGTTTATTTTGAGCTTCTTCTATGCTATCATAATTTGATGTTCTGACACATCTACAGAATTGATGTATCCAGATGTATAGGGAGGTCTGAGGAAAACAAATCACAGAATCATAGAACATTCTGAGTTGGAAGGGACCCACAAGGATCATCCAATTCAAATCTTGACTCCACACAGGACCACCCAAGTCAGAGCATGTGACCGATATTGTTGGAGTCAATGTTTCTACAAGTGGTTCTTCAAAGTAGAGCAGATCTTCCACAAAAAGAATGGATGTGTTTGATTCTATGATTTTATTGTAAATCATTTTGGAAAAACACTGTTTAAATCTTTCTTTAGCAAGGGACTATGTAATAGTAAGATATATACCATCTGGAGAAAAAGCAAATTTGCAGCAACATTAAAATACAGACCACAAACAAGGTTGTCTTGGGTTGATTTCACAGCGAGGTGAATACTGGTATGGACAAGTAGCGGTTTTTATTCGATCAGTTGGTGTACCCAAGAGATGCTTCTGTGCAGAGGTTTTTCACTCAGTGACTTATTTTTCTGTTTCTAATAAAACATGTTACCTGTCCATATGAAACTTACCTAGGTCACCACCATTTTCAAAGCAGCAAGTCAAGGAAATATCCATATAAAGCTGCATTGGAAACACAATTTATGAATGTTGACTTTCCTTTTTGCTTCCTACATATACAAAATAAGTATAATATCACGTTAAATTGGCTATTTGATTTTTTATATATTGTATTAATTTATATTGCATATAAATATTGTATTTGTATTCATAAATTCAAGGAATCAGCTGTATGAGAAAAAATTAGTGTCCATGTACTCAACTATCAGTATTTTTGATAGCCATTTCACTAAAAAAAAAAAAGTAAAAAAGAAACAATTAGTACTGTCAAGATTTTTGCTGTATTTACTACTAATTATGCTGAGTTTTTCTCATCTTATGATGACATTTCATCTGGCAAAACAGGTGTTGGTTACTGTCCCTCAGTGATGAAGCATGTGGCTTGTTGTCTTATTTCCTGCTACCTATATAGCTGAGGGGAAGGTTTTGATTAAATTTAGATTGCTCATTGGGTTTGTAACTATCACTCTGCTTATTTCTGTCTTACCAGGAAAGGATTCTGATGTATTTAGATATCCAGGGGCAAAAAGTGAACAGCTTATGTACTGACCTTAATGGATGAGTAATAATCAGTTTCAATCTGATGTATGATGGACTGTTCTGTTACTATAAATACAAACTCTCCTCCTTTGATACCACTTTATCCTGCTGGATATATTAAGCTTGAACATGTAAGAATTACAAGCCACTCCTTCTATTATAGGCGCTGTTTCCCTGAACATATCTCTGGATGTTGCTGCAGCATGGAACCATTATTTTGGTATTTTCATACTAAATAATTTGTTGGAGGAAGTGAAGATGAAAGACTCATTCAGATTTTTCAGGAAAAAAGTAATTTCTGTAAAACACGTTACTACTGAAAAACATTCTGAACAAAAATTAAATCTTTTTCCTGAGCAAATATTGCAAGAGAAAAGCACTTTAAATGACACATTTAAATCTGGTAATCTAATGGGAAGAGATCAGAACCTTCCTTGAAAGTGCATTGTAACCAGCTGTTTACCTCAAAGTTAGGGATGGAGCAACTCTGCTTGGTAAGCGATGTTACATTGTTGTGCTGAGTTTATGAGGTCACACACATTCTCTGAGATTACAACTGATTTTGTATCATGCTACAAGACTGTTGTCTTGCTTGGAAAAACTTCTCTTGCTCTAGCATTTTCTCTATTTTCTTCCTACAAGGTCTTCATATGATAAGCTATCAGTGTTTTTTTGACAGAAAATCAGGAATAACAGAATAACACATCCATCAAATACGTTAATTATACATGTATTTTTCTAGTGAAATTTCATCCTCGATTATAATTAGGAAAGAAGGGAAGAGGACAAAAATAGTTTATTTTGTCCCTAAGTCCTGCTGCAACATGGGGCTGCACAGAAATTGGACAGAAATGGAAAGCCTTTGTTGACAACTATTGGCAGCTGCTCAGTGAGAAAAGTAATAAAAGCTTTAATTTTTTTCTTCAATTATCAAAATCATTTCTTTGACTACAATTAAAACCTGGTTTACCCAGATTTCCCAAGGCAACCGCTCTGAGAAGTGCTCTTTGACTCTGGCTTTCTAACTTCAAAACTCAATACTTCAGCCGCCAGGGCCTGAGGCCTCCAGCCTTTTGTTTCTGGGATGTGAATTTCTGTTGCTCCCTTATCTTTTCTGTTCCATTCCCCTTTTAGGTCTCCATTACCTTACATGTATTTGCTATTCCCTTTATGAAAGTGGTCAGACTCAATAAGCAACTTTGCTTAGTCACAGTGATTCAGAAGTTACATACTTGTATGGCTTTGCTGGATGAGATGTGGGACAAAGTTCCTGAGCTGAGTAGTTTAGGTGTGAAGATGATAAGAGTGATGTGAATACCTAAGTTAGACAGCAGGACATATCTAGATTGGGTGGATGCAATGAGAAAGGAAGATGACACAGGGGAATGGGAGCCATGGAAGAAAGATGCACTGCCAGGGCACACTCTCATCTGCCAAGTCATTTCTTTTCCAAGTGTAAATTTACACTCCATTTCTGGAAGGTCTTTGATCCAATTCAACCTCAAACCCTCACCTGAATCTTTTGCATTTGGTCCGTACAATGAAGAAACAAAATATTATGCATTACTGATTCATAAATTTATTTATACATCATCTGATCACAGGGCTGTTAGTTCTTTGCTAAGATAAAGTTATTAGAAAGAATTCAGAAAAAAACTCTATAAAAGGATATTAGGCCAATTCAGGTTAAAAAGTTATTGTTTGGTTTTAGATTTTGTTTTGGTGTTGGTTTGTTGGGTTTTTTTGAATGAGCTTTGCGTAAGAGTATCAAACCTACAGAAAAATTGATTTTTTTTCCTCTCTAAGGAGCTGAAAACATTAAAATCTATTTATTACTCATATGCACTGACATTCATTATTAATTTTATGTCCCACTTTATTGCTTTCTTCAGGGCAAAACTAACATTCATTTGTTGATCAGTGGTGTACAGTCAACACTAGGTGCATGGCTGCTGATTAAATAACAAGTGCATTAGGATTTTTTTTTTTAATGTGTGCTGGCAATAACTGCTGCTTGGTAGTCAGTTAAGGGCAGTTTGCTTTCTGCCCTGGTAGACCAGCACTATTCAGTGTGTACTTTTAGCACATAGACCAGATTCTTATTCTTATTCTTATTCTTATTCTTATTCTTATTCTTATTCTTATTCTTATTAATTTTTAATTATGAAGAGTTGCTTTCTCCCTCTATAACCAAAAGTTAGCACTAAGGAGAGATTTTTCTAGATTTTATAATAAAACCTAAGCTGCACATTTATCCCACCTCAGCTAAGCATCTTTGTTAGAAGTAAGGTCATGGTCTCCTAGAGGTGGAGGAAAAAGAGAAGAGACAAAGAGGTAGGGAGAGTGGTATGACTTCAGAGGGCAATTTAGCTCTTATGTGTGAGAAGATTATTTCCTGGAGATGCTTGCTGTCCTCTGGGGGTCAAAGAGGTAGCACTGAAGAAGCTGACTGGAATGGTTACAGGTCCTACTTTATGTGCTTCAGGTACTGGAAATGCAGCTGGGTTAAAGACTCTGTTTCTGATCTTCTGTACCAAACGGCTCAGGGTACAGGTGTTGTGACAATGTGTCTGCATGGTGTTATTGTATGTGATACCTACTTGGGACACAGACACTTCTGAGCAAGGATTAAGACAACTCACTTTCCACTAAGACTGCTAGCTCAGCCACAGACCTGCACTATTCTGTCTCACCACCTTCCACCTCTTGGAGAGATTTCCTGGGAGTCTGGAGCACATACTCCACACTGCCATATAGACCTTAGAGAGGATGTCCCTCTTGCCACTGGAAAACTATCAATGTAAGGTGACATAGACACCTTTTTCTCCTTGAATAAGCCCTTTGTATTCAGACACTTTATGCCAGCTTGAGCTGCTACCTCAGTGGCAAGTTAACCTTGCCAAGGCAGCATCAGTTTGGCTTTAGATCATAATCTGTTGTGCTAGTAAGCCTTTATATGAGATTGACAAGATAGTAAATTTCAAAATACTATTGCATACTTTGCCAAAGGCTTTAATTATTAAGGGTTTTTTTCCTTTGTTATTTTTTATTATTTAAATCTTTGTGTAATTGTCAAAAGCAGGAACCAGAGTCGTTGGTACAATTTGAAAGAAATTACACAAATATGGAATAATTTGTCTGCACAAATCCTTGATTACTGCTTGTAAGTGGTTATATGCATTCATAAGCCTTTGGAGATAATGCTATATCTGTCATGCAAGTTCTAAGGCTATGGAATGAAATAACTATAGGAGACATAATAGGTGTCACTCCACTGTGCCACTTGATACTAAAGATTGATCTTTGATTTCTGTTTATTCTAATGAGGTGAAATATGCATACACCCCACCCCTGCCCCCCTGCAGATCTGGACTCTCCTTTGGTAGCTCATACAAGTCAAAATACCTATTTCAATGAGGCTTACTTGCTTCCTCTCCTCAGTTAACACACATAATTTACTTAAAATGGACTCATTGCAGTGAATGGATTGACTTCTGATACTCCATTTGATAAAATTGGGACCTCTTCTTTTCCAGGAGTCATATTCATGCCCTCAAAGAGAACTGTTTTGATGTTTACACCTATCTATTTTGTATTTCATTACTCCTGTTGGTCAAGAGGAATGATGAACTATGCATCTCTCATAGTATGTATTGATCTCCTTGGAGATAATTTAAACACCTATCAGTGCTCTTCTGGACTCCACATAAGATAAAAGGCTGTAACTTCTCTCCATTTGCAATTCTTATTGTGGCAAGAAGTTGTGTCACAATTCTTTCTATTCCCTTTAGCAATAATTCATAAAAATCTATTTATTTTAACAGTTAATCAATTAATAGAAAATTACTGCACTGGAATGAGGTTGTTTTTCTGGTGTTAACTTCATTGTTATTGTCCAAGTTCTCTTTTGTTGTGTCTACTTTCACTACAACATGTTTTCTGATTTTCAACCATAGGAGTCTTTGGTACTGCTAATCCAATGAAAAGACCAGAATAAAGTGTAGATGAATTTTACTTTTCTGTGACTGGAGTGTAGTTTATGATGGATTAACAATGATCTAGATTTTGAATATAATTGTGAGCTTTTTTCATTCTGTTTCAAACACCTAATGTTCAATTAGGCCATAGTTTTCTTCGCTGTTAATTGGGAAATCATGCCTGGATGACTACATTCATAACTGTATTATGCAAACAGTGTAAATACTGACAATAGCAAAGGAGTCCTGATTGCAGCTCTGCCCCAGCAACTCCACGGTTATTTAGTTTTCCTCATTGTTCTGTGTAGGATATTATTCACTTGGATGTGTTTTCACTGTTTTGGAATCTTTTTTAACATAATTGATTAAAGTACCTCTGTATAAACTGAAAGTCCCATGTGGCCTGTTTAAAACCTCTGGAACCTGATAAGCTTTTGTAACAGAAGAAGGAATGTTTCATGTGGCTTGAAATCCTCCTTGCACAAAGGAGCATTTCATCAGTCATCGTCTGCTCTGCTAAGCTCTGCTGGCACAGTGACACCTGAATCCCATAGTCTAACTAGCTCTTTGTCTTTGCCTCAGGGTAAGAGATTCAAGGAAGGGGTTTGTTTCTTTTTTGGTTTTTTTTAGCAATGCAAGATACTGCAGACACAATGCATTAAAATAACATAAAAGTTCCTCTATTCTTAGAGATAACTTTGCAAAAATTATAAAGGACATGCCACTCTCTCTTTGTGGTGCTCTTTGGATACAGTTGTTTAAAAACTTGAGTAACTAGAAAACCATGGAGAGTGTAAGTTATATATGACAAGTAATATATTATTGCCAAGTAAAAAATGGGGGGGGTGGGGGGTGGGGGAAGAGGTGTTAAACACATCTCAAGTTAAATTAAAACTCAGAAAAAAATTAGCTTAAGTTTCAACCTATGGGGCAAGCAAGCTGCGATCTCCTGGCTGGTTTAGTATTTCCAGCAACAAGGCCAGTCAACAGGTCAGGATGAAGGCAAGTGTATGGAAGAACATATGCCACCCCTGCCACTTTAAAATATGCCAGTTTCTGTGTCTGATCTGCAGCCGTGAAGTGGAAGGTGTGCATATTTTAGAGTAGCAGAAATGAACTGTAATTATGTTCTTGCAAGGGCTATGAACATGGTGTTTTTCTTTTCTTCCCAGGAGTCAGACTTTCTTAAACATTCTCAGCTGCCAAGGCAAAAGTCCAATAAAATTGACTCCATCCCACCCCCCCATTCTTTTCCTTAAAACCTGTGATAACTGAGGGGAAAAAATAAGGAAAAGTTAGAGATGCAGGTTTATTTTATGTTTCTTCTATTTTTTGAATGTATGACAGATACACTTGATGGTTTTCTAAAATCAGCCTTGCAGTTCAAAGACTGAGAAGCACTCTTCAGACATCTTCAGTTCATCAGACAGAGCATAGACTTGAATCAGTTCAATGCTTGATTGGCAGCCACATGGCTACATGTAAGTTTTGCACTACCTCTCAAAATATACAGCTCTTTCAGCTCTCTTAGCCAGCATGACAACATAGTCTTAAAGCACATTTCAATGGTGGAGCCACCTTTTAGGTAAGAATAAAGCTTGCCTTGCGTAGGTATGATACTCCTGCTCTGTAGAGTCTGTTCTGCAAATGGGCATGAACCTGGTGAAACTCCTTATAGAGGGAAATGGTCTTCAGATGAGAAGCTGCTATAGCCTGTCTCTGACCCCCCAGAGGCCGGTGACACAAACAGAGGACATGAGGGAGAATTAACGTCGATCACATTTCCTTTCCAAATTCTGGGTCCTCTTTGCAATCAGAAAAGTTTCAGACACTTTTCTTGGGAAAGTAGAGGATTTTCCTTCTAGGTAATATCGGAGAAAGCTTGCATGTGGATAAGAACAGAAATCTCAGGGAACTGTCTACTGAAACTTGTGAGTTTCTCAGACCTATATAGGAAATAGGAAAGGATAGACAATGGGTTTTTTTCTGCTGGTCAGGCACTCAGGTCACTGAACCAGTCTAAACCATGCAAACACAGATCAGTTCTGAGACACTGTGTTGCCTGCAGCCCTTGTCTGATTTGGAACTCTTAATACCAAATATCTGTTCCCAAAAATTTCTACAGTTTGTTTTTGATTACTAATTTTTCCTAGTTCTTTACTTTTTCTGAAGGATGAGGCAGGTAAGAAAATGTTGTTTGCAGCATGTAAAGTTACTGTACAAGTTTATCTTATTTTTCTATTTATTTCATTATTCATAAATCCAGATTATTCATAATAGAATCTCAAAGTATTTTTATATTACTATTTAGAGAAATATCTCTCTTTAATTGACTGGTAAATAATGCTGAGTCCCTGGTTTTTGAACTTCATTGAAATTATTCTGTAACAGATGTTCAGTAAGAAAGAAAAAGGCAAAACATGGAAGTTTGGAGGAAGAGCATAAAGGGGATGTGGAGATTTGCTATCTTCTGTATATTTTTCGTATTCTTCCTCTGAGAGGAAAAGTGATGAGTTACCAAATTCATGATATATTCCTTTTTTTCAAACTTAGGCCACTTGCAGATAAGCTACTCTACTGTGTATCCTATTGGACATAGTACATCATAGTAAGTCTATTAAAATATGAGGAAGTATAGTGTTTCTAGATGTATGATTATGGATTTATTCAGATTTATTGTATACCTGAGATGGCAGGAAAACCTAGAGTCAGTTTTTATTGCTGATATTTTTCACCTACAATCATGAATGGCACTTGGTGTTATTGCCAAGTAAAAAAGAAACAGTACTCCAATGGTGCATTGTGAATAAGGACAACAAAACCTGTGCTGGTGCTCCTCTGTCCAGTTCTCTGAAAGTTTGCCAAAGGCTTGGGGAAAGTACTTACTTAAGCTTTCTACAGAGAGTTTTACAAGATTTACCTGATTGTGCTTTGACAGATGAGGGACAGGGAAAGATGCAGACCAAATGTGAAGCCAAGTATTTGTCTCACCCATTTTGGGATAGTGGTCCTAAAGCTGGTGGCTAAATTGATTCGTAAGTTTGAGCATGTCAGCTTGAGTCTTCTTCCAGCTGCATAGTCTTTGCAACAAGGACTTTTTGTAGAGTTGAAAAGTAGCCAAGCATGTTGCCATGGCTTAAAATAGTCTTTTCCTAATCATTGATTCAATTCTAATCATATATTTAAAAAAAAAAACCCAACCAAACAACAAAAATGTCAGGGCATAACTTCAACTCATTTAGGCAACCCATCCCTCGCTCTGAAAAACTGCACAAAGCACAACCCAAAACAAAAGTGAATAGGGCACTGTTGAAATCAGGGAGTTCCTTTCAAGGTAGATGACATTTAGAGGCATGGTCTGTGTGAAAAAGGGTGGTATCACCACAGGATTCAGAGAACTTTTTCCCACTGTGCAGTAGGCACCTTCAAAGCACAGCAGCAGAGCATGTATCCTTTCCCTACGCAGGACAAAGGCAATTCTTCAGTCTAGAGGCCTCATCCTATTAATAATAATTTTAATTAAAACTGAGAAAAGTAGTCTAAGTCTGTTCTGGGAATACGAGCGTATGCTGCAGACTCTTCTTTTAGCTTCTGTTGCTGTGACTTAAAATGCTTCTTCATGCCATCAGTCCACTCTTTTTCCTTGTTGATTTTACCAACTTAGTGCAAATTCCTGTTCAGCAGGAGTAGTCAGTGGTACTCTTGCTCATGAAGCTATTGAGCAGTAAAATCTATTTTTCCACAGAGGTGAAAGAAGAAAAACTTCATGCACAACATTTTTGCACACTTAATTAACATAAACCAAGAGAAAAATACCCATATGCCAATAGAAAAAACATCAACTACGTTCATGGGGTGTCTAGATTCAGTGCAAGATGAGAATAATATTTTCTGTGCCATCCAGGTAGTATGACACTGTACAACGAAGTTCATTCTGCTCTCACCATCATTTATCAGCAGCATATGGCTCCATTTCTTCAGTCACTGGGTTACTCATCTTGTGAAGTAAGCTGTCTTCCATGCAAGAAATCAATTTCATGTTGTTTGCATGCATGTGCGTTGCTCTATATAAACTTCAATTTGGTTTAAAAAAAGAAAAAAAAAGGCTTGACTTTACTTTCACATGCTTATTCTTAAGATGACAGTGAGAAAGGTACAGCTACATGGTAGTACTTTGTCTTGCAGCATGCAGATTGTGAACATATTCCTTGTCCCAGTTGATATAAATCAAAACTAGAGGCTTTCATCATGACTGTACTTCTATGTGCTTGTCCATGGTATGATGCATCCCATGTTGTGCTGGACTCTGATATCTACAGCCAACTGGCAGAGCTGAAATCAGCTGAGCAACTTCTGTTACCTTTTAGTTTCATTCGAAATAAAGCATCAGTTCTGAAGTGATTATCTGCATTTTTTAATTTCAGTCCTTAAATATTTGATCCTATTGATAATTGCACATGATAACCAGGATTAGTGATTTCAGTTCTCACAGAACTGCCTGTTTATAAGCTGCTATGAACTTCACTGTATTATCAAGGTAGGCCTTCCAGGAACTGTGTCATCAACTGCTTCCAACTAAATTATATTTTGACTGTTTCACGTTTTAAAAGTTGCCACTGAATAATTGAGTGCCGCATAGCACACAAAATAATTTCAGATGAATGAGTAAACCTTTTCCTTCTGTCCCAGTTCTTCATTGCAATTCCGTGGAAGTCTGTTCCTGCACTTTAGGTGCAACTGGCTGGCTTCAGTGGGAGTTTGAGTTACGGAGGAGGATGGCTTTAAGATATAAATATTTTGATGATCTAAAGGTCAGAATAATTGATGTAAATAACTTCAGTAGTCACCAATCATTTTCTAGACTTTTCAGGCTGTCAGACCAGTGTACTTATATAAGGATGTTAAGTATTTCCTTGAAAATCCTGTTCAACATATTGAAGCAGACATGGTTAGCAAGAATCATAGAAGGGTTTGGCTTGGAAACAACCTTAAAGATCACCTAATTCTAACCTTCCTGCCATGGGCAGGGACACCCTTCTCCACTAGACCAGGTTGCCTAAAGACCCATCCTTGAAAAAAAAAAAATTTTTCCTTATATGTAATCTAAATCTACCCTCTTTTAGTTTATTATCACTACATGCCCTTGCAAACAGTCCCTCTCCATCTTTCTTCTAGGTCCCCTTTAGGTACTGGAAGGTGGCTATAAGGTCTCCCTGGAGCCTTCTCTTCTCCAGGCTGAACAAGCCCAACTTTCTTAGCCTGTCTTCATAGGAGAGGTTCTCCAGCCCTCTGATCACCTTCCTGGCCCTCCTCTGGACTCACTCCAACAGCTCCATTTCGTTCTCATGTTGAGGGACCCAGGTGGGATCATATGACAGCAGAGTAGAGGACCAAAATAACCTCCTTTGACAAGCTGGCCATGTATTTTTTTATACAGCCTGGGATGCCATTGGTTTTCTGGGCTGCAAGTGCACATGGACAGTTCATGTTGATCCCTTCATCAACCAACACCATCAAGCACTTCTCCTCAAGGTTTCTCTCAATCCATTCTCCACAGAACCTGTAGTTGTGCTGGGGATTGTCCTGACACATATGCAGGAACTTGCACTTGGTCTTCTCGGACTTAATGTGGTTTTCATGGGGCCATCTCTCAAGCCTCTCAAGGTCCCTCTGGATGGCATCTCTTCCCTTCAGTGTGTTGACTGCTCTACACAGCTTGGAAAACTTGATGAGGGTGCACTGAATCCCACTGTCCATGTATCCAATAAATATGTTAAACAGTGCCAGTCCCAAATATCAGCCCCTGATGAATGCCACTCATCACTGGCTTCCACTTGGTCTTTGAGCTGTTGATGGGAACTGAACTTTGAAACTGGAATATTGCATACCTTCTGTAACTGGAAGTCTTGATGGACTTGGACATGAATGCAATGAGTTTGGGAAAAAAAAATCCCTAATTAGAAAAAAAAGTTGAAGGGTTTTTTTTTTTTATAGAATCATAGAATCATAGGGGTTGGAAGGGACCTCGAGAGATCATCAGGCCCAACCCCCCTGCCAAAGCAGCTCCCTAGCTCATATTGCACAGATAGGCGTCCAGATGGGTCTTGAATATCTCCAGAGATGGAGACTCCATCACCTCCCTGGGCAGCCTGTCCCAGGGCTCTGTCACCCTCACTGTGAAAAAGTTCTTCCGCATGTTGGTGCGGAACTTCCTGTGCTCCAACTTGCAGCCATTGCCCCTTGTCTTATCTCCACAGACTACTGAAGAGGGGCTGGCCATTTTCCCCTTCATCCCACATTTAAGATATTTATAAACATTAATAAGGTCCCCCTTAGTCTTCTTCTCTCTAGGCTGAACAGTTCCAGCTCACTCAGCCTTTCCTCATAGGGGAGATGCTCCAGGCCCTTAACCATCTTTGTAGCCCATCTCTGGACTCTCTCCAGGAGATACCTGTCTTTTTTATACCAGGGAGCCCAGAAGTGGACACAATACTGCAGGTGGGGCCTGACTAGGGCAGACTAGAGGGGGAGGATCACCTCCTTCAACCTGCTGGCCTCACTCCTCCTGAGTTTGTTTGTTTTGGAGTTTTTTGTAGGTCAAAAGGGGTGTGACATAATCAGGTAGAATGTGATTTACAGCAGCTGAAAAGTTCTGCTTTCATTCTGTAGGTCTTTTTGTATTTGCTGTTAACCCTATATCTATCAGCAGTGTTAATCAGTTGTCCCAACGCAAAAGCAAAAATCCAAAGCAACATCATACCTCAAAAAAAAAATGATGTGATTTATCATACCACAGAGATCTCCAGAGGGATAAGGGACTGTGGTGAAAGGCTGTCATTCTGTGGCGCACTAAGAAAGAATCTTTTAAAAGTCAGAGAAATTGCAAAGGTCAGTTCTGCAAGATCAGTGTTATGCATTGAAAGATGCAGAAGCATCTAGTACTTGCTGAGGTCTCTCATTTGCATGAAGAGCTGGATACAAATCTCCAGTAACCATATTCCAAGTGGAAACTGGCTCTGGCAGATGAAAGCTATTTGAAATTAAAATGCACTTAAAGATGTTTGTATTAAGATACAGACAATCATGTTTGCAAATTTGACCTTAAATAAATATCACTGAAAGAGTCCATCACTATTTAAAGGCATACTTTTGATAAATGCTTAAAAGTGAATATTAAAGGAGACTGTCTCCTTTGTATTAAAGAGACTTTGGAATAAGCAGATGTAGTTGTATCTATGATTGCTATTTAATTATATTCAGCAGAAAAAATACTTGGCTCCCTCTCCTACACAAAATCTAACCCAGTCCTTTTAAAAACAGACAGCAAAAGACTGCAAATTTGGTATGAGTGGCTTATTTTTTCCAATCTTTTTAATTTTAAATAATTTAATGATTCAAAAGGTTTAAGAACCTCATCAGTAAGGAAAAAAAAGTCTTTAGGTCTTTACATTAATGGAATATTGGGGTTTGTTTTTTTTGTTATTTGTTCTCCCCCTCCTCCTTTCCTGAAATGTTCTTTTGTAGAAATGGAAAATAAAAATACCTGGTGAGCGTGCTCTGTAGACATGGGTGATGAAGGTACATCTATGATAATCACTGAGGTTAAGAGTAATTTTTAAGTCATTAATTCCTCTACATAAGATTCTTCCTGTAGCACATGGGCAGAGGTAAGTGTCCTGTCTTCCTAAATAATCATTATCTGAAAATACTCTTCCATATTGCTTAAATGATTACTTACTCCATGTTATATTGTTTAGACAGCAAAGGTTTGCTGAGGTAAATTTTTCTGCGCAGTTGGAAAGAATAGTCAGCAAACAATGAACTCTTCTGCAGTTTAGCATTTGTAAAATTGAAGAGGTATAGCCAATGGTTTTGAAAGAAAAGTGAACAAAATATGATAAATAGCAATAACATCAGTTTTGATTCTTTTTCTAATTTACAGAAGCTATACCAAATCTGTTCTTACCCCTGCAAGTTTTGAGTATGTAATAGCTAGATGGAAGTATCAGTACTATTTGATCCTCTGCTTCCAAAGGAAGGAGATTAGTTCTGCCAGAGTAATTCATCTCATGCTTTCTGAATGATTAAAAAACCAGACAGCTATTTTACAATAACTTAGTTAATGGTGTAATGGTGCCAGCTGTGAGGCTGATACATAATTCCTCCACAAACAAGTGCATTTTTTAGTTCCTCCTTCTTTGCAACACATTTCCCAACCCTATTAATATTACTGGTATAGCTGATAAATAGTTAACTGGGTTTGGCTGGAAAGCTCTCTGTAAATTGTCAAATGAAACTCATCACTCAAATTTTACTTAAACACAGGAAAGTGCTGAATTTTCTAAATGCAAAATTACAATGCAGCAGTTCTTGAGGGTAACTGGTTACAAAAGGGACAATATATGCTGCAGATCTATTTAAAACACTGAATGCTTTATGGTCTTTTTCTATAGCTTCTTGAAGACCGTTCTCAGCTCTAACAACCACATCAGTACACATTCATTTTGAGGGAAACTAGTCATCTTTCTGTGTTAAGGCCAAATGTTGTTGCCATAGAGATGCTGTCCTCAAAAAGACATGGATGAAAAGATGTATCCTTTCTTTTATAAGGATATTTCCTCAGTGCTTAGGCAGTCTAGGCACTGTTCTCCATTTACTGTATGACCTGCCTCAACTTAACTTGAATAACAGCAGGATAGAGTACCTTGAGTCAAGTGGCTTTTAGATGCCCACAAGGCATCATGGCTATGCTGATTTTCATACAGGAAACCTCTGTGGGTGAGGTGAGTTGTAGGACCATGGTATGATATAGCAGTAAATTACATTGGTCTCATTGGGAAATTAAGGGTGGATGACATTAAAGCATGTATCTTGCCTCCCAGGTTCTTGTACTGAGAAATGCCCTTAACTTCAATTTAAGGTTTCTGCCTCCAGCAGACTGCAGGTATTCAAGACCATCTCTGAAGCTTCCTTCTAAGGGTAGAGGTCTTGATTCAATAACAAATTCAAGATTCGTGGCAGCGGGGGGCCGCAGCACATGACAGTTTGCTTTTGTCCCTGAGTCTAGAGGAAAAAAGAGAGGTTGAATACTTGGGTGTAAGTTTTCACTCTTCTGCTTTGTCTGGGCTACTATACACAAATGCAGGTTCCTCGGGGGGCTAGCAAGAAGGGCTGGCAGCCCACTGGTAGGTCTTATTCTGGCCCAGGACTCTTCCTTTTTTTGAACAGAACCACTGAAAGATCCTAGCAAAACATGCAGAATTCCTGTGCTGAGTACCAGGAATGGTTTTATGTGGTACAGATGTTGTGGGATGATCTGCATATAAAACAATGTTTGTTCCAAAGCTTGTGTCAGTATTTTTGTATGACTGTGACTAGGGCACTTTGTGCTAGAATAGAAGATCCTTAATCAAATCATACCAGAGAGTAAAGAAGGTATAGCTGACCCCAAACCTAGAGGATATCAACTGAGAATTCAGTGCTTCTTTTCTCCTGCGTATCACTTGCTGTGATATTCTCAGGGCAGTGCAGTAACATACAGAATCAAATTATCTGTTCTTTTTTATCCCCTAAGTAAGGTTACCGGGACTATAATGGAAGTCAGGAGAGAGCTGCACATCTGCCCTAGATCAGGTACCTTTCCAAAAGCAGTAATAGACACCAAGTTCTGTCCAAAATGGAAGCAAGTCTCAAATTTTGGGAATGCTAGTCACATGGTGTTCTCAGTGAGACCAGAATTTCTGATTATGTCTTGTTAAAAACATTCTAGTTTTGAATTTCTAATTTCATAAGATATTTTAAACATAGGTAATTAGATATTTTGAAAAGATTTCTTTGGGGTTTTTTTTGGGTTTTTTGTTTAACCATCGTATTGAAATTTCCTAATCATCTCATTTGCTGTATTTGGAAAAGACTTAATTCTTTGAATGATAGAATTAGGAAAACAAACCAGAAAATGCTAATCAATGTGCAATTTGGGTCAGGACAATTCTTGTTATGAATACACGCTGGGTGATGATGTGATAGAGAGCAGCCCTGTGGAAAAAGACTTGGGGGTATTGATGGATGAAAAGCTGGACATAAGCCAACAATGTGTACTCACAGCCCAGAAGGCCAATTTCATCCTGGGTTGCATCAAAAGAAGGGTGGCCAGCAGATTGAGAGAGGTGATTTTCCTCTCTACTCCACCTGGAGTATTGTGAAACCCTAACTCTAGAGTCCTCTGCACAGGAAAGACATGGACGTCTTGGAGGAGGTCCAGAGGAGGGCCACCTCCTCTGCAAAGACAGGCTGAGAGATTTGAGCTTGTTCAGCCTGGAGAAGAGAAGGTTCTGGGGAGACGTTGTAGCCACCTTCCTGTACCTAAAGGGGACCTAGAAGAAAGATGGAGAGGGACTGTTTGTAAGGGCATGTAGTAATAGGACAAGGGGCAATGGTTTTAAAGTAGAGCAGAGTAGGTTTAGATTAGACATTAGGAAGAAGTTCTTCACTATCAGGGTGCTGAGACAATAGAACAGGTTTCCTGGAGAGCTAGTGGAGGCCCCATCCCTGAAGGCATCCAAGGTCAGGCTTGATGAAACTCTGAGGAACCTGATCTACTTAAAGGTGTGCCTGCTTACTGATGGGGTCTTGGACTAGATGACCTTTAAACCTCCCTTCCAAACTAAAGAATTCTATGTTTCTGATTCCAAGGTAAAAGAATTAGCTAAGCCAGTGTAGCAAAGAACCAAATTTTGGAGATGAGTTATGTCAAAGCAGCAAATGAAACCATGCACGTGCCCTTGCATCCTGATGAAGAAACAAGAGGAATCAAATCTTTCAATTTTATATAAGCATTCAAACTTGACATGATACCAGCTATTTTTTTTTTCCTTTTAAAATAAAAAGTTTTAAAAAATAATTTCAGGGAAATGGATTTCTAACCTGTAGTGATTTTGTTTTCAAAATATTAAGGCCAAGCTATTTGCATACACCTATGATAAAGTGGAAATAGGATTTGTCAACAAGTTTTAAAAAGAACAACAATTTAGTGTGTCATCATGTAATAGACAAAGCCAAGCTCTGCAGTAACAAGTTATACTGAGATAATACCAATACGAAGCACTGTCGGAAAAGAACTAAATTCTGTGGAATATTAGTTATAAAGATTTTAATAGAAAGAAAATAAGTTAATAAAAGACACAGAAACTGAACTTTGAAGGTACTCCATGACATGATGTCAAAAGCAGTATCTGTAAGAAGAAATAGAACAAAAGAGCTGAGATGCTTACTGAGTATTAGTAAAAATGACAAGCATCCTAAAGACAGAAAAAATGTGGTTTGAGGAGAAGGAAACTGTGATTAAATGAAAGTAAACAAGCTGGAACAGGGAGGAAAGGTCTTTCTATAAATTGCTTTAGTTTGGGAATATGTCTTAAACAAATGAGATGGTTACATAAGACTGTCAAAAGGCACCATTAAACCTATTACTGATAGACTGCTCAGCTACCATATAATCAAAGTGTGTTAAAGGATTCTTTTTGATAGCACTGACATTAAAAGATATCATCAAACTCAGCTATTATTGTCTTAAGCAGAATCACAAGTAACATAGGGTGAAATATGCACACTAAGATCAACATTTTACTCATCATTGCTGTTTTGTTCTGTAATGTTGCTTTTTAACAGACTGTTTATTTCATTCAATAGTCATAAAGAAATACCATATAATAAGAAAGCTCTGATTTATCCTCCAAATAGTTGACAGATAACATGGAATCAACTCAGTCTTTCATCTTTTTGTTAATATGTCAGTGAATAAACTAATAAAAATGCAGCTCAAATACAACATAAGTGTTTTAGCAGGCTGTCATTTACTTCCACTAACCATATAAAACTATCAAATTACTCTCATCGCTTACAATCTCCAGAAGAAAGTGAAATTTTAAAAAAAAAAATCAGCACAATTTTGGGGTTATATTCATCTGTATTCTCTTGAGTTGACTGTGAAAAGTGAATCCATAGCAATTAGCAATGAAGCATTAAAGAATTACAAGAATTTAATCCAAATTACCTTTGCAAGTAGATTCAAAGCTGAAGATCTTGAAACTGAAGTACAACAATCTTTTGAATGAATTCATGCAAATAACTTGATAATAAGAGATATTGAGAAATAAATAACTGTCGAGAATAGTGGTTGAAAAATAATTGAGTTTTGCAGTCAAAGGGTCTCTGATGGAAGCAGAAAACGTTTTACTAAAATGTAGATGTTAACAGATTTCAGGTGGAATACAATAGTTTCTTTTATTCTTATTTTATTATATTTTTAAACATGGCAAAATAAAACTGTTTGTCTACTTAAATTATCTCTGAACCACAGGATAGGTTCATTTTCTATACAGGATATAATTTCCTTTGGCTTAAATAGGAACTAAAATTCCTAGTGCATATGTTGTTCCTAGTGCATACTTAGGCAATGAATTGTACAGTGAACTATACCCAGTATTTTCATCATACACAGTTAAATCTACTAGGATAAACCTGATCCCATTCCTACTTTAAGATGGGATGACTTGCTTTGTGTAGGTTCCCCAATTTGTTTTTATAGTGTAAGCAAGATTTCACAAGAAGTGACTCTATAGACCAGATATTTTCCTATTGGGGGAGGATTATATTAATCTTCTTGCTCCAGGCTACGTGTAATTACTACTGACACAATTTAATTTTGTACATGGCAGAAATTGAACACAATTCTTTGTGGAATGTTCCAAAAAGCAGGAACAAAAACATTTATCTGAGCAGTTGGATCAACTATATGAAGCAAGAAAAGATATTGAACTTTGACCTTGCATATACTAGATCAATATTTTGGTTATTGGGTAACTGTCGAAAAGATTGGAACCATCATATCAGTATCTTTAGTTAAATATATTTTTGGGAAAAGAAGGACTGTTGACATTTCTCAGCAAAACCAACCTCTTCCCACCCAAGTTTCAAGATGATCAAGTACAAATTTGTAGACTGCAGAAAATGCTATTATGAACAAAACTGATATTGGTAAGAAATATTACAATACTGAATCAGAAAAGAGTATTTCTTCCACATTATCAAAATTTTTGCAGATGGTAACTTGCCACTCAACTCTTCTTTATTCTGGTACGTTTTAAAAGTGGTTGCTCTGTGCATCAGCAAAATATTTGTAAATTCATCTCACCCAAAAGCATTACCTTTCTTTTTTGCATTATTTTGATTCATTCAGTCCTATTCCACACCAATATTTTGATCAGAACAGATGTGAACTGATATCTACTTGAAAAGTCATGAAAATTTACATCGACAGAAAATTATTAGAAATACTGGTGCTAAGGTAAGACTCTTGCTTTGAACAAGTTCTCAGAAAGCAATTTTTGCTGCATATACTGATGCTAACTTGCAAGCAGTCACCCCTTTTATTACATTTGGGTGCTTGCTCAAAGAGAAATACCATGCCATGAATTGCTAACATCTCTTCCTGCAGTAGTTATGAGCTCCTTGGAGTTGTTTTGGCCAGGTACCAGACTAGTTCATCTCTGCTCTGCCTGTGACATTTTGTTTGATCACATCATAAAGTGGTAAGGTTGTGGAATGTATACATAGCACTATACACTAACAAAGTGTTTATCCTTTAATGTCTCCCAGATGCTTGCCTATAGCTTTTTCCACTAGTAAAGAGAATGTGTTGGTTTGATGTGATCTTATGTTTATATTGTCTGTTGGGCCTATGTCATAAGTCATGTTCTTTCTCCTTTATTTTGTAGAATCAGTAAAACAAGGGTTGTCTTAAAGGTCTGTTCCTCTATGTGTAACACATGCTAGGTCCATTAAATAACTAGGATCAAACAGTAATAAACACTGAGGTTAGAAGAATATCCTCGTGGGACAAGCAGTCAATAATTTCTGTGTTATGTAAAATCATAAAATTCTGAGGAGTTGATGATGTTTAACTCCAGGGAGTTTTGGAGTAATTAGAATGAACAGAAGATTTCCCAAATTTAAGAGAACACTCAAGACTCAACATGTTTTTTCTGCCATTCAGAAAGAAAGTGCATGACGCTTGGGATCTGATTCTTTACTGCATACCATTTGGTGCTGTTATTTATGGCAGTTAAGGCAGGTGCAAACAGCAAGTGTTGTGCCTACCTTTTTACTTACATTTTGCACAGTTGTAAATCACTAGCTGAATCAGCATTGAGTGCTGTGGGGCAGCAGATAAATGCAACCTGGCTTCTTTACCCAGGTATGAGTGCCTGTTGAGCCTAAGCTCAAAATCTATCAAGAAAAATCAATTGGAATATTATAACAAGTTATTAAAATGAAAATATAATGTTCTCAGTTTTTCTTTGTTTACTCAGTCAGGAGAGTGAGAGACACCAGGTAAAAATGTTGAAAATGTTTAAATGCCTTTCCAGCCCAAGTACTCTTTCAGTAACGATGCAGACATTAGGCCCAGACCATTTACGGTTGTCAAAACACTTCACAGTGTGAGTAATTTATTCTCTGTCTGTTACAAAAGCACCTGTCAGCATAGTGATTGTCATCAAGAACGTGATCTTTGCTTGACAGCAGAAGCTTCCATTATACAAACAAGTATACTGCCAAAACCGAGCTTTTGCTGAATTATCTAATTTTGCTTGAAAGGGCTGGTAGAGATCACATTAATGGAGACACTGACTTAGAAGTACTTGTCAGGACGGTAGAGAATACCATGAGGACCAAATTTTTCCTAGCACAAGCATAGCTTTATCTGTGTGCACCTTTTTTTTTTTTTTACAGAAAAGCAGAGTTGCAAAGGGTCACCATGCAAGATCCAATAAAAGGTCATGGGTCCTCAAGCTTACCTCTGGAATGCCTAGTTGTTGCAAACATGATCCCACAGAGTCTTCCATTCCATGATAATACGCTTTAAGGCACTTTGTAAGGAAATCTGCAAAGACAGCACCTTGAGCAGGAAGTAGCCTGAAGTCAGTTTGATAATGGAAGAGCTGTCCTGAGAGAGCCACTAAACACCAAGCACAGGGACAAGTCCCAAATGCCACTTGGTGCATATCTCAATAACAGTACAGGAAGAGAACTGTCCACTGAAAAGGCAGGTGTAGATGATGATGACACAAAGCTCATTATTTTCTTTAAAACAAAACCCCATTTTGGTGGCAGGAGCAGAGGCAGTCTGCTGCTCTAACAAATATCCATGGTGAGAATAATAATTCCATCAATAATTTCAAAGGAAATAATAAAGTCCTCCTGAAAAACTGCATAGTCATGCCAACATTCAGAGTAAAAATACTCTTCAGTGCACAGGAAGTTGGCAGTTTTGAATTCTTATCTGTGGCTTCCCCAACAAAATGCACCTTGCTACAGCTAGATGCAAACATAGCCCTTTCAAAATGACAAATGCAGAGTTTAGTTAAAATCTGTGGACTGCACTTTGGAAAGGTTTCTAATGTAACCTTTTCAAAGGTCTCCTAGTAATCATAATAAATAAAAAACTGAGTTTGAGCTCCCATTATGAAGCTGTACGAGAAAAGCCAATAATCCTGTGATGTTATGAATTAGATACTTGTACTTCTGTCAGTGTTTTAATGTTTCTGAGGCAGATAAATAAAGAGGTCTAGTGATGATGTCTGTGCCCTGGGTTCAAAATGGACTAGTTAGTTCACATCCATGAAGCTTAGAACCTTCCCTATATCAGGCTTGTTCTGTAGGGACCTGGTTGTCCCTCTTTTGTATAATACATTGTATTGGTGCATCTTCTGAGATCTTAATTACATTAGTGAGATCATTTTCACAGAATCACAGAATCATAGGGGTTGGAAGGGACCTCGAGAGATCATCGGGTCCAATACCCCTGCCAAAGCAGCTCCCTAGCTCATATTGCACAGACAGGCGTCCAGACAGGTCTTGAATATCTCCAGTGAAGGAGACTCCACCACTTCCCTGGGCAGCCTATTCCAGGGCTCTGTCACCCTCACTGTGAAAAAGTTCTTCCGCATGTTGGTGCGGAACTTCCTATGTTCCGACTTTGAGCCATTACCCCTTGTCCTGTCTCCACAGACTATTGAAAAGAGGCTGGCCATTCCCCCTGTGTCTCACACTTGAGATAGTTATAAACATTAATAAGATCCCTTCTTAGCCTTCTTTTCTCAAGGCTGAACAGTCCCAGTTCATTCAGCCTATCCTTGTAGGGAAGATGCTCCAGTCCTTTAATCATCTTTGTAACCCTTCTCTGGGCTCTCTCCAGGAGATCCCTGTTTTTTTTATACCAGGGCAGAGTAGAGCGGAGGATCACCTCCTTTGATCAGCTGGCCACGCTCCTTTTGATGCACTCCAGGATCCCATTGGCCCTCTTAGCCACCAGGGCATGCTGTTGGCTCATGGTCAACCTGTCATTCACCAGGACCCCCAGGCCCTTCTCCACAGAGCTCTTCTCCAGCAGGTCATCCCCCAGCCTGTACTGATACAAGCGGTTATTCCTTCCCAGGTGCAAGACTCTACACTTGCTTTTGTTGCATCTCATCTGGTTTCTCCCTGCCCAGCTTTCCAGCCTGTCCAGGTATCTCTGGGTGGCAGCGCAGTGTTCCTGCATGTCAGCCACCCCTCCCAGCTTTGTATCATCGGCGTACTTGCTGAGGGTGGATGCTATTCCCTCATCAAGGTCGTCAATGAAGATATTAAACAGGACTGGACCCAACACTGATCCCTGGGGAACACCGCTAGCTACAGGTCTCCAGCCAGACTCTGTTCTACTGATCACCACCCTCTGAGCTTGGCCCAACAGCCAGGCAGAGCTGCAAAAAAAAAAAAAAGCAAAATTTATGCATTTTGTTGCATAAATTTTTAAAAAAGATATAGCATAATTCTAGAGAGTTCAAAAAAAGTGTCAAGTAGTTGGAGAGACAGAAATAATATGAATCAGTTGAACACTTGAGAAAAATATCTTATTTGGCTTTTTAACAAGGAGGGTGAGAAAATGATGTTGTTATAAAGCAGAAATACCCACAGAGGGAAAGTATACTAGTATAAAAGACTACAAACAAGTGGAAAATGACACATCAAGAACCAGTTGTTGGAGGTGGAGCTAAAAAACTCAGATTTGAAGTAAAGTATGAATTACTAGTGGTAAGCTGATGAAACAAGGAGTAGATTGATATTCTGTCAAGGGAAGTATTGCATTGTTTTACCTTTTTGTATCTTCAGATTAAGACTTTTCAAGGACATACACTGTAGTCACAATCTTTTTGTTTAGTTGTGGAAAGGACCAGATGAAATTTAATCACAGTCATATGCAGACAGTCAGTTTAGGTGACCGAACAGATCACTTTTGGCCTTTATTTCTATGGATCTATATACCAAAATATTAATATTAATTGGAAATTATCAAGTAGAGTGAAGAAGTTCTCTAAGATTTACTTTGCATTGCCCTCGAAAACAATTGCCCTCGAAAACAATTAAATTCGGATGAAACAGATTTATAAACATGAACAGCAAAAAAATGAATACACAAAATATTATTTGTATTATGACTCTTCTCCTTAAATCATTAGGTGTGGCATTCTTTTAAAAGATATTTAATGTTTTTGGAAGTCGCTGCCTTGACAGCAATGAAAAGGAGGATTTTTCCTACACTGAGGGTAAGGTAACAAGAGTTATCACTGGCTTAGTTTCATTAAGTATATATTCTGTGCCTGATCTGGAGATGTGAGCTGAATTAAGTGCTTAATTTTTGGCTTGTGTATGCTCAGTCTAGTAGTACAGACATGCTTTGCAATGTTGATTTATGGGATATGAATATTTCTTTGCACAAGACTGGATTGGTAGCCTCAATTCACTGCATTTAGTGTATTGATTTAAAAAAAAAAAGAAAAGACCACACTTTTTTTTATTTGGTAAGTATTTCTCAAGACTACATTTGAACCAATAAGCTGTTGTTGAACATCAGTATTCTTAAGATCTGTCAAGTGATCATTAGCGATTTGGTCTAGCTCTTTTATTAAAACCTTTAGCAACATTCTTACCCTGGGCAGTAATGGGGTTTCACTAGGTGCATATATACTATAAAATTTGTTTTCCTTCAGAAGCATAGCTCTACCAATATTCTGGACAGTACATACACGTTAGTTCAGTCATGGACTTCAAGTAGCAAACTGAGCAGTAGAGATCTGGGTAAGGAAGAAAGAGTAGTTTGTTGCAGGGGTTGCATTATACAAAGAGCACTGATATAAGCTGGTGTCTAAACTTGTCCTAGCAGCCAGGGTTCAATCCATGCCATCAATAACAAGGTCAGTATAGATGGACTTCAGGCAGATAAAAGATTCAGTCAATAGGGAATGTATTAACTGTATTCAGTGAATGTAGCTGTAATTAGATCTATGGGGAAACAGTGTGGGAGAAAACAATCACATCAATTTAATTTATAAAAATAAAAATGGTCATGAACTTCATACATTTCAAGGTCACAAGCCACTGTTTGAAGTCATGGTTAACATAGGTCACAAGACTTTCATGAATTAATTAACAGTGACTTCTATGGGACAAAGACCTTTATCCCTGTTCCATGTAACAACTGAAGTCACCAGATCAGAAAGAAATTTAAAATACTTTTCAGTTCACTCACTTTGAACTTTTCAGTGTTATTTGCAGTCCACTGCATCAATGTCATATGCTGCTATAAAGGGAGCTCATGTGCCCTTACTCATATAGGCTCTTTAAGAGCGTAATTTCTATTAGCTCCAGGTAACTATGTAACTATGTGAAGATAAAAATTATAGGAAGCTGGTATTTCCACAGAGAAAATGTGTGTGCCAGCACAGGAACAACCACAAATTGATGAATGAAATGCAGAGTGAATTTATTTCTGTTACCTTGCCAGCTGAGGGATCCCTCAAGCAGCACCCAGGCAGGGGCATGCATGTGGGAATGCAGCCCCCATGGAGCCCAGCCCATGCAAGAGGATCACTGAACGTGCTGGTTTTGCTTGTACTTCAAAGATACATGCAGGTGTAGTTTGCCACTGTGCTTTCATCTTTCACATATCAGGGTAGAATTCTGAAGCATGTTTGCTAGGGTGCCCCTAAGTATATCATAGGCCTATGTTATCTAAAACCAGATATTCTGCTTGTCCAGCACACAAGGCTAAAAATCAGTTAGTATGGCATATCTTTTTCCTGCACCCCACCTGCAAGTCACTAGAGCTTGTTTACAATCCTCTTTGCCCATCATTCATTATTTTCACACAGAAAGGGAGAGAGAAAAAATGGAATGAAATAGAGGGAGGACAGCGTGAATGTGCCTGCTCTTGTTTCTGGTTCAGTTTGCAGGCTAATATATTAAATAGGTGAGAAAGAAAACACCCTCATTTGTTTTAAAAGGTCATTACGATGGATATCTCACTACTGCTTTAAAAAAAATTTAATTGCTTCCCATTTTTAAAGGAAACTAAAATTTTCAGTATCCAAAAGTGAAAAGAGTCTTGTAGCCAAAAGTAGTCCAAAGTGGATACCTATGTAACAATATATGAATATGGATATTATATGAGAGTTCTTCCCAAGTATATTCTCTTTTCCTCCACTGATCTGCAAGTATAGGGAAATCTGTACCTAGTCAAGCTACCTTTAAATTTACTAACTATAGTTCTTATATGATTTTTTAAAAAAATTTGGTAATAAAAGTTTGGAATCAACAACAACTTCTGGCAACTATTCCACACACAAACTGTACTGTGTGAAAGTATTCCTCCTTTATTTGTTTTGAGTCATTTACTTGATCATTCAACTTGATGACTTATTTGATCATTTCTTATACTGAAGCCTCTTCTTTTATAATTGGTTCTGGCTGGGGTGGAGGTAACTTTCTTTGTAGCAGCCTGTACAGTGCTGTGTTCTAGATTTCTGATCAAAACAATGTTGATAACATACCAGTGCTTTAGCTGCTGCTGAGCAGTGCTTATACAGGCCTTTCTGTTCCTCAAGCTGCCTTGCCAGTAAGTAGTCTAAGGGTGGGAAAGAAGTTGGAAAGGGACACAGCCAGGACAGCTAACCTCTAATGACCAGAGAGGTATCCCATGCTGTATGATGTCACACTTAACAATAAAAGCTTGGGTAAAGATGGAGTAAAAGGAGATGTTGATGGTTATAGTCTTTGTCATCTCAAGTAGCCATTAAGTGTGCAAAGGTTCTGCTTTCTTGGAGACAGATACACACCTGCTTGTCTGCACATCCATTCCTTATTTTGTTTTGCTTGTATGTGCAAAATATCAATCTATCTATATCTTGACCCACAAGTTTTCAGTTTCTACCTCATCCTGTTGGGTGGTGGTGAGCAGGTGACTGGGGCAACCCACCACACTTATCTTTCATGAAGTTTGCCACTTTTCTTCATGAGTTTTTTAGGGCTACTGTATTCCTTTTTGAGCTCTGAGAATTAGAACTGCACATGGTTTGCAAGATGCAGATGCACCACAGAATTTTATGGTGAAACAATTTTGTCTTCAATTGTGTTATCTATTCCTTTCCTAAAAACTTCTAGCATTTTGCTTTCCTGTCTGACAGCTACTGATGACACCAATAATTTTCTTAGATTGTCCATCATAGCTCAAAGGTATTTTTTTCTTCAGTAGTAATTAACTAGTTCAGAACCCATCACTCTGCATGCAATTTAGGATTGTTTTTCTCCCATGGGTATTATTCTACATTTATCAACACAGGGTTTCATTTGTTATTTACATTACCCTTTTAAACTCTCTGTAAAGTATCAGTGGACCAAATAATAACTATAGGGTACTCTTGAGAAATACTATTCCATAACAACTAAGATGATAAATAATACAGAGAAAAAGTTCTCAAGGAAATTGCACTTGATTTCCCAGAAAGCTATGACAAGGATTTTTTAGTACATAATTATTCTCAGGCAAAAAACTTATATAAGCCACAGTGATTTGTACTGACAAAAGAAGGTGATGTTCCATTTTGTCTTCAAAACATGTGACTATAATCTCAAGTTATTAAAAAAGAAGCTCTGTATTAGCCAATTCTGTTTCTACTTTAATCATCTAAAAATAAGTGGACAGCCCTGTGACATGAATGAGCAGCATTACATGTCTTTGGCTTGAGAGCTATGGTCACTTTGAGCGATATTTTTCTGACACTAATGCCTGAGTTCAAAGACATAACTAAACACAGATTAGAATGGAAATATACAAGGGATCATATGTCTGAATCGCTTGCTTAGATAAAATAGAAAAGAGCTGAATTTCTCCTTGAAAACTTTGGGAAATTCATTATTAACTTAATGTGTCAGACCTAAGAAATATGCTGCTACTAATGCATGTGAATATACTTATGTAAAAATATTCCAAATTTAAATTGAAATGTGTTTAAAATTAAGTTGTCTCAACCACTTGTGACCGTGTTGCTGTTCTTGCAAAAGCAGCTGTTTATTCTTTTTCCAGAATGGAGTAAATAACCAAGTCAAAGGTAAAGATTAGATCAATCAAGAACAAAACTCAAACTTGTAACTCAGTAAATATGATGGTATTTGCTGAGAAGAGCACATATCTGTAAGACAGTAACCTAGGAATCTTTCTAGATTTAATTTCTTGCTTTTTTAAAGAAAAACAAATGGTCAAAGAAAGAGCATTGGAAGAGTAGAAAATATGCATGGAGTAAGTTTTTATCTGAGCTCCTAGTGTAACTTATTAAGGGTAGTTCTTTTACTCTCATATTCATATGTTATTTTTTTTACTAGTCTACAGCCACTGACAGTGTTCCAGGTTTTTGATGTCTTGCTGTTTTGTATAAGCAACATGAAACTCAATGGCTGAAGAGGATGCTAAAGGTATGGGTAAAAATAATACTTATTCACAGATCTTCACCTGCTATTCTCAAACATATATTTCCAGCCCATGAATTTTTCTCCCTGCCTCTCACGATGCATTAAGTCTTTAAACAATGTGATGGACGTGTCTCAGACTGTGACATAAATAAATGAAGACGTAAAAGACAAAAGCATATGAAGGACATAAAATGCATTGCAAAGTAGAATTATCACATGTTCTGGGAATCCGTATATTTTGCTGCACCTTTTGATTAAAAAAGCCCATTAAATATGCATTTAGTTGTGCCATGACTGTTCACCTTACATGGTGAATGGTGGCAAATTTTCTGTTATGTTTCGTCCATTTTGCTTCACATATAAAAACTCCAGCTGCAGCCCAGACACTGCTAAACTAGCCTGCTCCTTCCTGTAGTACTCAGCATAAGGTGCACATCAAAGATGGAGAAGAAAAAGTAATAGACATGCCTCATAGGCTGGAAATACTCAGCTGGTGGCATCCTGTTGGGATAATTTTCAACTTGTTGCCAGAATTGCCTCCAGGCTTCGCTGTGATCCACTTTTTGGGGCTTGGCCCAGGAACAGAGTCAGGATGCTGTGAAGTTGATCTTTGATGCCTGTTGCCAACTGTGCCCACTGCAAGGCAGGCACAGCAGAAAGTAGGGTCCAACAGCTTTCCCCCTTCTAGGCAAGTTCCTAATCAGCATTCCAGATGGTATCGCCTTGGCGTCTCCCTGATGTAGCTGTGCCCACCTGACACACCTGCATTTCACTCTGCACTGTAGCTTTCAAGGAAACATTTTTCAATGTGATCATCTAAAATAAAGCAGTTGTAAGATTTGGAAGCAATGTTGCTTCTGTTTGTGCAGTTCCTCCCGCCTCCCCCCTGCCCCAAAACTAGAACATGAAGTTATACAAGGCTCAGAGCTGACAACAGACAAGGTGACAGCTCACACAAAGGGGACTTTGGAGTGAGCTTCTGTAAGGCTCCTCAGCAACTCCAGGGTGCTGAATTTCCTGCCTAAGATTTGTTGACTGGAAGTTTCCTGTGCTTTCTTTCTAGCTTTTATTTTATCTGGGAGAGTATAACCTTTCCCTAGTTAGATTTATACTGCCATACCTTAAAATGAAGATTTTAGCTCCCAAGTGCTGGGCTACGGAACTGTGGATGAAAGCTCTCAGCAACACCACAAAGCATGTCTAGCCACGTTTTCTTACTTTCTTAATCAACATTTCACAGTACGACTCTGCTTGGTCTATGCTTAAGCACTGGTAGGAAAATAAAGACTAGATAAAGACAGTTTACCTCTGAGGTTAAATCCTCAGAGAGCTGGGGACTAGGTAATTTCTAGGAATCAGGTGTTGACACTACATTTAATTCATTTTTTACTAAAAAAAGAAAAAAAGACACAAGAGCTTTATGTGGCCTTGCTCTCAAAGTTTCATTGCTTCACAGAGAATAGAGAGAACATTTACAGCACGCCTCTGCCATTTCATACTTGTGACTGACAGACTGCAGTTGCAGGTGGCTGGATTTGAGCTAGGTATTCTAAACTCCCTTAGAGTTAGTGTAAATAAATAAGTACTTCCAGACAACAATTAATCTCATCCTAAACAGATGATCTAAAACAGATCAAGTGAATAGTGCTGTTAGGACTACCAAGAGAGCCTAGGATGAATACCTCATCTGTTGACATCTGAATAGAATAAATTTAAAATTAATTGAAGCAAATCCTCCTGTAATGTAATGCCTAAATGTAGACTGACTTCCATACAACAGCATTTTCATGTAGAAGAGCGCCAAGAAATTAAAGTTCGATATTTGTTTGAAAAAAAACCTCGCTAGAGAAGATGAAAACTGAGTTTCAGTTCCTGGTTTATACTCATGTCTGTAGGGTCTCTACAGTCCTTTATATGTCATAGTTCTACCCAAACCAGCAGCTAAGCCCCACACAGAGAGTCACTCACTCTGAGTGACTGAGGATGTAGGCATGTGTGTTTATTTGTTGATGGCTTGGTAAATAATGACTCACTCATGCTGGACAGAAAAGTGTTTGGAGGATTATTATAATCAATTTAGCATTTGGATGCTGGGGAGCTATAAGGGCTATACAACATTTTTGCATCTTTTGTGACATACATATCACTCTAGGAAATAGTTTTGCTTCATAAAGGTATTTATATACTTTTCTAAGACTGACATTTGAATCTTCAGCCATGACACTTTCATATTTTTGGCAAAAATGCTGAAAGAGAGTTAGAAAAAGTTAAGTAATGTATATATAGGCTAGAGATATTGATGGGGTAGAGGGGGAATGGAATTAGTTCCCAAGAATTTTTACAATAAATATATATCAGTGAGAAACGAAAAAATGTGTGCTGGCAGCACATTTATTGTTAGTCCCACTATACAGCTGGTTCAGGAGTTACAATGACTCATGTTAACTCCTCATAGAAGTTAAATGGCTCAGAAGTATACAACCTTTGTGAATTCATAACTCAAACAAGATCTATTGATTGTTACAATGTCAGAGCTAAATGGTCTTAGAAATATATAAAAGATTATAGCTTATGGAGTTCAGACTACTTTCTGAAATAAGTACTTGGTTTCTAAATTTCTAAGCTTGCATTTATATTTTTGGACATGTTTTACTGTCATTTATAAGAAGCTGGGACCTGGTTGAGACTTGGATGCACAAGAAGTAGGCTCATGTGAACATCATGAAGTTCAACAAGGCCAAGTGCAAGGTCCTGCCTATGGGTCAGGGCAGCTCCTGGAATTAATACAGGCTGGGGGGTGAAGGGATTGAGACCATGGGGGTACTGGTGGATGAAAAGCTGGACATGAGCCAGCAACATGTGCTCACAGCCCAGAAATCCTACTGCATGCTGGGCAGCATCAAAAGAATTGTGGCCAGCAGGTTGAGAGGAGTGATTCTGCCCCTCTACTCCACCTTCATGGGACCCCACATGGAATACTGCCTGCAGCTCTGGAGTCGTCAGTACAAGAAAGACATGAACCTCTTCGAATGGGTCCAGAGGAGGGCTGTATCTGACTCAGTCTTCTGAATTGAGCATAGTCTTTATTGATCCCTGCCAATATAAGGTACTTTATGTGATTCTAAAGGAGAAAAATAATATTGTATAGGAAGTATTATGTTCTAAAACATGCTCCAAAATGAGAAAAACAAAAAGTTTTATGTGAGCAAATGCTATGTTTTTCCCTTGGTTATACAACTGATTTAGTAACCTGTCCACAGTAGATATATTGGTAGATGATGTCATAGCCAAATCTTAACTTATGAATAAATTGCCAGTTGTGTATGGCCACACAGTTCATGCTGCTGGGGTCATCTGCAGCAGGAACAGTCATCTAAAGCATCTGAAAAGTCAAATGTACATGCATGACACAGGACAACTAACTAATCAGGAGCACAAGCTGCTGCATGTCAGCAGCTTTTGTGTGTATGTATATTCACCTTGTATGAACATAGGAATGAATGAAGTCAAAGCACCCAGTATTTGCTGGGCCTAAGTGTTTACATGAACAGTGGTAGTAATTAGCTTCTGTCTAGCTGGTATGGCAAATTATCACCTTCATATTATTATATTCTTAGGGCTGTGGTATTAATTCTTTTGTCTGAATTAGTATTCTGTGTCAAGTTTTTGTCTTGCTTCATCTGATGGTGAGTTTTTTGGAACAGATTTTGGAACATGTTATATTGAATATTGCTGTGTTTATGAAAGGAATAAACCTGGTCCAAAGTATTTAAGTATGTGTTTTTAAAGCACCATGTAAGTGCGTAACAATAGCTGTGATTAACACTAATAATATTACTGTTGTCATGTTTAATAATAAATGTGATCAATACCAATATAAATATAATTGTTACTATTGCTGTAGCTGTTCAGTGAAGGTGGTTTTGGTAATAATAAATGGTGTCAACAAATAATATTGTTCTTGATTATGAAGGAGGCATTCTAGTAATTTGCCTTTCTCATGATTTACCTGCTGTAGGTAAAATATGCAATGGATCAGTAATTATTAATGTACTTTGAACTACCCATTTGATGAGAGGAATAATTACTCCTTGCTTATATTCCTCAATCATTTTGCATTACAGCATGGGAATGGGAATAGCAAAGAGGGGCTCACTGATGAGCCTTTGGGGTTTTGTTTCCAAGTGTCTCAATGACGCAGTTCTGTAAGACAAATTTTCAAAAAATGTGCAGTTTTTCTTAAAGAGATTTGGAGTCATAAGAGTGAATGCCCTGATTATGATCTAAACGTGGTGGTAAATGCCTACATTCATTTTATAATGTCAAAAATAGTTTGGGCTGAGAAAGCATTAGGAAGAAGCATTGCACATTTTTCATGTTGTTACTTTCCCCAGAGTATCAGTTTGTGGCTACAGTGGAAAGCAGATTCTGGTGCTTTCTAGATAGACTTTTGATCTACCTTGCACAGCTATTTGTATGAGCAAGGGCAGCATTAGGTGACTTGGGACGCATAACCTAGAAATCAACCAACAACAGCTATACCTTACAGGAACAAAATGGAAGAAAACCCCACTAACTCCTAATAGCTCCTGGGCTTATGTGTTGGACTTTCCTTCTGGTGAAATGGAACTATGGATACGAATCTTCTCAAAAAGCAGGGGGTTAAGCCTTTGCCTCCTTTGACCAGTGTATGTGCTCTTGGTGCTATTTTAAAAAGAAGTCATGGCCACCATGTCCCTGGCACTGCAAATCTGTGCAGAGGGTACTGATCTGTGTGACCAGGCTGGAAGAAAAAAGCAGTTTTTGAATCATCCTAAAGTATAGGCCTGAGATAGCTGTTCAGCAGCTCGGCTGTAGCTAGACATTTATAAAAAAATAGGACTTTGTGCACCTGGGAAGCATTAATATTAACCAGCAAAGATCTTGCCAGGAATAGAACCTTGAATTCTACTTTTGTCTCATGAGCTTCTTTTCACTGCTGGTC
Source organism: Gallinula chloropus (assembly GCF_964237585.1). Lineage (NCBI taxonomy): Eukaryota > Metazoa > Chordata > Aves > Gruiformes > Rallidae > Gallinula > Gallinula chloropus. The sequence goes on along the minus strand of NC_140085.1, from coordinate 176,219,679 downwards.
TCCAGACTTTTGGCTCAGCCACTGACTTTATTAATAATGATGAGTAAAATAATTAAATAAAAACACCCTGAATGAATATATTAATCCAAAATTATTTTAAAATTCTACTTTACAAAATATATCATAAATAATTAAAATAAAAAAATACTAATTAATAAAGGCATTGAAATGTAATTTTTTTAAAATGGTTCAAGCTTTGTAAGTTATTGTTTCATGATGTTTGGTTGGGTATGAAGTCCTAGCTTCTGGGCTTATAATGCTATCAGTTTATACAATATACATTTGAGGAATTTTTGGTATTCCTTATAGTTGCAGAGAAATATCCAAATTATATAATCACACTGGAATCTTAAGGATAATTATGAAGAAAGTGATTTTAAAAATTTTATAAGTCTTGTGGTTTTTTTCTCAAGGGACCTGGGGTCTGCATTTCCAAGTGGTTATTTTTGAATGATGGAATTTGATAACGCTACTGTTAAAAGAGATCTGGATTCTGAAATAGAATTACAGATAAAATAACAAAATATTAAAAATCAATAAAATGAAATATTACATTATAAAGTTATTTTAATTAGAGTAAACTAGTGTGTCATGTTATACAATTAAATATAAAAGGTTAAAATTTAGTTTGAAATCCACAGTGAAGGAACAGAATAATCCTGTAGAAGAGGACTTAAGAATTTTTAAGCACAGCTCCACTCCAAAGACAAGATAAAACCAAACATCTGGGAAGTCCCTGAATTGTGGATTAGTAGAACAAAGAGGGTTTTCTTTTTCTCTGAGTTTGACTTTCTTTGTGTTCTTAAAAAAAAAGAAACCTTTTGTAAGACTTTGGACCTTTTATGCTTGGACAAGAAAAAGGGAGGCTTATGCACCCAGAGACTTGGGAATGGTGCATGGTAACTGGTGTCTACAATTAAATGTTAATTAGATATTCACACAGCTTTATTTTGAATGTTTGTGCCAACTCAGAAATCTCAATTTGCTATGGTAATTAGGTAGACTTTCTGCATAAATAAGGCTATATTAATACAGTTTACGTGAATAATAATTTCTTCATAGACTTGATTTTTCTTGTTCGTGATCATTGCCATTTTAATTAATTACTTATTTTTATATGAGTGATAGGAAAGTCATACAACTGCACCCCCCGCAGCATGTACCTGGGGGCTTCTACTGAAGTGTTTTTGAATAACTGATATAAGTAAATGCTGAGAAAACTGAATTTACATACTAAGTGATGTTTCTATGTACATGTGCAAAAAGAATGCCTTTTTTATCATAATATGACTCACAAATGTTTCCAAAGGGAAGAAATCCATTATTTCTTTGTTTCTTCTTTCTTATACATCATAATCATTGTATGTACAAACATATACATAAAAAAAAAAATCCTGTCTCTTGGGTTAGAAACAGTAATTAGCTCTGCTTAACGTATCTGTCACAGTGTTCGTAACCATCTGATAGGGAATGATTGTGCTTTTTTGTATTCATTGAGGCTTTCAGTAATTTTTTTGAATACTTAAGAAAACACAGTAAATCTCAGCTTTGGCGTAAATAATGGAAAGCACTACAAAATCTGCTTAATTATGTTGGTCAATACTGAATCAGAAATTTGCAATTTGTCCACTGAAAACGGATAGTTCAAGTGTGCTCCCAAAACGAAGCAGGGCATGACTTGTATGCTATTCTACTAAAAGTTATTTGGAATTTTCATTTTCATTTTCAGTCTGTGGTAAGTACTACATAATAAGAATTATTGGGTTTTATTATGGGTATTTGTTATGAACTTAGTATTACAGCTCTGAAGAGATGAAGAGGGTGGATCTTCTCTCTGAATCTGTGCATTTCCAGGCTGTCTGGGAGCAAGTTCTACTGACATCGGTGGAGTCTCTGCAAAGATTTGTCATGAAGTAGGCACATGAACTCTTTTCGGTTTGCATGGCATGGTTTTGGTAGTGGCAGCAGGGGCTACAGGGGTGACTTCTGTGAGAAGCTGCTAGAAGCAGCTTCTACCTTTCCATCATCTATCAGCAGTCCTGGCTAGCTGGGAAAGTACCACTTGCCTGGAGGCTCATGAATGTGACACCCATCTACAAGAAGGGGCGTAAGGAGGACCCAGAGAACTACAGACTTGTCAGTCTGATCTTGGTGCCAGGGAAGGTTCTGAAGCACATCATCTTGAATGCCATCATGCAGCATATGCTTCACTGGGTGAAACACTGTCTGTATGGTCGGGCACAAAGGGTTGTGGTAAATGGAGTTAAATCCAGCTGCAGGCTGGTCACCAGTGGTGTACCCCAGGGCTCAGGACTGGGTCCAGTTCTGTTTAATGTCTTCATCAATTAGATAGATGAGGGAGTCAAGTGCGTCCTCCGTAAATTTTCTGATGATACCAAGATTGATGGGAGTCTTGATCTGCCAGGGGGTAAGCAGCCTCTACAGAGGGACCCGAACAGGCTGGATTGATGGGCCAAGGCCAATTGCATGAGGTTCAACAAGGCCAAGTGTCGTGTCCTGCACTCGGCTCACAACAACCCCATGCAAAGCTACAGACTTGGATTGTCTCGAGAGCTGTCTGGAGGAGAGAAACCTAGGGGTGTTGATCAACAGCCAGCTGAATATGAGACAGTAGTGTGCCCAGGTGGCCAGAAAGGCCCATGGCATACTGGCCTGCATCAGGAGCAGCATGGCCAGCAGGAGTAGGGAAGAAATCCTTCCCCTGTACTCGGTGCTGGTGAGGCTGCACATGGAGGACTGTGTTCTAGTTCTGGGCCCCTCAATATAAGAAGGACATCAAGATGTTTGAGTATGTCCAAAGAAGGGCTACAAAGCTGGTGAAGGATTTAGAAGAGAAATCTTATGAGGAGTGGCTGAGGGAGATGGGATTGTTTAGTCTAGAGAAAAAGAGACTGAGGGGAGATCTCATCACTCTCTAGAACTACCTAAAAGGTGGTTGTTGTGAGGTGGGAGTTGGTCTCTTCTCCTAGTAGTTAGTGACAGGACACGGTAAAATAGTCTGAAGTTGCATGAGGGCAAGTTTAGATTGGATATTAGAAAAAAAACTTATTGAAAGGGTTAGATACTGGAACAGGCTGCCCAGAGCAATGGTTGAGATACCAACCCTGGAGGTGTTTAAAAGAAGAGTAGATGTACTTGGTGACATGGAATAGTGTTGGGCCTAGTAGGGATGGATAGTGGTTGCACTTGATGATATTGAAGGTCTTTTCCAACCATAACCATTTCGTGACTCTATAAGCTTCCCGTAGGTCACACAGAGCATGGACCTGGTGCTGACCATGGCCAAGCCACTCAGACACAGTGGTAGTGGCTCTCAGGTAACAGAGTTAAGGAGTAAAAATACCCTATTCAAAACTTTTGCAGGTAGAGAGAGGGGTGCCTCCATCTGCTCCAGTATGGAGTCCTCCATGGGCTGCAGGGCAATCTCTGCTCCACCATCATCCATCACCTTCCATGGACTGCAGGGGTACAACTTGCTTCACCATGGTCTTCTGCACAGGCTGCAGGGGAATACCTGCCCTGGTGCCTGGAGCACTTCCTCTTGGTCTTTCATCATTGACCTTGGTGTGTGCAAGACTGCTTCTCACATCATCTCACTCCTCTCTCTGGCTGCAAAAAGTGCTGCTCCCTTCCCCCCTCCTCCTCTCCATACATTCTTAATTCTTATCCCAGAGGTGCTACCACCATTGCCTTGGCCAGCAACAGGTCCATCTTGGAGCCAGCTGACATTGGCTTTAGCATCTTCTTGCAGAAGCCATCCCATAGCCCCTGCCCCCTCCCCCCCAAAAAAGATGCCACATAAACCCAATACACTATATTTTATGTAAAATATTTGATTTAGGGATATATCTGATGCTGAAGAGCTAAGAGAAGTTGTGGGTTTACAGAAATATTTTCTTACATTATCTTTTAGTCTATTGCATAAATATCCTAGCCAGGATTCACTTTAATTACCAGAAAGACATGTGATGTCATATGCTGTTAGGAGCAGCAGTAACAGATAGTGATTGATCAGATTATGACCTTCATCATGCACACCCACCACGACAATTACAACAGAAGGGCAGGGGAGTAAAGATGTGCTCACTTTGATGAGAAGTGAGAACAGTGCCCACAGAAAAAGAAATAAAAGCTGATACCTTTCCCTGTTGGTGCTACTAGCTGAGTCATGTAATATTTCACTAAACCCAAGAATCATTTTTGAATCTCAATGGTTTGTTGTTTGGGTTGTTTTGACAGAAGCAATAGCAGGTATTCTGAATGTTGCTCAGCTTTATGTAGGGTGAAACTGACTGACAGAGCCAGAAATTGCTTCTGCATGAATGTTGATTTTATTCAAAGAAGACTCAGCAGCAACACTCCACCACCGTACAACCAGATTCATCTTTCTGTCTCAAATATTCTACCCGCATTTTTCACTGCAGCTGTTTTTACTTCAGTGGCAATATAAACAACAATTTTTATTGTCTTGCTGTATTTAAAACCAGATCAATCTTGGCCCACTTAACCCCAGGAAAATGTTGTGATTCCACTTTATAGGAGATTTTTGGTATTTGATTGCTGACTGAAGCACAAGGGTTTAGGATCAGTGCTAAGTTATACAGCAACACATTTCTTCCACAGTCTTTTTATGTGTTTTGTACATGTATATATGATATCAAAAGAAACTTATCCATTTTGCTGCTGAATAGAAAATGTGACCTGTAATCTAAAATACGTCTGAAACCTTAAAAAAGAAAAAGCTCTAAGACTGATAAATAATTCTCTGACTTTTATGTTCCTTGTTTACAGGTGTGTCTAAATTTGGAATCATCAACACAAGCAAAGGCTGACAAAATGATGACATTACTCTTGGAATCAGAAATTACCAATTATGATCAGTTCAGTTGAGCTTAATAGTGGAATAATTCCAAACTGTTTGTTTCCAAGATGTATAAGTATTCACGTCTCCTTTTGCCCTCATTGACCTCATCTCTTACTTTTTCTGCTCAAGGAGTTATATTAGTCATTATGGTGTAAGAATTATATGTGAGGATCACTGCCAAGGCTAATGTTAGTTCACAACAAGATACCCATTGACCAGAACTTGTCATAGAGAGCTTTTAATATTTATGATCTGTTACAAGACTTCCATTTGTAATTACAGTCCTCTGATGTCTGCTATGCTACAAAATACATCTGATTTCTGTGCAAATCTGAAAAGGGAATTTGGTAGATACTTATGACTTCTGTTCCATAGGTTGTGATAGTTTTAGTTAAAATTTCCTGTTTCTGAGGCTTTGGGAATGTTTGTCTTGTTTTTCATGTTCAGTGAGGGGGTCTCTTTTTTCCATGGCGCTAACAAGTTGTCATTTGCTTCTATGCTTACTCTTTCACTAAGGATCCTATGAAACCTTCTGGCGTCATCCACTTTTCTGGCCAAAGGCAATAAGCAGAGGAACTCAGACCTGTTTCATAATAATTGACACTCGTATTTTCTAAACTAAGAGAATTTTACTGCTAGTAAAGTCAGCAACAAAAGAAAACCTGTAAGACATAATGTGGAAACGAACTTGTTTCAGGCCTAGCAAACAAAAAACAAGAACCCCCACAAACCAACCAACCAACCCTCCCCAAAAAAATCCCAAACATTCTGAAAGCTGTGGTTTCTGCATGTACAACAGAAACTTTATGAGGCACACTCCAGTTATTGATGCAACCTGAGAATCACCGTGATTGCTCTCAGCCATGAATAAGGGTATGAAACTTCCTAAAATCTTTTTGCCAGCTATTAGATTGTATTAGATGTAGCACAGTCTATGTGACTGGGCTGACCTTCAATGAAACAAAACGTAACCCTTCCAAAAGAAGACTCAATCTATAGACGTGAAACAGGGGTTGCTGTGCTTCAGCCCCAGCCGGCAGCGGAGCACCACATGGTTGCTCATTCACCCCTTCTCTGGTGGGATAGGGAGGAGAACGTGGAGACAAGTGCAAACCTCATGGGTTGGGATAAGAACTGTTTGCTGGGACAGCGGAGGGAGAGGGAAATAACAACAGGACTTAGAATATATACAGTGGGTGATAACACATGGCAATTTAGCAACCCAATGACTGACCAGATGCTCAGCCCACAGTCAGACCTTCCCAGAGCCACACTGAGCTACCCCTCCCCGACTAGCTCCTTTTATGATATCACATGGTATGGAAATATGCCCTTGGCCAGCTTGGCTTACCTGTCCTGGTTCCCTATGAAAATTTACTCTATCCTAGATGAAATCAGGAGAGCAATGCTTAAAGTCTCTGACAAAATGAGTTACCCAGTGGAAATTCTGGATGAGCTTTGGTACCCACTGATAGTACTTTTGAATATAGAAGGTATTATGCTAAAACTCTTGAACAGGAAGCATACCTTATACGTTAAATAATTTATTGTTAATGTATTTGAAATCTTAACAGTTGCATAAATTATTTTTTACTAGCCCAGATGTAACTCTTAAAAAAAATAAATTAAAAGAGTAATATTAAAGGAAAAGAGAAACATTTTTACGCACACTGTCTCTTTTCATAGCATCATAGATTCGGACAGAATTACAGAATCACTGGACAGCTGAGGTAGGAAGGCACACCTGAACTTCACCTAGTCCAATGCCACTGATCAAAGCAAGGTGATCTACAGCAAGTTGCTCAGGGCCATGTCCAGAGTCTCCACAACCTCTCTGGCCAACCTGTGGAACTGTGCCAGTGTTCCCCTTCTCTCATTCTGAAGAAGTTTTTCTCATGTCCTGTCAGTGGGCACCACTTAGAAGGTTCAGCTCTGTCTTCCTTACTCCCTCCATGAAGTATTTATACACATTGAAAAGATCCTCTTGAGCCAGGCCCCAGCTCACTCAACCTTCACTGACAGCAGCTGACTGCTTGTTTGTATGCTGGTATTGAGGCTGTCCTTCCAATGCTCTTCCAGATCCATGCATTCTGGTATGCATGTGAGGTGTACAGTCAATTGTCAGCATCGCGAACCCTTTGTTGGAGAAGTATGATCATGGTGGTGGTTTCTTCTTCCTTACTCTAGGATCCATTTAGGATCTTATTTTCTTGCTAACAGGCACTTGCTCTTTCTTCTCTGGTCTGCAAGTTTGCATTATATCTGCTTTTTCTCTGAACAGTGTTTTTTACATTTATTTTCCTTCTCTTTCTTACCTCTAAAATTGTTTTGTCACCTTCTTTGTATTTTTTTTAACAATTGCCAGGTTGTTCTTAGCCTTCCAGTTTCTAGATTTTCAGTGACGGCCTGTGCCCATTTTCTTGTCACTCTGTGCCTGTAAGCCCTTTACAGCGCATCTTGTGTCCTCAATTCAAGGCCACTGCTGCCATACGATGCCCATATTTCTCTATATTCTATCACTATCTCAATGTCATAAATATTTCATTCCACACAGAATAACTATTTGTTATTGCTGTCTTAATAAAATTATGGCTATACCATACAGAGATTAACAAAAGTAAAATAAATTAGGCTTAGCCACCTGCTCATTAGAAAAGAATCTGCTACATCTAAACAAAATAGAACAAAGCAGCAGTCAGGTCAAAACAATTTCAAACAAAGCAAGCCCAACAAGCCTCAGTCCAAAGGAGCAGCAAACCCAATATTAAAGCCTATGGCCTGTTGCTAGAAGTGACAATAATATAAGAATGATCCAGAAGGATTTTGTGGATCATGGAAGGAAGTTCTAAATGGTAAAAAAAAAACAAACAAACAAAAAAAAAAACCACACCCTGAAAGTGAAGAAGAAATATAATATATACAAAGTTTGTGATTTTTCTCTGTTCTAAAGTCCTGTTTGCTGAGAGTGTGATGAAGTTGTTGCTGTGACATTTAGAGATCAGGCATCCATAATTGAAAGATTAAACTTGATTATTTTTCAAGACAGAACTTGAAGGACTGAAAAATCAACAGGACTTGATTAATCAAGATGGCATGTCAGCAGAAAAGCCTTTTAGGCATCGTATTTGATGTATGTGTGAGTCACAAGCAGCAAAAGGTACATACAGTTGCAGAAAATGTACAAAAGCCATTGTTTTGAAAGTTATACAGCCTGAAGCAGCTATCCCAACAGGACCTTTATTAAATAACAGTGTACTGCAGTGAATTAATTACACGGTTAAATATGTCAACATACTTATAGGAGTGGCCCTTGGTGCATCTGTTCCATCATACTCAGTGGAAAACTTGATAGAAACATCTCCAGAAGCAATCCAAGATTTATGTGCCTAGTGGGACTGACTCTATTAAACTGCTCCAGTAGTGCTAAGACAAGATAAGAGCACCGTGGCCGCACAGGTAAGGAAAATTAAACCTAACAATTCTTGGGTTCACTCTTTTGCAGTCCACAAAACTCCTGCCACTCAGATCATACTGGGAAACTTGTATTAAGGATAGATGAAAGGTTTATCCATCCATAAGGCTATGACATAATTTTCGACTTATTGGCATTGCTTCATTGTTAGGCTATGATTTCTTCTTTTGTGAGCAACTTTTCTTTGCGAGCAACTTTTCTTTGCCATCATCTGATGAGGCTGTCAACAGAGAAGGTCTAACGTGATTCTTTGAACCAGGCTGAAGGCATTTTTAATGACTAACATTTGTCCTTAGCTGGTGATGCCCTCAAAAATTCATTTTGTGTGCTGCACCTAATCTACCTTCTCGACAGCTCCAAGCATGTAACTGAGCAGAAATTTTCTCTCGTGAGGCTGAAACGGAACCTTTGTTTACATGTAACTTGATAAAAGCATTAATCAGAAAATGCAAAGGCGTCTACTTCCTAGGCATATGGAACAAGTTTATCTTGTTTAAGATCATTTTGACAGAAACCAAAATCAGTGTTTGAGAACTGTTATGGGCCTTCATATTCAGTAGTAGAATTGTTTTCCTGATGGCATAGGAAAGAATTGTTTTCCTGCTGCAATTTATCTGAGCTGCTATTGGTTGCAATGTATGGGTGGGTCATTTCAAAGTAAATAGCAGGTCCTAAGACTGCTTTCTGGGTGACTGTTTCCCAGAAGCTCAGAAATGTTTAATCTCTCTTAATAAGAGTCCAAGTTTCTTTGAAAAAGGCCCTGGCAATTCTCTTTCTATTTCTGTCTTTGGAATCGGGCTTCATTTCTAACACAGTTCTAAAGAAACTATATTGTTGATATTTTTGATCAAAAGTGACTATTCCTGCAGACTTATTTGTGTGTAGAATATCTTTTGCTGTCTGGAAAGATTTTTCCATTGTCATATTCTTACAGTGTTTTGGAATGTTTTCCCTTTAAAAAGATTTTCCTACCTCCAGAAGGCTATACTATGTTTTGTTATATCCAGTATTGTAAGAATTCCAAGAGAATTCCAAGAAAATATTCCCTCCTTTACAAATAGAAACTTCCATTTCAAAAAAAACTTGGGAACTCTTGTTCAGCTATGGCTACAGTCAGCTTTGCCTTCTCCTAGAGCTAATTTAGCATTTAGAGAGCAACCTCACAGTCTGTACAAGTATACAGAATGAAAATCTGACAAGGAATGAAACTCCAGACTCTGACACAGCTGTACTGAATGCTTCTTCTGTTCTGCCAGACCAGTTTAGCTATCTTGCTTTTTCTTCTGTGCAGGCTGAGAAGCCCAAATCTAATTAAATAGCAGAGAAAAAACGAGACATGCAATTGATCTGAGAGAGGAGAAAGGGGAATAAATTAGCATTGAAAAGTTTAAAGTAAAAAAGTAATTCCAGTGTATTTATCAGATTGGCATTTGAGGCAATCCATTTGTTTTGGAAGCCATTTTTACAGTTAGGCCAGAGATAATCCACCATTTACCCCCACCATGCTTCTTCCTTTGAAAAGCAGAAATCAAATACTCTTGATATGCCTTCAGAATTTGTCCTGCTAAGGAAAACAAGACAAAAGCTTTCCTAACACCCCATTTTCTGTACTTGCCATGTATCTAATATTATCCTATAAGAAACATACCCACATCAAGAGCTTTTTCATTCAGCTGCATTTTATGTAATTTCTCTTCATGATGTGCCACCCGGCCTCTTAAATTTAGTGTTGTCAGAGTGCGTCGAATATTCAGATAAGGTACACAATAACCTGTTGAAGGCCAAGTCTGAGTTTCATGATTCTTACTGAGAAGGGAAGAATGAGATTAAAAAGAGCTTGAACTGCCCTTCATATTATCATATTGTCATGTTCAAGTAATATTTAATACGTAAACACAATCAATCTATTCTGAGTATACCCTGCAGCATTATCTTTCCAGATTATACAAGCAGGTGTACAGTGCACTTCATAGTCTCATTTTAAAGGGGCCACAATTCCATATCTGCTCAGTGAGTCTCTGCTCTGACTCAAAGCGCATCAGCATGCAAATAAGGACATAAATCTTGAGGAGAAGGAACAGAAACTTGGCGGTAAATGAACAAAGTTTCACATTCAGTCAAATTTGCAGTATTACTCATTGTTTGGCATATCACAGCTGCTTCTAGTGTCTCCAGTCTCAGCATGTTCCATCTCTCCAGAGCTTTATTGGACTCACTCATGACTTACGATTGGAGATGTCATGAGATGCAGTTAAGCAGTTGAAATGAGCACTGGGTGGGGATGCTCTTAGGGCTGTGGTAAATCAAACTCTTCCAAATGTAATATGATAATATCCCCTTGTAATGTCATAATCTCAGTGTCAAATATTGTAAAATCTTCAAAGCTATGGAGCATGATGGAGACCTCTGCTTTCCCTTATATCTTTTAGAATTGGATATTTTGTAGACCTACCAAGCTTTCTTCAGCTGTTTATGGTATGAACACAGAGGGATACTTTGGTGGCTCAAATAAGATATCTGGGCATTGGTGTTAGAATTTTAGTCATATTCTGAGATGGGTTATGCAAAAATTGTTTGGAAAATGGGGGGAAAGGCCTTTGCTCTCTCCCTCTAAGGAAAGGAGAAAGAAACAGAGATATCACAGAATCACACAGAATCACAGAATGTTAGGAGTTTGAAGGAAGAAAGAGAAAAAGAAAGAGAAGGAGAAGGAGAAGGAGAAGGAGAAGGAGAAGGAGAAGGAGAAAGAAGGAGAAGGAGAAGGAGAAGGAGAAGGAGAAGGAGAAGGAGAAGGAGAAGGAGAAGGAGAAGGAGAAGGAGAAGGAGAAGGAGAAGGAGAAGGAGAAGGAGAAGGAGAAGGAGAAGGAGAAGGAGAAGGAGAAGGAGAAGGAGAAGGAGGAGAGGGAGAGGGAGAGGGGGAGAAAGAAGAGAAAAGAGAAAGAAGAGAGGGGAAGGGGAGGGGAGAGGAGGGGAGGGGAGGGGAGAGACAAAAGAAGAGACTCTGAAGTACTATTTTGGGCAACTCCTGCTTGTCACATAATGAGTAACTTGGTTGAAATGAAATGCTTTCATTATTAATGCTTTATAGTGCTAGGATCTCTGTTCGTTATCTTATATAAGATTCACTGAGACCAAATAAATGTGATGTGCATATGCTGTTGTAAATATGAGGTCCCTTTGCTAGCCTTGGCTCTTGGTAACTCAGTTTCTTCCTTAGGTGATGATTCCTTTCCTAGTTGGAAGGGAAAATTTGGTGAAAATGTTACACATTGGAGGATTCTACACCAATGACATAGGTGATTTTTTTTTTTTTGTGGATTCATGTGCTGTTGTCAGCATTGTAAAATTATGCCATCTAATTTGTAGTTTCATTATTGCAGGTACTCAGGAATGCATTTTAATGGAAAATTAAGTTTCTACATATACTCATACACAAATGTAACCCAAATCACAACTTTACAGTGCAAGAATGCCTATAAAATATTTTTCAGTCAATTTGATGTCTGATTTGTGACTTCATGCCAAAAAAATTGTTTCAAATCACTTAATCAAAATATTAAACTACATATCTTTGTCAGTATTTATCTTAATCAGATTGTAGTTTGGTCACAAATTCTTTTCAAAAGCCTGTATCCCCTGGAAAAGAGTATGCCTCAATAATGAATGCAGAATTCTCTTTTACAAGTGGAGATGTAAGGAGATCCATGAAGCTCTTGGTACATTTTGAACCTGACTTTTTGGAGAACATGGAGAAGTTATGCTCCTGTGTTGTTCTCATGCGAAAATATACCAGAATGTTTAAACATATGTTGAAATGACTAGAAAGGAAGTGAAGAAGAAACATTTTCATTTTGGGTTGAGATTTATTTTTACTAGCAATATCAGAAATGAAAATGTCATGTTTTCCAATCAAATTGTTGAGATTATGCATAAAACATTTATTTTTTTCAGGTTTGGCCCCATATTGGAATGAAACACAGTCATAATTCTCCCTGTCAAAGCTCTCCATACATAATTTCTGATTTTTTTTTTCTGAAGAGAAACAGTAGCACAAAATTTAAGAAAGAAAGGAACATAGGACACAGGAACTTAATAAAACCAAAGTTTTAGTGATTTGTGCAGCTTAAAAAAACTTGTTTATAGGGTTGTTTTTTGGTTTTTTTTTTTTTTTTTGTAACTAGCAGTATGTTAAGATTACGCTTGGAACAGTCACTTTATTCTAAAATAGACCTCCTTTCATATTTTAAAATGTACTTTTGCTACTGTTGCTAGTACTAGTTATTAGAGGATTTCTTCAGGGGAAAAATAAAAATAAAAAAAGAAAAATAGGGAAGTTAGCTGCTGAAATTTCCTATATGCTTATAAAGAAGGGAACACCTTTCCTTAGGACAGTGTACGAACACGGATCAGGTATTTTTGTGAAGAGCTAATAGACCAAAAAGCTCAGTCTAATAAATGAGGTTCTGAACGGTCATTATTTTAGTAGTGTGGATCTAATGAGGAGTACAACAATGTCATGCCTTAATTAAATGGACTTTTTTTTTAAACCTGCGGTCAAACATTCAAAGTGAATGGCATTCAGTTATGTATGTGTCATGTGCATACCTATTTTTTTTGCTCAGTACATTGTACCTTCTCCCTGGTTAAGGCATCATTATACTAATTTTTGTTTGGTTGCTTTTTAATTTATATATATTTTCTTTCTTTGTATATTGACATTTTTAGGGTTTACTTTACAGTAATGTTAGAAATTCCAAAGGAAATCAAGGCCTCATTTTGGTTCTTAATGCAAAATAACAATGCAGTCATAGAAAGGAACCTCTTCTTCCCAAACATGAGAGCAGAAAAGAATCAGAAAAAAGATTCTTTCATTAAGGCCATCATAGCATTTCCAATGAAAAACTGTTTATTTGCCCTGCTCTTGCCATTGTTGACATTGCCTCTGTGTTGAATGTTGAACAGAGGTGTAAGTGATTCAGGAAGCTGGACGAAAAATACACATATAAAGAGAAAAATAATAAACGCAGGCAACACTTCCATAACTATATAATGCCACCTTTTGAGATGTTATCAATCTTTGACCTATGCTTCATTTTGTCTTGGGAAAGGTAATAAACTTTAATAAAGCAGCTGATGTAGGTGGAAAAAACAGACACGCTTTCAAGCATGCAAATTTTCAGGTTTTGAAGAAGAGCTTCTGTGTCTGTTCTAACTGTGTCAATCAGTCTAATAAGAGGTTATTTCTTCCTATAAACCTGGCCTTACTTATATCCTCAAAGACAGTTATGGTAACACTGCTAAATTGTTTCTTAGCATGCACTGAGTACAACTATGAAGTAGGAATATGGATCATAGTCCATCTTGAATTTCTCTGCTGTAAAAGAAATATTGCAAATGTTGTTCTTAAGTGGTTGAACATCTGAATTCCTTGGGCAATGATATTTGGCAATAACACTGGGTGTTTTCCTACCTGTGCTTACATACATAGCATCGTAGTTATTGTAAGAAGTAATTTTAATATATCTTGCCATTTCATTTTATTCAGCCTTTGAAATGAGGCATATTGTACTGAGAGAGCGTGTATGTCCTTGGCAGATAATACCGACCTGAAAATAAATGGGTTTGAAGAAATAAAACAGAAAGAGGGATCATTAGGAAACCAGCAAGCTGTTGAAAGAACAGTCAGCCAGACACTGTCATAAAGATTTGAAATGCTGCAGTGTTTTCTTTTATGGTACTTCTCATTCAGAAAGGTCATGATGGTATGGAGGATGAAGGGTTATCTTTTATGATCTCTAGCAATTTAAAATAGTGTAAACAAATAAATCATGAGAATGAGAAAATGTTTATTAGTCTTTAGAGCCTATGCAAGAGTTTAGTTAGGTTACTGAAGTGCTATGAGTTTCATAGGAAGTGATGAGGAGATCAGTAGCTATAACCATACCCTGAAGATTTTAGTACCTCAGAGAAATGTTAACACAAATTCCACATAATAAAAAAAAGCAGAAATATAAAATTAAGGTATTGTTGCCTAAAATATTCCCTGAATTACAAGACAGGGTGGAAAGAGGGTAGGATTACAAAATAGGTGACATTCCTGTGTAGGAAAGGAAGGAAGAAGGCAACACTTGATAAGCAGATGGGAACAGACAATCTGTGGAGGGTGTGGCAGTGTTCTATTTATTTAATTTTTCACAGCCTCTTTCTAATAAAACATCACCAAGGGTAATATTGGTGACAGTTTCCTACTTCTGGCTATTACTTAAATAATTTTTTTTTAAAAGTTGGTTTTGATTCAAAGCAGTCAAGGTAGTCAGTAGTAAAAGGTCCCCGTTTCCCTTTTTTGAGCACAGGTTTCGGTAGTTTATGAGTTGTAAACACTTTTCCCAAAAACATGATTGACGCAGATCCACATTCCCTTAGCACATTAAGAATATTTAAGCCTCATTTCAGCTAACTTCTTACACAAAATTCTAAGGTCTTGAGTTCTTTAAATGTAGCTATGTTCTAACAGTAATTTGTTTAAGCATCTCTTGAACATTTGCCATCTGCCTGTTCAAGTGTGGTAGTCAAAACTTTTGCAAAACTACCTGCAGTGAAACAGAGGAAAGTTCTTTAGAGCCTCTTCCTCACTCATGTGCTTCTGCTTCCAACCATCCTTCCTTAATTTGGGAAAATTTAAGAAATTTTTATAACGTGGAAGGACTAAATACTTATGAGTACACAAGGATAATGCTATCTTTTATAGTTTTGTTCTGGCAATATCTAATCTTCAATGAAACTCAAGCTACTAAACTAAGTATAACAGGTATTTTATGGTACTGAGGGTATAACAAGCAAGAAAGTATAGTGAGAGATAAATTTCCTAACTAGGTTGTAGAATTTCTTATAAATCAGAATTGACAAGGCAAACTGTTTATTTTTTTTTTTTTTTGGTAGAAGATAGTTATTATCTACAGAAAATTATGAGTGATGGAAGTTTAAGCTTATGAACAGACTTGTAACTCTGTCTTGAACAAGTAGCAGCTATAACCTGCGAGGCTGTACCCACAGTACACATTCTATTGCTTAGTTTTTATTTTTTTTTTAAGAATCAAAAACTTTAAATGGAATTTTAGTAGTGAGGTTTGCATTTTTTGAGCTTATAGTTTTTGTAGACATCAAAATGGCTGTGGCTGACCAACTAGTGCCCACCAAGTTGCTCTATACACTCTCTCTCCATCAGCAGGACATGGGAAGAAAATACGACAAAACCCACATGTATTGAAGTAAAGGTAGGGACATAACGTGTCAATCTCACATGAAAAACAGACTCAGCTTGGGAAAATTAATTTAATTTATTGCCAATTATTGTAACTGCTTAGGTTAGTGAGAGAAGAGAACTAAAAAAAAACCCTCTTCCTTTCACCACTCTCTTGTTCCCAGACTCAACTTCAGTGTTTCCTCCTGTACCTCCTCCCCTTGAGTAGCACAGAGGATAGAGATTGTACATAACATCTTGTGCCACTCTTTCTTCTTCATGCTCTTCCCTGCTCTACCGTAGAGTACCTTCCATTTAATACAGTCCTTACTGAACTTCTCCAATATGGGTCCTTCCCACAGGATGCATTCCTTGAGACTGATGCAGACTGCTCCATTGTGGGATCACAGGTCCTACCAGCAAACCTGCTCCAGCATGGGCTTATCGCTACAGAAGTCTGTTCTGGCATGGATTCTCTGTGGTGTGCAGTTTCCTTTGGGGTACACCCAGAGGTGTGTTTAGAGTCTTCTATGGGCTGCAGGTGGATATATGCTCCACCGTTAACTTCCATGGGCTGCAGACAGCCTTGCCTCACCATGTTTTTCTCCACAGGCTGCAGGAGAATCTCTGCTCCTGTGCCTGGTGCACCTTCTCCTCCTCCTTATTCTTCACTGACATGGGTGGCTGCAAAATTGTTTCTCTCACATGTTCTGAATTCTCTCTGCTGGCTGCAGTTGCACAGTGGGATTTTCCCCCTCCTCCTTAACTGTGTTATCCCAGAGGTGGTACTACTGTTGATGATTGGTTTGGCCTTGGCCAGCAATGAGTCCATCTTGGAGCTGCATGGAACTGGTTCTGTCTGATATAGGTGAAGCTTCTGGCATCTCCTCACTAATGCCACCCCTGCAGCACCATCCTCCACACCTCCCTTTGCCACGTAAACTCAATACAATGCTTTTAAGTGTTTATCTGTGCTCCCAGTTTATTTTTTATAAAACAGAAATACAATGTTTGTGATATCATTCCTCATTTTCAGCAGACAGGATTATGATATTATACCTAGGCAATGAAGGCTTAAAAGGAGGATGGAGCAGTGTCCTGGTTTCAGTCAGGATGGAGTTAACTTCTTTTGTAGCAGCGGATGGAATGCTGTGTTTGAGAGTTAAAATGAAAGCAGTGCTGGTAACACCCTGGTGTTTTTAGTTGCTGTCAGACAGTCAAGGACTTTTTCAGTTCTTCATATTTCTCTATTCATGAGAAAGGAGGGGACAAAGCCAGGACAGGTGACCCAAATGGGCCAAAGAGAGTATTCCATGCCAATTACGTCCTGCTCAGTATAAAGGGGGGCTGATGGGAGGAGGAGCGCGGGGCAGCTCCAGGACACGCAGTTTTTGGGGGACGGTCGGGTTCCGGGATGGCTCTGGGTGGCACGGCCTGAGTTGTGGGTTCGGTGAGAAACTCCATTGTGTATCAGCTGTTTCATATATTTTTTGCTCTAAAGTCCTGTTAGCATTGTTATATTTTATCTTTCTGCTATTTTAGTAAACTATCCTTATCCCAACCCACGGGCTTTTGGTTTCTTGGTTTTGGGTTTGTTATTTGCCCCTTCCTTTTCCCTTCCCTCATCCCCCCCCACCCCTCTCCACTTCTCCCCCTCCTCTTTTCCTTTAAAGAGCAGGCAGCTGCGTGGATCTCGGCTCTCAGCTGGAGCAAAACCACGACAAGAAGATAAACACAAAGATACCTCTAATAACAAAAAGATTCAGAAAAAGAACCTTGCATAAAGCCTGAGACATGCAAAAGGTTTTATTTGAAGTAAAGAGGTTTTCAGCGTCATCCGGCCTCTAGGAAGAATCCATCAGAGTACACTTAAAGCTTTCAAATATCATGTATATCAGGAGAGTATCAATACCAATTTGCCAGAGAAATGTAGATTTATTTTTTTTTCACAATCTGAAAACTTGTGAGAGCTTGTTAACAAACTAAAATGGAAAAGGGCATGTGTAGGAAAGACCACATTATTGGATCAATTTAGGAAACAGTGTAAGGAACTTGCTCTGTATTTAGTTAAGCACTGACACTTTTCCAGTTGAGTTCACTTCATATTTCTTCTGATGAATATCTTAACCTCCTTTTCAGTTATACTGATCTTAATAACCCTAAAGATAAAGATGAAACCACTATATTTAATTTTTTTTTAGTGGAACACTGCTGTATTTTGAGCTTGTCCTGGTTCTGGCCTGTTCAGAGTCAACCTCCCCAAGCAGTCATCACAGGTGAGCTGAGTTAGCCTGGGGTGTTTTCCACACTGCCTGACATCACTTCCCCATAAAAGGGGCTGGTTGGGAAGTGTGGCTGAGGTGCTGGGTTGTTTTTTGTGTTGAGCAGCACTCTGTAATTATTAGGTTGGTAAAGTACTCTGCGTTATTGCTGGGTGTGAGTGTAATTGGCTGTTATTGTTCTACTTTCACAGTACTTTTGTCAGTAAACTGTCTTTATCCCAACCCATGGATGCTCTGTCTGTTTCTCCTCCAGGAGTGAGGAGCAGTGTGGTGCTCAGCTACTGTTTGGGGCTAAACCATGACAAGCTTATTGCCACCATACACACATGATGGCTATGGTATCTGTTCTGAAGATTTCTGAAATTAAGTAAGAAGTAATTTACACTCATTAGTCAAGAAATGATGACACTTTTACAATTTTTTGTTTAGCCAAGAGATGTGATAATAATTGGCTCTGACTAGACCCTTTCATACACCCTCAAGGGAGACTGAGATTTAGTCACCACGTCCCTCCTGCTTCTTCTTCTGTTGAGTATAACACTGCTGAATGCACGATTTGCGTAGTTCATTGGAAATTGGTGGAGACATGGGCCACTACTTTTCTTTCTCATGTGCTCTTGGATACGAATAAACAGAAATCCACTAAGACACCTTTCACTGCCTATGCACTTGCATGGTTTTAATTTGCCCAAAATCAAGTCCAATGTTTTTGCCCATTCCACACCACTGACTTATTGATTTCTCCCCCATACATTCCTGACAATATAGTTCTCTGACTTGCATTTGTGTGTCAGAAATTGACTCTGTTCCATTGTAATCAATAGGAACTCTCCTGGAAATTTAAAACTGAGTTGACAAATGTACTAGAAAACAACAAAAAAAAACCCTAAAAAAACCCCAAGTCTCTGTCATGGGTGTTGCGTTGTGTTCAGCCACACTCTTAGGCCAGCCCAATGAGGGTGAATATGCTAGCCTGCTTTTTTCATGCACACCCTGCAATACTGACTGTCCCAGTGTCATCCATGGGCATGGATCAGTCTTGCATGTAAGACATAACCCATGAAATTGGTGATGTCTGCAGCAAAGAGCTTTCAGGAGCAGACCCAGTGGACTTGTTTTCCTCAGTTGTAGGATGCATATTCTTAGCCATCCTCATAAGAGGGGTAATTATTTACTCTGATTATTTTATCACAACTCTATTCAAAACCTCACTGATGACTATGGCAGATTTATGCACGAATTCTGGGGACACTGGTGTTACATGTGATGTCCAAATGTTTTGGAACTGTGGCCTCTGTCTTCAGGATAAAAATGATGCTATGTTCCCAGCAAATAGTGCTGATGTTTATTGAGGAGGGATTCCTGTTTCATCACATCAGCTAGCTTTCTGTTTCCCCACTTTCATGATCAAACTATTCATTTGGAATTCAACCATTTTCTTATAACTTGTTAAATGTACCTTCTGATGATTCAAGATATGGTAGTGCTGCCTGTAAGATCAAGTCTTTAGGAAGACAGACATGAAAACCATTTTAACATTATGCAGTCTTCTTTAATCTATTTAGAGGTAGGCTAAAGGGCAGATACATAACTCTTTCTAGCCCTGTGATAACCTTAGGTATGGCTGGATATAGCTTAAAGATAAGAAAAGCCATGCACCATCAATAATTAAATCTATTGGGTGATCCACTGCTGTCTCTTAGAATTTCTCTTAAGATTTGCACTTCCTCCTGAATTTCTGAGAGCCATCCTGGGATTTTCCATCTGCATGTGCCTACAGATCTGCCATGATAGAGGGAAAATGCATCCTGTGTGAGTATGAAAATAATACCTGGAATATTTTCGTGTTATAGAAATGAAAGCATAGCAAGAGTCTTTATCTACTACCAAGCTTAAGGAGGTGTGGTGGTTTGGTCCTGGCTAGAGGCCAAATGACCACCAAGCTGCTCACTTACTCTCCTTTTCAGCCGAAAAAGGGAGAAAATATATATATTTATTGGGAGGCTTAGGATTCAAGATAAGGACAGAGGGATCACTTGCCAATTAGTGCAATGGGCAAAACAGACTCAACACAGAATAAAAGAAAGAAAACTGATTTATTATACTACAACTACACACCCAGCAAACCAGAGTTGGGTAATGAGAAGTGTGGCCAGCTCTGAAAGCACCTTCCCCCCACCCCTCCCTTCTTAGCAGACTTAAACTTCATCAAGATTTTACTCCCTTCTTCCCCCCCCCAGCATGTTGCAGGGAGGGGCAGGGAATGAGGAATGGGGTTCCAGCAATTCCTCATACGTGGCTTTCCTCCTCCAGATCTTAATACTTCTACTTCCCCCCACCCTTCCCTTCTTCACAGGCTTTAATCATAAATTCGCTCCCTTCTTGCCCCCCATCGTGGCACAGGGAGAGGCAGGGAATGGGGAATGGGGGTTTTCAGTCCATTCCTCCCGAGTTGTCTTCCATCTCAGCACACACACGCACCCTTCCCCTGAGGCACCATGGGGTCCCACCCATGCGAGATGGTCCTCCACAAACTTCTCCAGTGTGTGCTCCATCTATCCGGGAGTCACCTCCTCACCACATGCCTCAGCACATGGCTTCCTTCCATGGGTGCTGACTTTTGGGACCAGACTCCTCCGGCCTGGTTCCCCATAGAGTCACAAGTTGCCCGGCAAACCTGCTGTAGCATGGATCAATCTCTTCACAGGCTGTACATGTCTCTGCTCCCGGTGGTTAGCCATGGGCTGTGAAGGGGACACACCTGCTCCACTATGGTCTTCTACACAGGCTGCAGGGGAATCTCTCTCTCCGGCACCTGGAGTGCTTCATTCTTCCCCACACACACACTTTGGGCCTGGCTTTGGTGTCCACGCAGCTTGTTACATCTTCTCACTCCCTTCTCTGGCAAAATGCTTCTGCCTGCAGTTTATTTTATCCTATATGTGATTCACAGAGGTGCTGTGACCATCGCTGATTGGTTCAGCCCTGGTCTGCAGCAACTCTGGCCTTGAATTGGAAGATGTTTATTTTTTTGGGGCCTGTAGAGAGCTTCTAGCTGCTGCTTGCAGAAGCCATCTCAGCAGCACAGCTATGCAAAACTGAGACAGGAGGGAAAGAATTCTTAAAGTTAAAATTTATATGTTTGTATATATGGGTTCTGGGTTTTGTCACAATGGCTTATATACAAAAATGAGATGGGTGCCTAAAATTAATACTTGCAAGCAATGAAATCTGAAGACTTCTAAACACGATTCATGACGAATTATATTTATGATTTGTAGGCACTTTTAAATAACTCATCTCCTGCACCTCGTATATTTGTTCTGCAGACAGCTGTTAAGAAGACTTAATGCTGCTTTCTGCTTTTATCACATTTCTCCTTGCAGACACAAATTAAAGTTTTGAAAATAAGTAATCCAATAAGCTTTGGGGAGCTTCTGAGTGCTAACACCAACTGAGTTGCTACTCTTTTAAAAAATATGTTTGTAATTGACAAAGAAATATGTATTTTATTCCACTTTGAGGATGAACAAGCTGATTTGGACAAAAAAAAAACCCAAAACAAAAATCCTTTTCTGTTCTCCTTTGGAGCCTTCTACTAGGTTCAAAACACATGTTTGGGAGTTTTGAGATGTCCAGATATAGTCCTTCAGCCTCACAGAGATGGGGTAAATCTAGATATTCCATCTCTCCTGGTGATCACTTGCCTGAAACAAGTGAAGTAAAAACAGCTTTGGGGTGAGATGCTGGAATGGGAAACAGGGATGAAAAAGAGTGCAAATTGGGATAAAGCACTAGGATAAATAAGGAGGCAGAGGGGAGAATGGAAGCCATCAGGCGGTATCAGTTGAATTTCCCTGATGGCAGACATCCCTGATGAGCCAATTACTTTGTCTCAGCAGCAGGAGACAGAAATTTTCTGTGGGTCCCAGGTTAGTAATGCTTTAATGTCGCTGA
Organism: Gallinula chloropus; assembly: GCF_964237585.1. Taxonomy (NCBI): domain Eukaryota; kingdom Metazoa; phylum Chordata; class Aves; order Gruiformes; family Rallidae; genus Gallinula; species Gallinula chloropus. Next base: position 176,197,843 of record NC_140085.1, on the reverse strand, counting down.
AACTTGTTGTCAGGTGGCTGCACATTGCACAGCTGTGTTCAGAGATACAATTTCTGCCGAACAGTGATTGAAAACCACTCACCCATGGAAGATGTGGTACAGAAACAGACCAGGCAAGCCTTCTTTGACAAGCAAAGTAGTCTGCAACAGATGAGCAAATTCTGATTCCTAAATTTGCTGGGAGGCTGAGGAGAGGGAGCAATGCTGACTCCTATAAGCCTGTACTAGCAAGTAAGTCTATGGCTTCTTTGTCCAGCTCTGAGATGAAAATGGCATGGCACATTGTGGTAACTGTATACCAAAGATCATACTGAAGCAAGGTGGCTACACTTAAGCATCTCCTTGTATTCTGCTGTCCTTGAACTGTGTCTGACATTGTCTGGGAAAGGGGTAGGTGGTGTGGACCAGTACCCACACCTGTGAGAAAGCAAGAGCAAGAAGTAAAGCAGCATGGATGCCCACAGGTGAGTGCTCAGCCTGTGCCCTAGCCATTTCTTGATAAGCTCATACAATAGAGAGTTTCAGCAACTTTTGCGACTGTTAGGATCCTTTCTCCTTTGTGGTGATATCAGAGGTGTGTTGCCCATGCCTGGATTACATACCCTTAAATGTAGACTTGCCATCAAAAATGTATTTAAATGCTTACTTTCTTGAAATGTGGGGGTAGATGGGTGGAAAATTACACAGGTTGATGCGGAAAGCAGAAAACATTTTTTTACTTCTCTTTCTAGGCTGTTACACTTGGCACACCCGGGTTGTTTGCAACCTTTGTTAAAAAGTTAAAAAACTACTTATAAACAGGATGCATATAGAATAGTGGTATATTTATTCATAGCTGTTTCTTTCAGTGAAGGGAGTGTTTCACCTAATTAAAAGCAACACTCACGCAATGTTAGATAAAGACATGTGGAGCTTTAAGAGGAATATGGTCTCTCAGCCCATAAATCTACACTATCGACTCTTAGGTCCAATTACAGTTGCTGGAATGCAGTTCTGCAGCCTCAGTTTAGTTGCAGCAGTTTATGCAATTAATTTTATTACAGGGTAGAAAAATTGAATATTTGCATGCATATTTATTTTGTATTCAGTACTTTATAAGAACTTTGAGGTGTGAGTTATGATAAATCAACTGTTAATTGCTGCTTTTCAAACTATTTATCTAGAAAGCAAATTTCCACAAGCAACAGATTGCTAAATGTCCAAGCAATGACATTACTTCAAGAGGATCTCAGAGAGGAGTAATGCGTATCACTCCTGTTCTCTGAAAGTGCAGAACACTAAGACAAGAGACTTCTTTCTTCTCCTCTCACTTTGTATGCCCTTCTTTGTTCACAAAGAAAACTTCTATTTTGACCTGATATGGAAAATTTTAGGCACAATCTTATAGAAAAAGACTTTTTTTACAACCCCTCCAGAGTGCTTTTGAAAACATGGATTGCTGGAAAATGCTTTGTTTAAAATGGTTTAGTTATTTCATAAATATTTAGGAACACAAGAGCTTCTAGGGTATGTGTATTTGCAGGATTTGTAGTTTAACAGTCAGTTTCTATAAATAAAGTCACCTGATAGTATTGTTGGTTTCTAAAGTAAGAAACCCCAGTTGAGATTGTTTATTTAAACTGTAGTATAACTAATTATACAGCAATGTAAAACAGTTTAGCTAACAAAACCTAAAAGATGGTTCTCAAAAAGTTGAGAGGAATTAGTGCTTTCTATATTAAAAGTAAACTTTAAAAGCAGTTTAACAGTAAAAAAGAAGCATGTTTGCAACTGTTTGAACTGAACTGTTGCTACTTACTTATCACAGGAATGAACTGAATATAACAAATTGCAGTTCTGAACTGTAAATAGTGTGTGACGAGTCACAACTTGTATATAGATTGTATATTAAGATCCAGAAGGTGGAATCAGCAATAATCAATCAAGGTCAGAGCCACCTGCGGTTCCCTCTTGACTGCTTTCTTGCTTCATTAGCTACACAGTGGCCCAGTTTTAAAGGCACATCTTCCTGGAAATCCCTGAAATCTATGGTTATGGCTTTCCTCCTGAGCACTGGAGCCAGAACATGGTCTGGCAGTTCTGGGGCCAGAAATCTAGGCCATTATATAAAGTGTAGAGGATGCTGATTTTAGTACCTTTTCAGATAATACAGATACTCAAAAAAGAGTGACATATTCATATGACTGTACAGGCAGATGGGTACATTTTTTTAGGTCATTTAGAGTATCGTTAAATTGTTACACATTACTTAAATGATTTTAATTTTCTCCTCTCTGTTACAAGTAATTGTCCTTTTTGAACCTCATGAGGTTCTCGAGCACTCAAATTGGTGTCATCTGCAAACTTGCTGAGGGTGCACTTAATCTCATCATCACTGTCATTGATGAAGATATGAAATAATACTGGTCCCAGTATGGACCCCTGAGGAACACCACTTGTCACATCTCTTCATCTGGATTTTGAGCCATTGATGATTACTCTCTGTATGCGACCATCCAACCAATGCCTTATTCACTGAACAGTCCATGCATCAAATCCAAGGCTCTCCAGTTTATAGAGAAAGATGTTGTGGGGGGCCTGTGTCAAAGGCTTTACAGAAGTCCAGATAGACAACATCCATTGCTTTTCCTCTGTCCACTGATGTGGTCAGCCCATCATAGAAAGCCACTAGATTGGTCAGGCAGGATTTGCACCTGGTGCAGCTGTGCTGACTCACAAATCACCTCCCTGCCTTCCATGTGCCTCAGAATAGCTTCTAGGAGGATCTGTTCCATGATCTTCCCAAGCACAGAGGTGAGACTAACAGGTTGGTATTTCCCTGGGGTATCCTTTTACCCTTTTTAAAAATGGGCACAATGTTGCTCTTCTTCCAGTTACCAGGGACTTCCCCTGACCGCCATGACTTTTCATATATGGCAGAGACTGTCTTTGCAACCGCATCAGCCAATTCTTTGAGGACTCAGATGAATCTCATTGGGTCCCATAGAGTTATATATGTTCAGGTTCTTCAGGTGGTCACAAACCCAATCTTCCCTTACAGTGGGAGAGGCTTTAACTTCTTATGCCCCATATCTTGGATTCTGGGTACAGCTTATATTCAGTATTTGTAGAAAAAAAAAATAAAATTCATTTGTCAAACCCAAAATATCTATGAAAGGTTTGCACTGTCAATGGGTATGGGATCTCAGAGGTGGTCCAGCAATGCCTTCTCTGGCATGTAAGCAGAATGCTATGCAGCCGAAGGACTTTTCTACCCTGAGATGATCCTGCTATAGCAAATCATGCCACTTTTGTGGACGCAATCCACAAGTACCAGTCAGAACAAGGTCTGTATTCAATCCAGTGTTCACCATTTCCTCAGCAGACATGTTTGGTTTTTTTTTTACTCTCATGGCAGTGGACCAAGCTTGTGATAGGGTCATCCTGGCATGGTTTAGCTGTAAGCCACCTAAATCTTTTTTCTGTCTTAGTGCTTGACATATATCAGTGCCACTAACTGACAATAGTAGAGGAGAGAAAGCTTTTTCAAACACAAATGAGATGTGACACAACCCAATGATAAACCTGTCTTTTCACTTCTGTAGCTAAAAACACAATACTTTGCTAAGATCCCATTTTTATTTTATTGCTTAAATACGCAGTGTCAGCGCTTACATAATGTTTTTAACTTCTTATTTTCAGAATGGGGATTTCATGCCTTGTGTATAATTCAAATGTGTAAAATTACTGTGAAATCTCACTGAAGCATATGCTGAATTTGATATGCATAGTATGAGAAACAGGAGCTATTTTATATTATTAGTATTAAAAAATACTAAAAACAATAACCTGTGCTATCTGTCCCTGGTTTATGGAAGATTATCAATATTCTTATTTATTACTTGAGCTACAAAAACTTTGCAATATATTTTAGGTATTCAGATTATGTGTTATAGTGGATTACATTACCAGAAAATCTGAAGTATGAGCTTCAACTTTCTGACCCAACATTCCAGAAATGGGTGTGAACATAGTCTTGGATGTCCAGCACAATACCATAGCATAGATAGACATTTCCCTGGGTGGAAATCTAGACATAACCTCAAATATGGGTGCAACTCACCCCATACTTTGGTTGTGACTACACTCAAATGCTGTCAGTTCCTATTCTTTTTGCATGGCTGATGTGTTTGCAGTCCTTTTGGGATGCAGCATCTGCTGTTCGTTGTGCTCTAGGAAGGACAGCATATTTCAGAGGGGAGCTGAGGACAGTGATAGATAGCATTAGGAGGACTTGCTGCAAGGTATGGCATGTCAAAACAGTTTGAAACACAGACAGGAAGAAAGTGGTGTAAGGAAAATGATGGAGATGGATGACAGTGCATGGGGGAAAACATCAAGTGTATCGTTTGGGAAAGAGGTTGGAAAACATAAGAAGGTTAACGCTGAAAGCTGGCTGAAGGAACAGATTAGGAAAAAGAAATCAGGTGTGAAAAAGCGAAACCAAATCTGTATACCTGATGTATTACTGAAGATCTGCTGCAAGACATTTTGAAGTTAATGAATGTGATTTAACTGTGTCTTTAATGAGAACACAGAACTCAGGTAAGCATTTTCTGCCTAGACTTGGTTTCAGAGGACTGACACATAAGAAGCCATGTATATTATAAGATTTTAGAATTACTTGTAGGATATGAGGTATGAGAAGCAAATATGAAGGTTTTCAGAAAGTGCACTTGGTTTGAGATGAGTTTTAACTGAGGAAAATAAATGGTGAAATAAATTCTAGTTAGGCAGAAAAAGAATCAGAGAAATATGAAGTAATTTTGGATATAAAAAGGCCAAAGGGTGAAGTTTAGTTTAATTTCCTTTGATTTAAGGGCAAGACTATTTGCTACAAGAAACTAAAATGGTTTTTATATCCTCGATTCTGGATTTATATAATTTAGATTTCAGTTGTACACATTGTTTCCAAGTAAATTAGGTTATTTAACTTGGAGATTGCAGACATTTAAGTCATGATTTATTTAGATTGCCTTATGCATACATAATAAGTTTTACATCTTTATTGTGCTAAAATGAGGGCTAGGCTGTGCACTGTGGGCTTCATTTAAATGAAGTTCAGTGGCAGAGTTTGGAAAGCATTCAGATCACTAGGGAAAAGGATAGGGAGTCATAAGGTAAAAGCAAGTAAGTTCTCACAAAACTTTCATTTATAGATAGTTGTGATGTTTATGGCTGATTCCTCTGAGGTTTACCTAGTTCTCTAGCTACACAATATGCTGACATTTAGGCTGAATATATGCAGATTTTTTTTTCTGTAAGACTAACATGAATTAATTATTTTTCTTGTTTATTTTAAGCAAAAAGAAAAATAGTAATTTTGTGATGATAACTGATGGGACTACATTTATATCATTTTCAGTGCATCATTTTAACTTTCATTATGTGGTTGTCAACAGTATCCTAATGTACCCAGGGCTCGCTAAGAACAAAATACATCCAGTAGCATAGGAGCACTATTACAACTATAGTTTTGATGTTTTAGCTACTGCAAAGTCATAATAGATGCATGCTTGCTATAAACACGTGCAGATCAAGTCTTACCCATTTTTTGATGAGAAAGTTTTTTGAATCTAATAATATTAGAGTGACTTAATGTCAAATCTACACAGAATAAGGATGGTTTGAGTTGGAAGGAGCCTTTAAACATCATCTGGTCTAACCTATCTGCCATGCGAACGGACATCTTTCACTAGATTAAGTTTTCAAAGCCTTGTCCAACATTACCTCGAACACTTGTGATGACAGGACATCCACAACTTCTCTAGACAACCTGCTCCAATGTCTAACCACCCTCATCATTAAAAAATTCTTTGTTATGTCCAACAGAAACCTATGCATTTTCAGTTTAAAACCACTGCCACTTGTCCTGTCACAGTAGAAGATCTCTGTCTTTCTTGTAAGCCCCCTTTGTGCACTGAAAGGCCACAAAAGGTATCCCCAAAGTCTCCAGGCTGAATAACCTTAACTCTCTCAGCCTTTCTTTACAGGAAAGATGTTCCATCTCCTTGCATACTTTTGTGTCCTTTCTCTGGACCCATTCCAACAGGTCCATATCTTGCTTGTTACTAGGGACCACAGAGATGGATGCAGTAGTTCAAGTGGGGCCCTACAAAAATAGAGTAGGGTGTGAGAATCACCTCCTTCAACATGGTGACCAAACTTATTTCAATGCAGACCAGGAAGAGATTGGCTTTCTGGGTTGCAAGCACACATTACCAGCTCACAACTAATTTTGAATCCACCAGTGTCCCCAAGTCCTTATCCATAGAAGTGCTCTGAATCAATTAATCCCCGAATCTGGTAATTGTCCTGACACAAGTGTAGGGTTGAGATAAACAGTTTAATAGGTAAACAAAAGGTGCATACACCAGCAGGTCTAGTGGAGGGTGTCCCTGCCCATGGCATGAGGGTTGAAACTAGATGACCTTTAAGGTCCCTGCCAAACCAAATCATTCCATGATTCTTTCCCTGGCTTTTCATGCTGAGCACATCATATGTGCTTGTCCACAGCCACATGCTTTGAAGTGCTCCAGTATGACCTCATGCATGATCACTGATGCTTTGAGGCATACCTGCTGCAGCATGGACATACACAGCCACACATGCTTTGAGGTGTACCTTCTCCACTGTAGACTTATTCTTGGGTTACAATCCCTTCAGAGGTCTATCTGCTGTGGCACAGACATTTCAAGGTGTACCTGCTCTGGCATGGACTTATTCATGGCCACAGACACTTCAGGGTGTCCTGCTCCCACGTGGACTCATGCACAGGTCCCAGTCCCTTTGACTTGAGTTCACACTGGAGTGCCAGCCTGTCCAATACAGCAGCACAGAAACAGCAGCAATACCCTGGACATCTGACAGCCCAGGCACATCACCATCGCTGTTATCAAAATGTTCCCAGGCACAGCAGAGTACAATGATAAGCAGAACAGCAGTACAGCAAGCAGTGAAAGCAAAAAGCTGCCACTGATGAGCACTATACTCCAATATACAGTAAGGGGAACAAGCCTCATGGCAATCACAGGATCCTGCCAGTTGATAGCTAGACAGCAATAACAAATGTAAATATGAACTAGCACATTTCAGTCAAACTTGTTAAACCCTTCGAGCCCCATGTCATGTGCCAAAAGGGATTGTCATGGTTTAACCTCAGCCAGCAACTAAGTACCACAGAGTTGCTCGCTCACCCCTCCCCACTGTGATGGGAACGAATCAGAAGGGTAAAAGTGAAGAAATTCACGCTTTGAGATAAAGATAGTTAAGCAAAAGCCATGCATGCAAGCCAGCCAAAATAATTAACTCCCCACTTCCCATCTCTAAGACTGCAGGGCTCCATCATGTCTAACTGTTACTTGGGAAGAATAATACCAATACTGCCTTGTCCTTCTTCTTTCCCCCACTTTACATGTGGAGCATGACATTGTATGGTATGGAATATCCCTTTGGTCAGTTTGGGTCAACTGTCATGGCTTTCTTTTTCACCCTCAGCCTACTGGCTGGTGGGGTGGTATGAGAAGGCCTTGGCTCTGTGTGTTGTGGTTTTGCCCCAGCTGAGAGCCGAGCACCACACAGTCACTTGTTCTTTAAAAGGGAGTGAGGAGAAATTGAGAGAGGGGAGAGAGGGAAGGGAAAGTGAAAAAAACCCAAAACCAAGGAACCAAAAACTTGCGGGTTGGAATAAGGATATTTTACTAGAATAGCAGAAAGATAGATATAACAATGATAACAGGACTTTAGAGAAAAATCTATGAAACTGGTGATACACATTGAAGTTTTCTCACTGAATCACACAACTCAGGCTGTACAACCCAGAGCCATCCCAAAAAAACCGGACCAGCCCCAAACCCGCATGTCCTGGAGCCACCTGCTCCTCCTCTAACCAGCCCCCCTTTTATGCTGATCATGACATAACTGGCGTGGAATACCCCCTTTGGCCAGTTCAGGTCACTTGTCCTGGCTACGTCCCCTCCCTTCTCGTTAGCAGGGAAATATGAACAACTGAAAAAGTCCTTGATTGCTTGGCAACAACTAGAAACATCAGGGTGCTATCAGCCCTGCTCTGGTCCTAACTCTCAAACAGAGCATTCCATCTGCTATTAGAAAAGAAATTAACTCCATCCTAGTGGAAACCAGGACACTTTGTAAGCACTGCTCAGCAATAAGGAAAACATCCCTCTGTTATCAACACTATTTTCACCACAAATCGAAAACACAGACCCATCCTAGCTATCCCAGACAGAAGCAGCACATGTTTGTATAAAGCTCTAAAAGTCTCTCCCCATTCCCCTCCCCCTGGTATTTATCCCAGCAAAGAATGGATTACAGAAATTTATAGAGAGCTGAAAGTGCTGCTGCTACCACGAAGAAAATATTCCAACAGTCAATTTTGCAAGAAAATCTAGGGATTGTGATCTGTTAAATTCTGTTAAAAATATTAACTGCTAAATCACTATATAACATGTTACAGCTGTCTGACACAAACAGCCACAGGAAGAGCCCAATGCCCTGCTATACTTGACTGACAACTAAAACATATGAGAAACTTCTTACTGGATCTATGTACAATAATAAATACAGTACACAGCAATATTTAAATCACTGTAATTACTCATTTAGACTCGCCTAAACATTCATGAACAGTGTAGAACATAATATTCTGATAAGGCCACTTCTGTGCAACTTTTTTATTATGCTTTCACATTAATTTACTATCAGATATATTTACTCAGTGCAAGTAATTTGTTATTTCGGCAGAGCTGTTCATTCTACAGAAAATGGATAGAATTTTAAAAGAGCATGATGATGCCTTGCAAAAATGGATGATGAGTCTTATACAGGCCACTTGACATGCTGTACAGAGAAAAGGGATCGTCTTATTTTCTATTTAAAGTATTAATATCTATGAAATGGAACTGCCGAGTTTCTAGTGTCACCTCTTAAAGTTTGAGGTGAATGGTGGGACTGAGGGACAAAAGGTGTGGATTAAGGTGTTTATTTTGATCAGAACTCAGAGCAAAGATGAAGGATGAATGAGGGGTACAGGACAGTTTAGATGACCATGTGATATTGCAGCAGAAAAAACAATTCCCCCTCTTTTGAGTAGGTGCCAGGTAGTTTTGCAGTTGTGTTACCAAAAGATGATCGAAAAATTTTGATGAACAATTATTTTTTTTTTTACTGGAAACTGAAGCTTTGTTGGAACTGAATCTTTCAATTGGAACATATCTATTTCAAGAAGGGAAGGGGCTGAGCAAATAATTTTTTCTTTTTTTTTTTTTCTTGTTTTGCTAACACTAAGTGGTTTATTTTGGATTCTACATTTTCCCCTTATTTCATTTTGGTTAGTGTATTTGCTGTGGTTCTGCACAGTATTACATGATATATGTTGTGTCATACATACTTTTGACAGTAAAAATGAAAACTTTCAATGAATTTTTCTGGAACTTTTGCATAGTCTACTTTTTTTATTCCACTACAGACTATGAAGGGATTTTCTTTTTTCTTTAATATATTAGAATTTTCACCTTCATTTAAATAAATTCTTAGCTGACACTGGGACACGAAGGGTAAGGGAAACAACAAGAGGGCTTATAATAGAATATACAAAGCTGCAGTTTCTCACTGAAGCGTGCAACTCAGGCTGTATGCTCGGACCTGTCTTGAGGCTGGACTGTCCCAAGCCACACATATTGGAGCTGCACCGCCCCTTTCCCAGCTAGTCCTCTTCTGTGCTGAATATAACATCCTATGGTGTGGAATACCCCCTTTAGCTAGTTTGTCCTGGTTGTGTCCCATACCATCTTCTGTATATGCATGTATGTACGTGTACGCATATCTATTTCTGCAAAACTCATTTTGTGTTGTCTTTTGGACTCATAGTTCTGTGATACAGGGTGCAGTATGTGCACTACTCCTGGATTTTGCTATGTCAGAATGGGAATCTCATCACAGTTAATGACAAAATTTTGGGTTTTTGCCTCTGAATGGTTTTGCTTGCAAATCTGGATTTTGCACAAGGTTTCTCTGTAATATTCCTCTCATGAAGATGAACATTTAGTATTAGCTTCCTTCAACTAGAACAACACTTCCATGTTGATCCCACAGATCTGTCCCTGTCCTGGGTTCAATTAGGACAGAGTTAATTATCTTTGTAGAAGCTGGTGTAGTACTGTGTTTGGGAATAAGGGCGAGAGCAGTATTGATAAAGTACTGATGCTTTCACTTGTTACTAAGCAGTCAGGGAATTTTCAGCTTCTCATACTGCCCTGCT